>NC_067484.1:12570938-12903438 GCF_947179515.1 Apodemus sylvaticus | reverse complement strand
CATTATGATCTCCATGGTAACTGTAACTATGTAATTGTGGCTTTTATTTGGTTTTGTGCATGTTGTCTGGGTCTTAAGAAATAATCACTCCAAAAGTGTTTTATAGAGGGCTACAGGCGGCTTGTTGGTGGGCAGGTTCAAGGGTCTCTCCCAGATGGGGAGCTCAGAAGCCCCAGGGAGAAGCCAGGATGCCTTGGTGATAGAACCCGTATCTGTAGTCTTGACTTTCTTTAGGGTTCTGGTATACCTAAGCAACAAGGTGGAAATACATCACTTACATCCTACCTTCAAGAATACAGCCCCACTAAGGCCCTGTACCCCACCACTGGGAACTTTGTCCCCTTAATGATCTTTAAATGGCTTGTCACTTTAATTTCCATTCTTACATACTGAAAAAATGACTTTTTCACACAATGGTAAATTTTCATTTTCTTCCTCAGTAAGTGTGTCCCACTTTCTATAAAACAATGAAGTGGTAGCTTTTTCCCTGTGCATGGGTATCTATCTGTACATTAAGATATTGACCTCTTCATTCTGTGTTACTAATGACCTCTTCATCTGTCACTTACTGGATGGTGTTATGTGTGACTTGAGACCCAGTATTTCAGTCACAGTCACAGACATATGTCAGCTCCTTATACTCTAGCTCCCACTGATGTAGTTAACAGACTTTTTTTAACATTTTAAAATATCTTTCTTTAATTTGAACCCACAGAAAGAAATACACATACAGAATTACTAGTGAATTTTGCCAAATACAACTAATGGTCCGGAATCTACCAAATTCTGTCACATGGTAAGCCTCAGTCTTCCAGATCTCAGAGAAACAGGCTTGGGTTTTGATAATTATATTAACTTTACTGAAGCGTACTATGGAAGTTTTGGAATAAAGTTTCCCTCTAAAAGTTAGGTCTTAAATAGCTACTTTTGGTGAATTCCACTTGTTGAATACTTCTGTTTTCATTTTTTAAATGCATCCTTTATTAGATTATAAATCTTCCTTTAAATGTCTCAGGTTTCAGAGCCTTTCTGTGTATCGAGAATGTTGGTATTGTGACATTAATTTTTGATTTATCAGAGTATTGCAAATAATAGGAATGTCTATCATGTTTTCTTCTAACCGTATTTTTGAATTATCTTTATTACATTCCAAAAATAATCTTACTAGAATCTTATATATTATATGCTCTTTCATTTCACAGCACTAATATCTTTGAAAAGTAGACTTCATAACTTCTCCTTTACAGTTGGAGAAATGTAAAGTCATAGAAAGAAAGAAATCTGTAGAATTACTGCAGAATGTTGCCAGATACAACTCATACCCAGAATCTCTACCAAATTCTGTCTGATGGTAAGTCTCAGTCTTCCAGATCTCACAGAAACAGGCTTGGGTTTTGATAATTACATTTGGGCTAAGTTTCAAAGTATCCTCTGAAGAGATTTTTGTGGCTATAAGTCAATTTTTAAAATGTTTGTTCAAGTGAGAAAGGAAAAGAAAGGAAACTTCAGATGTGCCTGTCTTCCTCCACAACCACACTGCTGGTCTCTGAGCCAGGTCAGGACCCTCACCCTGTCCTGCAGAGTGTTCTAGAAATGGAATGGCTTCCATACCACTCTGTCCTCAACTTTTCTTGTCTATTTCCACATGGCTGTGAAAGTCTCCACATGGTCTATGTATCGTGTGTGTGTGTGTGTGTGTGTGTGTGTGTGAATGCCATGGGTGTGGAAGTATGCATCTGTGTGTGAGCATGTGTGTATGTGTGTAGTGTGTGGGTGTGAATGCCATGTTTGTGGCAGTGTGTGTATGTGTGTGTGTGTATGTGTGTGTGTGTGTGTGAATGCCAGGTATGGGGGGTACACCCCAAGTAAAGGAACTCAGCATCATTAGGTTGGAGCTGGAATTATATAGTTACAGGTGGTAAACACCACGTTAATATAGGTGTTAGAAACTGAACACAGGCCCCCTGGAAGAGCCACAAATGCTCTTAACCACTGAGACATCTCTCCAGCACTTCCAGAGAGTCTCTGTATAAAGGAACCTGGCACATGAGCTGAAAGTTTACCAGACATGGAAGAGGAGAGCAATTCCTGGGAGTTCATGGATACCACAGTTACAGGCCACACAGAGAGCGCCTTATATGTCCTGAAATAACGGCTATCTTACATAGAGGCATGGCCTTGTGTTTCCGGGATTTAATGTTTTTGTAGATAAAGTGATATCCCAGAGGTTTCTATAGTTTTTTTAAATTTATTTCATTTGAACTTGTAGAAACAAGATACATATATATGTTTGAGGTGTGGTAAGAAATATATTTAGTCACTATGAGCCAGGTAATGTTGGACTGTCAGACTAACTCGTCATCAGAAAGGTAATTCTCATAGAGGAACCATAGCTTCTCATTTAAACCATAGCTGTTGTGGACTAAATAGGGGAATGTCCCCGCAGGCTCATTCTTGAACACTTGGTCCCATGCTGGGATCCCATTCTGTCTTAGAAGGTGATGGAACATTTAGGAGGTAGAGACTCAAAGAAAGAAGTAAGCCAGCGAGCTAGGACACTGAGCCTCAGAACCCATTCCTTACTGCTCAATGGAGATGTGAAGAGAGGAGTAGTCCTGGCCACCTAGTGGACTTTACACACTGCCACCTGCCTGCCACCTGGCCTTCCCCGCCAAGATGGGCTTCATCCTCCCAAACTGTGAACCAAAACAATTATCCCTCCCTTAAGTAGCTCTGTGTTGGGTGTTGGGTCATAGCAATGAGAAAGATAATTAAGGAACAGGCCAAATGTGAAATTTATTGTATTAGTATTCCTTCCAAGATTTCCAGTGTGGTGTGGCTATAATCTTATTAATAGACAAGCATGCCTGTAGACTTTCCCCTGCTCAGTGCTTCTGTCCCTGCAGATGCAAATGAAGTCCCTTTGGCAGGGGACTCTGCATCTGTGCATCTTCTCACATGGTTACACTGTCACTCAGCCAGTCTGCAAACCTGGCAACCACAGCCCCAGGTCATCTCTCTGCCACGTGCACCTGGGGGATTGTTTTATTTTATTTTATTTTTGCTTTGAAGGAGCAGCTATTTTATTCCCAAGTAACCAAAACACACTTAAAGTATCTAAGAAAAATAGATACCTTTTCTCTCAAACCTTCAAATGCTTTCAATTAAAACACATTTCCAGACAGAGGAAAATTGCCAATGCCTGGATGTGTGACATAATTGTGTTCATTTTGAAATGTGATAGATATTAGGTGTTGTGGCAGATTGTGAGATAATATTCATCTCTCCTGTAAAACATATATTCCCACAAGATGTATAGAAAGTGCTAGATGTTTGGGCTAGACTATAGCATCTTCTACTTCCCTCAGATGTCTCCTACCGGGGCTTTTGAGTAGACATTGAAAATAAGTATTTTTCTTCCTTTTGTCTAAAGTTGCTCATGTAATAATCTTGGAGACCTGAGACCCAATGATCTACATCATGGCAATGGGCAGAAAATACATCCTCGGGATCAACTTCCTGTGTGGGAAACCAGGTGTTCCATTTGTCCTTTAAATGAATAACATTCACACATTCTCCTACTTGCATGCTGTAATATCTAAATATGATTACCAAGATGGGACTTGCAGTGCTCCAAAAATATCCACTCCTTTTTTTTAGAAACACAGAAAATCTGGAATACATTCCCAAGTGCTAAGTGTTGTCATGAGTGGTCATCTTTCAAGTGAGCATACGCAGGAAATGGGTCTGTCATACATCTCCATGGAAACTGTGGGATTGGCAAAAATATAAATTTCCCATGTGCTCCCTCTAGTAGTAGCTTATCAAGGTTCTGGAGAGGGACAAATGGTGGCTGTGGATAGGTCTGGGCATGTGACAGGGACATGGTCAGTGCACATCCTGTCACCTCCTGGTCTTCATCTTTACTTAATTGGTCCTGCCTCAGGAATACCATCTTTACCTATAGGCATGTTGCCTGGGGTCTGTTGTTCTCTGGAGCTGTCAAGACCAGTCCTCTACCATAGCCATATCCAGGTGACTATTGTAAAAGGAAGTGTCATGGCTCCCCTCCTTGTGTGTGTGTGTGTGTGTGTGTGTGTGTGTGTGTGTGTGTGTGTGTTTCTGCTACTGAGACCACTGAGTACATGTACCATATTTTCAATCATGACAGAAATTTCAAAGGTCCATGGTAGGCCACTAGTGATAGACTATGAACCTAAAAGTCAAGGGCTACTACTCCGCTATGGTCGTAAGAAAGTTCTCATCATTGACTCCTTAGAAACACTGCATTTTCCATTGGGAAAATAGACACCTCAAATATATATATAATTTATATATAAATATATATTTATTTATATACATATAATCGTCGTTCCACCTCATACTTTTATGCATCCCAAAACACACTTACACTTCTTCCTGAGGTCTTTTGCCATTAAAACACTTGTTAATTAATCCACAATGAGTACTAAGGGGTTTCTAGTGAACACACCTGTTTACTGGCCCAGTGTCCTGAGCCTCTCTTCCTCAGAGACAGAACTCATTCACATTAGCCGGGTGTGTGAGACCACATTCCTCCATCTTCTCTGCAATCATGTACAGCCAATGGACTGTAAATAAATACAGTGTGTGAGCATCCACAAAGAAGAACAGCGCTGTCTTTCTCTTCATCCATGAAGAGAACTTCATGGAGTGAAGACATGATGGCTAGAGCTAGCTCAGCCCTCCCAGAGAGCTTCAGAATGAAGATGGTGTGTGATCGGATAGTCAGAGACAGCTGGGTCTCTAGCACAGTGGTTGCTCTGTGTGTGCCAGCTCTGATTGCTCTGGGTGGACGTGGATTTCTGCCTACCGAGGCCACTTCTTGTTCTTGAACTTTAGACTGTTTAACTCTAGCCCAGCAGAGCACAGTCATCCGCACCATCACAACACTGTCTGCCTCTCACAACATCACCATGCTGCCCTCCCCTCTCCTGCCTTCCCCTCCCCCCTCCATCACCACATGGCCCTCCCCTCACATCCCATCAAACTCATCCATCCTCTGGCTTTCTCTACACAACAAGGAATCATTCAGAGCACCAAGGAGCCCCCGCTACTTCCCAGTGTTCACTTCTGTCCTTAGAACAAACTCCAAGCTCCTCGCGATGGCTGTCAGTCGCCTCAGACCTCAGACCTGAGAGGACCTCTCTTCTTCCCAGCAAGTCCTCCCAGGCTGCACTGCAGGCTCCACCCTGCCTTTGTGCTGGCTGCCCATGTGTTTAGCACTCCCTTCCCAGGACATCAGGAGACCAATCCTCCTGTCACAGCAGCGCAGCTTTTGGTGACCCTAGTTATTACACAAGCCCCTCCCCTAATTGCTAGTCTTCCTCTCAGTTGCACACATCGGATGCCATTTCATTATTCTTCAACACAACACAGCCTGGAGTTGTGTCCTCGATTCTTGGAGGATAATCAGTGAGAAGACATGTGTTGTCCTTTAGGGTTAGACTTATGCTTTAAACACCTACAAAGCACACAGCCTTTGCAGGTATTCGATACCCACAGGTTTTTTTTTAATTTTATTAGATATTTGCTTTATTTACATTTCAAATGGTAGCCCCTATTCTCTTTACTCCTCAAAAAATCCCCATCCCATACCACCTCCCCCTGCTTACCAACCCCCTCCCACTTTCCTGACCTGGCATTCCCCTACATTGGGGCATCGAGCCTTCACAGGACCACTCCTCTCATTGATGTCTGAAATAGCCATCCTCTGCTATATATGTAGCTGGACCCATGGGTCCCTCCCTGTGTACCTGTTTAGCCCCTGGGAGCTCTGGCGGTATTGGTTGGTACATATTATTATTCCTCCTATGGGGCTGAAATCTCTTCAGCTCCTTGGGTCCTTTCTCTAGCTCCTCCACTGGGGACCCTGTGCTCAGTCAATTGGTTCACTGTGAGCCATAGGTATTTTGATCCACCTTCTAAGAAGGATTAAAGTATCCACACTTTGGTCTTCCTTCTTCTTGAGCTTCATGTGGTCTGTGAGTTGTATCTTGGTTATTCTGAGCTTTTGGCCTAATATACACTTATCAGCAAATACCGTGTGTGTTCTTTTGTGATTGGGTTACCTCACTCAGGATGATATTTTCAAGTTACATCCATTTGCCTAAGAATTTCATCAATTCATTGTTTTTAATAGCTGAGTAGTACTTAATTGTGTAAATGTACGACATTTTCTGTATCCATTCCTCTGTAGGGGGACACCTGGGTTCTTTCCAGCTTCTGGCTATTATAAATGAGCTATACCAGTAGCAGTATAGCTGGGTGCTCAGGCAGTACTATGTCCAATTTTCTGAGGAACACCAAACTGATTTCCAAAGTGGTTTTAACAGCTTGCAATCCCACCAGCAATGGAGGAGTGTTCCTCTTTCTCCATCCTCTCCACCATCTGCTTTCCCCTGAGTTTTTGATCTTAGCCATTCTGACTGGTGTGAGGTGAAATCTCAGGGTTGTTTTGATTTGCATTTCCCGGATGATAAAGGATGTTGAAATTTTCTTTAGGTGTTTCTCAGTCATTCTGCATTCCTAAGTTGAAAATTCTTTGTTTAGCTCTATACAACAATATTTTTAATAGGGTAATTTGTTTCTCTGGAGTCTAACATCTTGAGTTCTTTGTATACATTTGATATGAACCCTCTATTGGATATAAGATTGGTAAAGATCTTCTCCCAATTTGTTGGTTGCTGTTTTGCCTTACTGACAGTGTCCTTTGCCTTACAGAATCTTTGTAATTTTATGAGGTCCCCGTTTGTCAATTCTTGATCTTAGAGCATAAGCTATTGGTGATCTATTCAGTAAATTTTTTCCTGTGCCCATGTGCTCCAGGTTCTTCCCCAATTTCTCTTCTGTTAGATTCAGTGTATCTGATTTTATGTGGAGGTCCTTTATCCACTTGGACTTGAGCTTTGTACAGGGAGATAAGAATGGATCAATTTTCATCCTTCTAAATGTTGACTGCCAGTTGAACCAGCACCATTTGCTGAAAATGCTGTCTTCTTTCCACTGTATGGTTTTAGCTCCTTTGTCAAAAATCAAAGGACCATAGGTGTGTGGGTTAATTTCTGGGTCATCAATTATATTCCATTGATCCACCTGACTGTCATTGTGCCAATAGAATGCAGTTTTTGTCACTATTGCTCTATAGTATAGCTTGAAATCAGGAACAGTGATTCTGCCAGAGGTTCTTTGATTGTTGAGAATATTTTTAGCTATCCTGAGTTTTTTATTGTTCCAGATAAATTTGTAAATTGCTTTCTAACTCTATGAAGAATTGATTTGGAATTTTGATGAGGATTTTATTGAATCTGTAGATTGCTTTAGGCAAGATGGTCAATTTTATTATATTAGCCCTGCCAATCCATGTGCATGGGAGATCTTTCCATCTTTTGAGATCTTTCTTTCTTCAGAGACTTGAAGTACTTGTCATACAGATTTTTCACTTGCTTGTTTAGAGTGACACCCAGGTATTTTATATTATTTGTAACTATTGTGGAGGGTGTTGTTTCCCTAATTTCTTTCTCAGTCTCTTTATCTTTTTAGTATAGGAAGGTTACTGATTTGTTTGAGTTAATTTTATATCCAGCCATTGTGGTTGAAGTTATATATCAGGTTTAGGAGTTCTCTGGTGGAATTTTTGGGGTCACTTAAGTATACTGTCATATCATCTGAAAATAGGGATACTTTGCCTTCTTCCTTTAAATCTCTTTGACCTCCTTTTGTTGTCTAATTGCTGTCACTAGGACTTTGAGTACTATATTGAACAAGTAGGGAGAGAGTGGACAGCCTTGTCTAGTGCCTGATTTCAGTGGAATTGCTTCAAGTTTCTCTCCATTTAATTTGATGTTGGCTACTGGTTTGTAGTATATTGCTTTTACTGTGTTTAGGTGTGAGCCTTGAATTCCTGTTCTTTCCAAGACTTTTATCATGAATGGGTGTTGGATTTTGTCAAATGCTTTCTCAGCATATAATGAAATGATCATGTGGATTTTTTTTCTTTGATTTTATTTATAAGGTAGATTACACTGGTGGATTTCTGTATATTGAACCATCCCTGAATCCCTCGGATGAAGCCTACTTGATCATGGTGGATGATTGTTTTGATGTGTTCTTGAATTCAGTTGGCAAGAATGTTACTGAGTATTTGTGCATTGATATTCATAGAGAAATTGGTCTGCAGTGCTGTTTCTTTGTTGGGTCTTTGTGTGGTTTAGATATCAGGGTAATTGTGGCTTCATAGAAAAAGTTGGGTAGTGTTCCTTCTGTTTCTGTTTTGTGGAATAGTTTGAAGCATATTGGTATTAGGTCTTCTTTGGTCTAATAGTTTATGAATAGTTGTTTATTAAACCTATCTGGTCCTAGGATTTTTGGTTTTTTTTTGTTTTTTTTTTTTTTTTTGGTTGCCAGACAATTAATTACTGCTTCTATTTTGTTAGGGGTTATGGGATTGTTTAGATCATTTATCTGATCAAGATTTAATTTTGTTACCTGGTATCTGTCTAGAAAATTATCCATTTCCTCTCGATTTTCTACTTTTGTTGAGTATAGACTTTTGTAGTAGGATCTGATGATTTTTTTAGATTTCCTCAGTATCTGTTGTTATGTCTCCCTTTTCATTTCTGATTTTGTTGATTTGGATGCTGGCTCTGTGCCCTCTGGTTACTTTGGCTAAGGGTTTATCTATCTTGTTGGGTTATTCAAAGAACCAGCTCCTGGTTTGGTTGATTCTTTGTACAGTCCTCTTTGTTTATACTTGGTTGATTTCAGCCCTGAGTTTGATGATTTCCTGCCATCTACTCCTCTTGTGTGTGTTTGCTTCTTTTTGTTCTTGAACCTTCAGATGTGCTGTGAAGCTGCTAGTGTATGCTCTCTCCAGTTTGTATTTTGAGGTACTCAGAGCTATGAGTTTTTCTCTTAGCACTACTTTCAATGTGTCCCATAAGTTTGGGTATGTTGTGCCTTCTTTTTCATTAAATTCTAAAAAGTCTTTAAATTCTGTCTTCATTTCTTCCTTGACCAAGGTATCGTTGAGTAGAGTGTTGTTCAGTTTCCATGTGTGTGTGGGCGTTCTCTTGTTTTTGTTGTTATTTAAGACCATCCTTAGTCTGTGGAGATGTGATAGGGTACATGGAATTATTTCAATCTCCTTATATCTGCTGAGGTCTGTTTTGTGACCGAGTATATGGTCAATATTGGAAAAGGTACCATGAGGTTCTGAGAAGGTATATTCTCTTGTTTTAGGATAAAATATTCTATAAATATCTGTAAAGTCCATTTGGTTCATAACTTCTGTCAGCTTCACTATTGCTCACTGTTTAGTTTGGGTTTCGCTGATCTGTCCATTGATAAGAGTGGGGTGTTGAAGTATCCCACAATTATTGTGTGGGGTGCAATGTGCGCTTTGAGCTTTATTAAAGTTTCTTTTATGATTGTTAGTGCCCTTGTATTTGGAGAATATATGTTCATAATTGAGTGTTCATTTTGGAAGAATTTTTCTTTGATGAGAATGAAATGTCCTTCCTTATATTTTTTGATTACTTTAGGTTGAAAGTTGATTTTATTCAATATTAAGAGGCTACACCAGCTTGTTTCTTGGGACCATTTACTTGGAAAATTGTTTTCCAGCCTTTTACTCTGAGGTAGTGTCTGTCTTTATACCTGAGGTGGCTTTCCTTTATGCAGCAAAATGTTGGGTCCTGCTTATGAATCCAGTCTGTTAGACTATGTCTTTTTATTGAAGAATTGAATCCATTGATATTAAGAGATATTAAGGAGAAGTGATTGTTGCTCCTTGTTATTTTTGTTATTAGAGGTGGAGTTATGTCTGTGTGGCTCTCTTCTTTTTGGTTTGTTAAAAGAAGATTAATTTCTTGCCTTTTCTAGTGTGTGTTTTCCCTCCTTTTGTTGGTGTTTTCCACTCATTATCCTTTGAAGGGCTGGATTTGTAGAAAGATATTGTGTAAATTTGGTTTTGTCAGAGAATACCTTGGTTTCTCCATCTATGGTAATTTAGAGATTTGCTGGGTATAGCAGCCTGTTTTGGCATTTGTGTTCCCTTAGGGTCTGTATGACATCTGCCCAGGATCTTCTGGCTTTCATAGTCTCTGGCAAGAAGTCTGGTGTAATTCTGATAGGTCTGTCTTTACATCTTACTTGACCTTTTCCCCTTACTGCTTTTAATATTCTTTCTTTGTTTAGTGCATTTGGTGTTATGATTATTATGTGATGGGAGGAATTTCTTTTCTGGTCCAATCTATTTGGAATTCTGTAAGCTTCTTGTATGTTCATGGGCCTTTCTTTCTTTAGGTTAGGGAAGTTTTCTTCTATAATTTTGTTGAAGACATTTACTTGCTCTTTAAGCTGGAAATCTTTACTCTCTTCTACACCTATAATCCTTAGGTTTGGTCTTCTCATTATGTCCTGGATTTCCTGGATGGTTTAGGTTAGAAGATTTTTGCATTTTGAGTTTTCTTTCACTGTTGTGTCAATGTTTTCTATGGTATCTTCTGTACCTGAGATTCTATCTCTTATATTCTGTTGTTAATGCTTGCATCCACAACCCCTGACTTCTTTCCTAGGTTTTCTATGTTGAGAGTTGTTTCACTTTGTGGTTTCTTTATTGTTTCTACTTCCAATTTTAGATTCAGATTGTTTTTGTTCAATTCCTTCACCTGTTTGGTGAATTTTTTATGTCCTTCCTGAAGTCCTATATTAGCATCATGAACTGTGATTTTAAATCAGAATCTTGTTGCTCCAGTGTGTTGGGAGTATCCAGGACATGCTGTTGTGGGAGAACTGGGTTTGAATTGTGTCATGTAATCTAGGTTTCTGTTGGTAACATTCTAGTATTTGCCTTTTACCACCTGGTTATCCCTGGTGTTAGTTGTCCTGCTGTCTCTGCCTTTCATTTGTCCTTCCTATGGGCCTGCAAGCCTGTCTTGTCACCTATAGGAGACCAGCTCTCCCCTGGCACAGAGGGCTGTGGCTCAACCCAACTTCTGGGCACCCAGATGGAACAGGAAAGGACCCTGTCCCAACTGCTCTGCCATTCCTGTGTTCCTAACACTCCTAGCCACACCTGCCCCAGCCAGTCACTGGAGATAAAATGACAGTCTCACCTCCAAACCCGGAAGTCAAAACACTCCCTGGCAGAATCTGTGCACAGATGGTTGTGAAGCAGCCCAGCTCCTGGGTGCAGATGGAGCCTGGAAGGACCCTGTCTCAGCTGCTCTGTCACTCCTGCACTCTTGGTGCTCCTGGCTGTACCCACTTTCCACAGTCACTGGAGAGAAAATGGAAGTCTCACCTCCCAACCTGGGAGTCAAAGCACTACCCAGAGACCAAAACTCCCCTGGCAGGACCGGTGCACAGACAGCTGTGAAGCAGCCCAGCTCCTGGCTGCCACAGTTTTTAAATAAAGCAATACTTCTTCTCACTGATACAGGAAATGGGAAAAAAGTTCTATCCCAGTCCCAAAGTAAGAAGACTCCCCCTTTGGAACTTGTTAAATAATCTGTGGTTCAGAAAATGAGTCTCCCTGAAGCAGAGAGTAGAGAAGGCAGCTCTGTTGGTAAAGTGTTTTGCATGCAAGCAAGAGGATCTCGATCTCTAGAACCCTTGTTAAAAAAAAAAAAAACTCATGGTGGCCTGGTCTCATATCACAGTGCTGGATAGAGGGAGACAGGTGGACATCCCACAGCTTCCTGGTCAGTCTACTCTGTGAGCGCTGGCCCAGGTCAACATCATGTCTCACAAAACAAAACAGTGTGCTGGAGAGATGGGCAAGAGCACTGACTGCTCTTGCAGAGGACCTGGGTTTGGGAGCAAGCAGCGACATAATGGATCCCAACTTACTGTATGTTTAGTTCCAGGGGATCAGATATGTTCTCTGATTTCCACTGGCACCATACACATGTGTGCACAGACATACACTCAAGCACACATACATACATACATTCATACATACATACTAAATCAAATAAGTATTTTTAAAGGGAGAAAGAATGTCCTTGTATACCCAGGTGCCCAACACACACACACACACACACACTCACACACACACTCACACACACACATGAATAAAGCAAAACTCTAACATCAGGCTATGGGGGTTTGAATGTGAGATGTTGCCCATAGGCTTACATGTTTGAACACTTGATCCCAGCTGGTGACACCACTTTGGAAAACTATGGAACAGGTTGGAGCTGGTGCCGCTGTAGCAAGTGACTCTTAGGGAAAGGACTTGACATCGCTGTCTTGCCTCCACTTCCTGGGTGCTCTCTACATCCTGACTGAGGATACCATGTATCCAGGTGTCCAGGTGCCTCCTGTTGCCATGATGTACTGTAAACCCTCAGACTGATAGTCAACGTATGATCTTGATCTCTTATCTTGGTCACAACAGCAATGAAAATAACCAATACACAGGCTATTGAAGATATAGTTCCTGCTCATACCTCCAGTAAATACCCTACTAGCTCTACTCTGTGTTTTAGCCTTGATGTAACAGTCAGCTATTGCCTCACAACATTCCTAGAATACTGTTTTGCAAGTTGAGATTCCAGAGGGTTAAGGCATATTTGGCTGGTAACTGGGCTTTAAGCTTAGTTTGGAATTAAATTGATGCCCAACTGATGGGGTAATCAGGGGATCACTAGTTGGAACTGGCAGCGTGACTGTTTACATGACTCGAGTCTAGCCAAACTGAATAAATTCATTGCAAGCCTCACTATACATTCACTGAGGTATATTAGAATGTCATGCACAGCTATAGTGAAGATGAGCCTGCTTATCTCTCTTAGAAGCAAACATTTCCAAAGGATAATCCAGCTGACTACATGGACCATAGCCCAATAATGCTGCCTCACCCAGCTGTTTTTTGAAGAGATCTCACCGTCTTTCTAGCTTTCTTTCACTTAGCACAGAAGCCCTGGAAAATTCCCCTGAGTCATTCTTATATCTGTAAATCCTTCCCTATTGCTGCAGAGGGAGCAGGCCCCAGCCTTGACCTCTCTGGTCTTCTACCCTGAGACATTCTGTTTCCATCATGTGCCGATGTCCTCTCCCTGTGTTAGTACTTAGATTTATTTGTGGCTAACGAGCCATTGAAAGTTGCCCTGGCAAATCGTGTCATATTTAAGGGTAGCATCTTGATTAACGAAAAGGAAAAAAAAAGAATTGTTTTAAGACAGGCTTACCTAGCCTAGGTGAGATCAAGCTCTTTATGTAGGTGAGGGATGACCTGTAATGATTCTCCTGCTTCTGCCTCCCCAGTAATGGGATTTCGGCTGAGTGCCATCATGCCTGGCTTTATGCCCTCCTGGCCATCGAACTCACAGTTTCTTGCACAGTAGATAAGTACTCTTCTAACTGAGCTATATCCCATCCCAAATAGTTTTTTAGAAACCTGAAAGTAAATACTCCCCTAGTTCACTCAACTCTCTGAACAGAGGAATCTCATCTAATAGCCTGATCACAGTCCAGATTTTTATGGGATATCTTGAGTTGAGTGGGCCAGGCTGTCATTGGTGCATGATGAAAGTGTATAATTAATTATTGAAAGCCTTAGTATAAAAGGTAGACTGTCCTTGTGCTCACAGGCCTAACACCCTGGTGACCACCCCACTGGAGTCCATGCTCTGCCTGGTCCCAGCTACCCTTACCCTCTCAGCCCTTCTAGGGCACTCTCTATTCTGTGGCTTAAAGTCCCTGTGAGCCTAGTCTGCTCCTGACACCATATATGAGAATTTCCCAGACTCCAGGAGAGGGCATGACTGATCAAAAGACAGAAGCTCCTTCTGGTCTAGACTTGAAACATGAGCCACTTTCTAGCAGAAATATGTTGAAGCCAAAATAAATAAAAAAAGAAAAAGTGGGAAAGAGTCAAACAGGCAATTATTTGTAATAGAAAAAAACTATTGATTTTCCTTTTTTGATACATAGTCTAAATTATCCCTCAAGAGAAGCAGTAATGCATCTTTAAACAGATTTATTGGTTCTAGAAGGGAAAATGTATTATTTAACTTCAACACTATTGGATTTTTCTATTATATTAGGAACAGAAATGGGACAGATGAACAGAAATGAGGCAGAGAAAATCCTCCGAGGATGACAAGACACTTTGGTTCCCAAAGGGAGATCCCTGGAGTTTCTCACAACAGGAGTTTGTAAATAAAAGATCATTTTTCCAGCTAAGAAAATTATAACATGAATTTATAATAAGCACATTTCCCACAAGATTTGAAGAATCCTAGGTTTTCTTTCTAGAAGATCCAGGAGCTCCTTCCTTGAGCTTGGTGTTCCATGGATGCTTCTGACACTTTATGCTTGCATTGTCCTTGTCTGTGAGATCAGAATGCACCAACAGCAGTCATGAAGGAGCATAGAGCAGGTGGACCCATGCTAAACTGAAAGCCCTATCCTGAAGGAAAGCTTGTTAAGTCTCTGGAATTAAATAACTCACAATTTTCAGAAAGACACTGAAACATACAAGATTCAGTGAGCCCCTTTCTCATCAAGGTTATATAAGCATGGGCAGACTGCTTGGAGACTTGTCTATTGAGTTGCTTACAAGTCCTACAGGGTGCTTCTGGGGTACTATTAATGAGTTATTACACATGATGGGCTTTTCATGGATAAAACTACCTTGGAGTAACCTGAGAGTAACCCCTCACCCATACTTATAACTAACCTCAATAAATTTATAGAATCCATCTTCTCTCCGGCAACTAAATGGGTGGGTACAGCCAGGAACTCAGGGAACACCCGAGTATCAGAACAGTTAGGACATGGTACGCCAGGATCCGACCTGCTCCCAGGACCTGGGCAGCACCATAGCCAACTGTGCAGTTATCCTGCCAGGGGAAGATCTGCCCTGCACAGAGTCCTGCTTTTAGAGGTGAGGCTTCCATCTTTGCTTCTGCAACAGAGCAGGCAGATACAGCCAGAAATGCAGGAAACACCCTAGAGTCAGAACAGCTGGGGCAGGATCCACCAGTACCCCACCTGCACCCAGGAGTTGGACAGTGCCACAGCACTCTGTGCCAGGAGAAAACCGGTCACCCAGAGGTGGTCATACAGCCTTGCAGGCACACAAGAGAGACAAGCACCAGCCAGAGACAGCAGGACCAACTAACACTAAAGATAACCAGATAGCAAAAGGCAAATGAAGGAACATTACTAACAAAAATCCAGCTAACATGGCACAATCTGAACTCAATTCTCACACAACAGCAAGTCCTGGATACCCCAACACACCAGAAAAGCAAGATCTGGATTTAAAATCACAGCTCATGGTGCTGATAAAGGGCTTCAAGAAGGACATATATAATTCACTTAAAGAAATACAGGAGAACACAGGTAAACACCAAGAAGCTCTTAAAGAATTACAGGAAAGGACAAACAGATGAAGGAATTGAACAAAACCATCCAGGATCTAAAAGTGGAAGTAGAAACAATGAAGAAATCACAAAGGGAAACAACTCTTGACATAGAAAACCTAGGAAAGAAGTCAGGAGTTGTAGATGCAAGCATCAACAACAGCATACAAGGGATAGAAGAGAGATTTTCAGATGCAGAAGATACCATAGAAAGTATTGGCACAACAGTGAAAGAAAACTCAAAATGCAAAAATCTCCTGACCCAGAACATCCAGGAAATCCAGGACATAATGAGAAGACCAAACCTAAGGATTATAGGTGTAGAAGAGAGCAAAGATTTCCAACTTAAAGAGCAAGTAAATGTCTTCAACAAAATTATAGAAGAAAACTTCCCTAACCTAAAGAAAGAAAGGCCCATGAACATACAAGAAGCCTACAGAATTCCAAATAGATTGGACCAGAAAAGAAATTTCTCTTGTCACATAATAATCAAAACACCAAAATGCACTAAACAAAGAAAGAATATTAAAAGCAGTAAGGGGAAAAGGTCAAGTAAGATGTAAAGACAGACCTATCAGAATTAAACCAGACTTCTTGCCAGAAACTATGAAAGCCAGAAGATCCTGGGCAGATGTCATACAGACCCTAAGGGAACACAAATGCCAAAACAGGCTGCTATACCCAGCAAATCTCTAAATTACCATAGATGGAGAAACCAAGGTATTCTCTGACAAAACCAAATTTACACAATATCTTTCTACAAATCCAGCCCTTCAAAGGATAATGAGTGGAAAACACCAACAAAAGGAGGGAAAACACACACTAGAAAAGGCAAGAAATTAATCTTCTTTTAACAAACCAAAAAGAAGAGAGCCACACAGACATAACTCCACCTCTAATAACAAAAATAACAGGAAGCAACAATCAATTCTTCGTAATATCTCTTAATATCAATGGACTCAATTCTTCAATAAAAAGACATAGTCTAACAGACTGGATCCATAAGCAGGACCCAACATTTTGCTGCATAAAGGAAAGCCACCTCAGGCACAAAGACAGACACTACCTCAGAGTAAAAGGCTGGAAAACAATTTCCCAAGTAAATGGTCCCAAGAAACAAGCTGGTGTAGCCTCTTAATATTGAATAAAATCAACTTTCAACCTAAAGTAATCAAAAAATATAAGGAAGGACATTTCATTCTCATCAAAGGAAAATTCTTCCAAAATGAACACTCAATTATGAACATATATTCTCCAAATACAAAGGCACTAACAATCATAAAAGAAACTTTAATAAAATTCAAAGCGCGATCTTTGTCCCCAGCCAGTGGAGACAGACCACCCCAGGTACTGAGCTATCCATCCAGGTACTGAGTGTAAGACCTCGGGGGATGCAGACAACCGAGCTGCGGGCTGCTGCCTGCACCTAGGATCTGGGAGAACTGTGGTACCTCTGTGGGCCGCGGTACTCTGCCCTGCAGAGAAGGCAGAGTCGCCATCTTTGTCCCCAGCCAGTGGAAACAGGCCACCCCAGGTACTGAGCTATACCGAGTCCCGGGGACACAGACAACTGAGCTGCTGGCTGCCGCCTGCGCCCAGGAACTGGGAGTTCCAGGCACTCTGTGCCAGCCAGGTGTGGGGCCGGTGCCCTGAGGGATCCCCACTGCCATCCTCGCTCTCTGACAGAACAGATGGGCAGTACCAGGTTCAGGCCACTGAGACAACCCAAGCATAACATTGCATGGGGCAGGACACACCAGGGCTCCAAGGGCACCCAAGAGGAGGGCAGAACATCAGCAATCTGTGACAGGGGAAACCCAGCCATCCAGTGTTGCAGAATTAGCCTTATAGGCTCAAAGGAGGTTGAAGCACCAGCCAGTGACTAGACCAACTAACACCAGTGAGAACTAGATGGCAAAAGGCAAACATAGGAACTTTACTAACAGAAATCAAGGCAATATGGCAGCATCTGAACCCAATTCTCAATTAACAGCAAGTCCAGGATACCCCAAAACACCAGAAAAACAAGATTTGGATGTAAAAGCACTGGTCATGATGCTGTTACAGGAACACATGAAGGACATAAATAAATCTCTTAGAGAAATTCAGGAAAAAATGGATCAAAAGTTAGAAGCCCTTACAGGGGAAACACAAAAATCATTAAAAGAAATTCGGGAGAATACAGGTCAAAAGATAGAAGCCAATAAGGAGGAAATGCAAAAATCATTTAAAGAAATACAGGAGAACTTTGGTCAACAGGCTGAGATCATGAAAGAGAAAACACAAAAATCTCTTAAAGAGGAAAACACAAACAAGCAAGTGAAGGAGCTGAGCAAAACCATCCAGGATCTAAAAACAGAAGTAGAAACAACTAAGAAAGCACAAAGGGAGACAACTATGGAGATAGAAACCCTTGGGAAGAAATCAGGGGCCATAGATGCAAATATCAACAACAGAATACAAGAGAAAGAAGAAAGAATCTCAGATGCCGAAGACACCATAGAAACCATGGACTCAACAGTCAAAGAAAATGCAAAATGCAAAAAGCTTGTAACCCAAAACATCCAGGAAATCCAGGACACAATAAGAAGGCCAAACCTAAGGATCATAGGCATAGATGAGAGTGAAGATTTACAACTTAAAGGGCCAGCAAATATCTTCAATAAAATTATTGAAGAAAACTTCCCTAACCTAAAGAGAGAGATGCCCATGAATATACAAGAAGCCTACAGAACTCCAAACAGACTGGACCAGAACAGAAATATCTCCCATCACATAATAATCAAAACCCAAAATATACTAAAAAAAGAAAGAATATTAAAGGCAGTAAGAGAAAAAGGCCAAGTAACATATAAAGGAAAACCTATCAGAATCATACCAGACTTCTCACCAGAGACTATGAAAGCTAGAAGATCCTGGGCAGACCTCATGCAGACTCTAAGAGAACACAAATGCCATCCAAAACGACTATATCCAGCAAAACTCTCAATCACCATAGATGGAGAAACCAAGATATTCCATGACAAAACAAAGTTTAACCAATATCTTTCCACAAACCCAGCCCTACAAAAGATAATAGGAGAAAAACACCTATACAAGGAGGGAAACTTCACCCTGCAAAAAGCAAGATAGTAACCTCCTTTCACCAAAGCCAAAAGAAGATAACCAATCAAATATAAAAAACAACATAAAAATGACAGGAAGTAATAATCACTATTCCTTAACATCAATGAACTCAATTCCCCAATAAAAAGACATAGACTAACAGAATGAATACTTAAACAGGACCCTACATTTTGCTGCATACAGAAAACACACCTCAGTGTCAAAGACAAACACTATCTTAGAGTAAAAGGCTGGAAGACGATTTTACAAGCAAATGGTCTCAGGAAACAAGCCGGAGTAGCCACTCTAATATCAGATAAAATAGACTTTCAACCTAAAGTCATCCAAAGAGACACTGAGGGACACTTCTTGCTGGTCAAAGGAAAAATACACCAAGAAGAACTCACAATCCTGAACATCTATGCTCCAAATGCAAAAGCACCCTCATTCATAAAAGAAACTTTACTAAATCTCAAAGCACACATTGCACCTAACACAATAATTGTGAGTGACTTCAACACTCCACTCTCCTCAATGGACCAATCAAGAAAACAAAAACTAAACAGGGACACAGTGAAACTAATTGAAGCTTTGGACCAATTAGAGTTAACAGATATATTTAGAACATTTCATCCTAAAGCAAAAGAATATACCTTTTTCTCAGCACCTCATGGGACCTTCTCCAAAATCAATCATATAATTGGTCACAAGACAGACCTCAACAAATATAAGAGGATTGAAATAATACCATGCCTCCTATCAGATCACTATAGAGTAAAAGTGGTCTTCAATAGCAACAAAATCAACAGAAAGCATGGAAACTGAACAATACTCTACTCAATGATACCTTGGTCAAGAAAGAAATCAAAGACTTTTTAGAATTTAATGAAAATAAAGACACAACATACCCATATCTAAGGGACATGATGAAAGCAGTGCTAAGAGGAAAACTCATAGCCCTGAGTTCTTCCAAAAAGAAAATGGAGAGAGCATACACTAGCAGCTTAACAACACATGTGAAAGCCCTGAAAGAAGAAGCTAATTCACCCAGGAGGAGAAGACAGGAAATCATCAAACTCAAGGCTGAAATCAATCAAGTAGAAAGAAAGAGAATCATACAAAGAATCAACAAATCCAGGAGCTGGTTCTTTGAAAAAATCAACAAGATAGATAAACCCTTAGCCAGACTAACCAAGGGGCACAGAGACAGTATCCAGATTAACAAAATTAGAAATGAAAAGGGAGATAAAACAACAGAAATGGAAGAAATTTTAAAAAATCATCAGATCCTACTACAAAAGCCCATACTCAACACAACTGGAGAATCTGGAGGAAATGGATAGTTTTCTGGATAGATATCAAACATCAAAATTAAATCAGGATCAAATAGCCCATCTAAACAGTCCCATAACCCCTAAAGAGATAAAAGGAGTCATAGAAAGTCTCCCAACCAAAAAAAGCATGGGACCAGGTGATTTTAGTGCAGAATTCTATCAGACCTTCAAAGAAGACCTAACACCAATACTCTTCAAACTATTCCACAAAATAGAAACAGAAGGAACACTACCCAACTCATTCTACGAAGCCACAATTACGCTGATACCAAAACCACACAAAGATCCAACAAAGAAAGAGAACATCGGGCCAATTTCCCTTATGAATATTGATGCAAAAATACTCAATAAAATTATTGCCAACCGAATCCACGAACACATCAAAATGATCATCCACCATGATCAAGTAGGCGTCATCCCAGGGATGCAGGGATGGTTCAATATAAGGAAATCCATAACTGCTATCCACTACATAAACAAACTCAAAGAAAAAAACTACACGATCATTTCATTAGATGCTGAAAAAGTATTTGACAAAATTCAGCATCCTTTCATGCTAAAAGTCTTAGAAAGGACAGGAATTCAAGGCCCATAGCTAAACATAGTTAAAGCAATATACAGCAAACCGGTAGCCAACATCAAACTAAATGGAGAGAAACTTGAAGCAATCCCACTAAAATCAGGGACTAGACAAGGCTGCCTCCTCTCTCCATATCTTTTCAATATAGTTCTTGAAGTCCTAGCTAGAGCAATTAGACAACATAAGGAAGTCAAAGGGATACAAATTGGAAAGGAAGAAGTCAAACTATCACTATTTGCAGATGATATGATAGTATAATTAAGTAACTCTAAAAATTCTACTAGAGAACTCCTACAGCTGATAAACAACTTCAGCAAAATGGCTGGCTACAAAATCAAGGCAAGCAAATCAGTAGCCTTCATATACTCAAAGGACAAGCAGACTGAGAAAGAAATTAGGGAAATGACTCTCTTCACAATAGCTACAAACAGCACAAAGTATCTTGGTGTGACTCTAACCAAACAAGTGAAAGACCTATATGACAAGAACTTCAGATCTCTGAAGAAGGAAATCGAAGATCTCAGAAAATGGTAATATCTTCCATGCTCGTGGATTGGCAGGATTAATTTAGTTAAAATGGCCATCTTGCCAAAGGCAATCTACAGATTCAATGCTGTCCCCATAAAAATCCCAACACAGTTCTTCATAGAGCTAGAAAGAGCAATTCTCAAATTCATCTGGAATAACAAAAAACCCAGGATAGCTAAAACTATTCTCAACAGTAAAAGAACTTCAGGGGGATTCAGTATCCCAGACTTTAAACTTTACTACAGAGCAATAGTGATAAAAAAAAAAAAAACTGCATGGTATTGGTACAATGTCAGGCAAGCAGATCAATGGAATAGGATTGAAGACCCAGAAATGAACCAACACACCTGTGGTCACTTGATCTTCGACAAAGGAGCTAAAAGCATCCAGTGGAAAAAAGGTAGCCTTTTCAACAAATGGTGCTTGTTCAATTGGAGGTCAGCATGCAGAAGAATGTGCATCGATCCATTCTTATCTCCTTGTACTAAGCTCAACTCCAAATGGATCAAGGACTGACACACTGAAACTAATAGAAAAGAAACTGGGGAAGACCCTTGAGGACATGGGCACAGGGTAAAAGTTCCTGAATAGAACACTCATAGCTTACGCTCTAAGATCAAGAATTGCCAAGTTTCTGTAAGGCAAAGGACACTGTCAAAAGGCCAAAACATCAACCAACAGATTGGGAAAGGATCTTCACCAACCCTAAATCTGACAGAGGGCTTATATCTAATATATACACAAAGAACTCAAGAAGGTAGAACCCAGGGAACCAAATAACCCTATTAAAAAATGGGCTACAGATCTAAACAAAGAATTTTCACCTGAAGAAATTCATTCAGATGGCTGAGAAGCACCTTAAGAAATGTTCAACATCATTAATCATTAGGGAAATGCAAATCAAAACAACCCTGAGATTCTGCCTCACAGCAGTCAGAAGGGCCAAGTTCAAAAACTCAGGACAATGCTGGAGAGGATATGGTAAAAGAGGAACACTCCTCCATTGCTGATGGGATTGCAAGCTGGTTAAACCACTCTAGAAATCAGTTTGGTGGTTCCTCAGAAAACTGGACATAATACCACCTGAGGACCCAGCTATACCACTCCCGGGCCCAGAAGATTCTCTAACATGTAATAAGGACACAAGCTCCACTATGCTCATAGCACCCCTATTTATAATAGGCAGAAGCTGGAAAGTACCCAGTGTCCCTCAACAGAAGAATGGATACAGAAAATGTGGTATATTTACACAATGTATTACTACTCAGCTATTAAAAATAATTAATTCATGGGATTCTTAGACAAATGGATGGAGCTACAAACTATCATCCTGAGTGAGGTAACCCAATCTGAAAAGAACACACATGGTATGTACTTGCTGATAAGTGGATATTAGCCCAAATGCTTGGAATACCCTAGATACAATTCACAGACCACATGAACCTCAAGATGAAGAAAGACCAAAGTGTGGATACTTTGATCCTTATGGGAAAGTGGATCAAAACTCCTATGGCTCACAGCCAAGCAATAGAATAGGGTACCCAATGCAGCAGCTAGAGAGAGTTCACAAGGAGCTGAAGAGGTTTGCAGCTCTGCAGGAGAAGCTATAATACGTACCAACCAGTATCCCCCCGGTGCTCCCAGGGACTAAACCACCAACCAAAGAGTACACATGGAGGGACCCATGGCTCCAGCTACATATGTAGCACAAGATGACCATTTCAGACACTAATGAGAGGAGAGGGCATTGGTCCTATGAAGACTAGATTCCCCAGAATAGGGGAATTCAAATCAGGAAATTGGATGGGGCAGGGGGAAGCAGGGGAGAGGAGAGATGGGAAAGGGGTTTTTTTGTGGGGTAACATGGAAAGGTGTTAACATTTGAAATGTAAATAAAGCAAATAGTTAATTTTTAAAAAAGGAAAAAATTACAGAATCACAGACTTGGCTTTTGATGCACTGCCTGGGCACCAAGGGCCAATAGTCATTCTTCATTTCCCCAGTGTATTATTCTGCACACTACATGTTCCACCAACATCCTGGGTGACAAGGTTCCCCTTTGCTGAGAGCCATCCCAGGCAAAATTTTCATAGTAGTCACTCAGAAAGTCCCAGAAGGTTACTGTGTTTGTTTGGCTGGTTGGTTGGTTGGCTGGCTGATTGGTTGGTTGGTTGGTTGGTTGGTTGGTTGGTTGGTTGGTTGGCTGGATGGATGGCTGGATGGCTGGTTGGTTGGTTGTTTGGTTGGGTAGATGCTTGTTCACACATCCCCACATCTTTGCACCCAAGATCTACATCATTTTATTGAGACCAGGCAGAAATTCTATCCAAAAGTTCAGGGATTCTGCCTTTTCTTCTGCCTGGGATAATGTTGTTCTAGATTTTGATAATCAAGGCAAAGTGCTAGGTCTCAAGGTAGCTCTACATTCAAGCTTGAGAACACTGAGGATTAAGTATAGAGTTCTTCAGACAATGTCTGAGGGCCATCATCCATCTGAGTACTTGTGGACTAGAAAGTCTCCATTCTTCTATGCAAGCAACAAGACAAAGGGAATGCGTCATGGCAGCTAGCACTACCAGGACACACCAATTATTTTCATTCTGTGGCTACCTGCTAAGACCTGATGGCCTCATACTTTCATTTTCCATGCACCTAGTCCTCATCTGTGAGGGGACCAAGGGTCAAACACATCTACCCACTGCTACCTACATACCTACCCTGGGGAACACTGGCTACCTGACAAGCCATTTCCATCGTTTGCCAGGTAAGGAGAGGGAGACTTCTCCACTCAGAACTGTCCATGAAGTCAAGCCTGTGGAAGCCAGCAGGAATGGTAGCAGTCTATAGATAACAGTATCACCAACATCTCTATATCTGGTCTGAACATGGATGCTTCAACCAGAGGCCATCAAGGTCCTAATGAGCCTTCCATACAAATATCAGAATGCAAAAAGAGCTTTGTCTTTGCTGTGTGGTAGCATTGTGCATGCAGGCCCTTCTTTAAAATTCCTGCTAATTCAGGTGGCAGGATGAAGTGTGCCATGTCATAATTAATCCCTCATGTATTGCAAGCAGTTTAATGTCAAAATAATCAACAGTGGCTTTTTTTTTACCCATTTGTGAGTACATAATAAATACTGTCATTTAGTCATGGCAAACATTGGATTTCCATCCTGGTCTTTGAATAATGCTATTGGAGATGTAAATACCAGATCATACTAGATCTCCCTCATCCCCCCACCCAGGCCCTGCAAACCACAAACACCCACTACTGACAAAATGACACCCAGATGTCAAAAACAGAAAAGAACTAACTGCACTTCATCCCTAGCTGGGTTCTGGTACTGGAATTGTTCTTAGAGTACATTCACCAAGCAGGGGAAGAGGAAATGGAAGAATTCTCCACTAAACTTATTTTCCCACCCCTGACCCCATCCCATCAACTCTATTCATCTCCTCACTCCCATCAACTCTATTTATCACTTCTTTATTTCCTGGTGAGTTCCTGGAAGTGGCATGCAGTCATTTTGTTGACATGGTAATGCTGGTGGAGACATCAAGATATAGACACTGGATTCACTGGATTAAATCTAAGTCAACATGCCAGGCAGTGGTAGTACAAGCCTTTAATCCCAGCACTTGGGAGGCAGAGGCAGGCAGATTTCTGAGTTTGAGGACAGCCTGGTCTACAGAGTGAGTTCCAGGACAGCCAGGACCACACAGAGAAACCCTGTCTTGGAAAAAAATCTAAGTCAACAGGTATGGCCTAGAATCTACCTCCCCACTCCCCCCATTCTAGGCTGCTAGAGAAAGTTTTGCTCTGGACAGAATCTCTCCTGCCAAAATCACAATCACAGGGCCCAGACACAGCTCATTGTCAGTAATTAAAGTACAGATGCTCAAAGTGAGAAATGTGTAAATAGACATAGAAGCACCTTACAACAGGTAGGAAGAACAAAACATGGCAAGTCTTTAGCATATCCTATGAAAAACTGAGGTTCAGTCTCAAGAAGGAGCACAGGATGCTGGCACAAGCCTGCATGTGAATCAGTTTTGAGTTATCAGGAACTCAAGTTCCCATAAAATTCCACTAGGCTTTATCTTTTGTTGCCTTTGGTTGTTATAAAGAGTAAGAGTCTCTCCTTTGCCTGTTCATGAATGCTTTGTGGATATACAAGATGTTGGTAGAAGGGTTATAACATACAGAGATGAGTCTCTCTCTCTCTCTCTCTCTCTCTCTCTCTCTCTCTCTCTCTCTCTCTCTCACACACACACACACACACACACACACACACACACGCACACGCACACGCACACGCACACACACACACACACACACAGAGTCATCCTATTATGGTCATTGGATGTTATCACTAGAGGCCCATCAGCCATTCCTCATTTCCCCAGTGTACTATTCTATAGACTGCATGTTCCACTAATGTCCTGGGTGACAAGGTTCCCCTTTGCTGGAATCCATCCCAGGCACAAGTTTCATTGTAATCACTCAGAGAATCCTGGAGAGGTACTGGGTTTGGTTGGTTGGTTGATTGGTTGGTTGGTTGGTTGGTTGGTGGTAGGTTAATTGGTTGGTTGGTTGGTTAGTTGGTCATAGGTTGATTGTTTGGTTGTTTGGTTGTTTGGTTAGTTGGTTGGTTGGTTGGTTGGTTGGTTGTTTATTAGTATGTAATAGTGTCTCTTACCTAGATGGTGTGTGTGTGTGTGTGTGTGTGTGTGTGTGTGTGTGTGTGTGTGTGGTGTGCCTGTGGAGTCTATCTGTGGAAGCCAGAAGCCCATGTCACTGTCTTCCCCAATTACTTTCACTCTTAATGTTTTGAGACAGAGTCTCTTATTAAACCTGGAAAGCACTTACCTGGCTAGGATTGCTAGCCAGCAAGACCTGGGGATTGTGTCTCTGTTTCCTGTGCTCTGACTACAGGCACACAACACCACATACCTGGCTTGTATGGGGGTCCTGGGGATAGAGTTCAGATCCTCAGATTGTGCAGCAGGCACATTACAGATGAAGCAATCTCGCTAGTGCCTGTTTCCTAGATCTTAACTAAGCTATGAGGAGGATAGGAGGCAAAGGCTTTCCCAACAGCAGCACTTGGGTTTCTATGAAACATTAATGCTTCCTTGGAATTGCCTTATTAGAACAGCTAGCCAGTTAGTTAGCCAGTGGAGACCTAGGATAGAGTGCACCCAGGTGGAAAGAATCCAGCCAGAATTCATTCCAGCAAGATGCTGTTGACAACAGGAAGCCTGAACCCTGCATCTTCCTTGATGCCAAATAGAAACATCTTGCCCACTGCAGAGGATAGTAAGGCCAAGTGGCCACTTTCTTCAGGTCCACTACCATAGCATCTCATCATCACCAGGGAGAGGCCCTCCATCCTCACCACACTCTGGCTCCCTATGAAGTGGCTTCAGAGGTGCAGGGGCACAAACACCCCACTCACCACAAGGCTTGCAAAAGCAGCATTCAGAACCATGAAATCAATCTTCAGGGAAGACACTTTCTTTAAGATAAACCCATCTCTGTGAAGTGCCTCTCAAAGCCCTCACTTTAGCACTGGAGGGTCACTGTTTTATGAGCTGGCAGGATCACCTAAAATCCAGCAGCTCCTGGAGGACTCTAACATACCAGCCACAGAAGGGAAGACTGTCACAGAAATAAAATGTGGCAGCCAAGTCGCTATAAATTTGCACATACTCAGATGTACACACTATACATCCTGGGGGCCAGGAAAGAAAACCTTTTACCACTGCATCGTCTGCCCAGGGAACCGAGACAGCACAGACACAAACCTCTCTGCCGTTGTCCCTTCCCTCCAGGCTTAGCGAAGTCTCCGGAGACAGAAGCCATCAAACAATAGAGGTGGTGGGTCCCTGAATTTCCTGCTCTGGCACAACCAGACTGTTTGCAAGATAACAGAAGATGCAAGGATATTTCACTACCGTCATTACTTAAGAATGGGATATGACAGCATATATGAAACTGATTAGCATAAATCAACATAATACCCACTTTGCAGTGTTACTCTTGAAAACTTTCATCTTGAAATAGCAAGAAGAAAATGACAACGTGTGATCAATGGTCCTGATTTTGCTGGTTGATGCTAAAACTACCTGAGATGGAACCATGCACAGTACGGTTATATCTGCATAATATCTGCATAGTATGGCTTTCCTCTGAATGTCCCTATGGCTTCCTGTGGGGCCAAACAGAACAGTTATGGAGACCTCCAGGGTCCAAAACATTTCAACAATTAGGTGATACAATGAAGTTTTTTACTGACTTTTCCAAAACCAAACCCCTAACCTTAGACTGCAGACAATTGTACCACACAGGGCATAGTCCACAATAAGGAAGAAGCCAGTGCGTGTCACAGTGTGTGGTTTTCAGTTTTGATGGGTTAACTCCACACTTCAGGATGGACAGACTTGGACAAATGGACAGACGTGAGCCACGCGGCTTTCAGCAGTTGTGGTTTGTTCCTGCTCTTCTTCTCAAACATTCTCGCTCATTAAAGAGAGTCGTCCAATTAATTTTTCTCTAAAATGCCACTTTAGCCTGAGGAAGGTCAAAGGCTAGGAATCTTTGGGGGATGTTTCTTTCATCCTGCCAGGAGGTGGCACAGGATTCTGAAGCTCCCTTCGGACAGTCTCTGGAAAGCTTCTACTACTCAGGGATGCCCAAAAGGACATGATTGATTCTTATGAGAGTGTATGTTGGTGTACATGCTCATGGGGAAGGGATACATGTGTATGTATAGATACATGTATGTGTTTGTACATGTTTGTGTGTGAGGGTGTGAACATATATGTGCAGCTGAGGGTTTATGTGAATACGTAGGGGTTAGAGATAGGGTTAGGATAGGAGGGTTAGGGTTAGGGTTGGGTTTTAGGTTGAGTTAAGGGTAGGAGGGTTAGAGGTTGGGGTTGAGGTTAGGGTAGGAGGGTTAGGGCTGGGTTGGTGTTGAGGTTAGGGTGGAAGGGTTAGGGCTGGGGTTGGGGGTAGGAGGGTTAAGGTTGGGGTTAGGGTAGGAGTGTTATGGCTGGTTTGGGGTTGGGGTTAGGGTTAGGGTGGAAGGGTTAGGGCTGGGGTTAGGGTAGGAGGGTTGGGGTTGGGGTGGGAGGGTTAGGGTTGGGGTTAGGGTAGGAGTGTTAGGACTGGCGTTGGGGTGGGATTAGGGTTAGGGTGGAAGGGTTAGGGTTGGGGCAAGCACACATATGCATGGGAAGGTTAGAGTACAACTTCTTGCCGTTCTGCACAGCTCCGGGGATTGACTTAAATGGAGCAGTGAGAAGAACCAACACACAAATACAGAAAATCTCAGATCAGGTAGTCGGGCCTCTTACATGGAAAGGCCGCCACAGTCCAGAAGTTCAGCATTTTTATTGTTCATAGTTGTACTCCCAAGGAAGCAGAGTTATTGCATACAAACACACAGGGAATTGGATTATTATATACAGTTACGCAAGGAAGTGAGGGTATTATGTCCAGCTGAACAATGGGAGAGGTTTAGCTAAACTCAGTAGAAGTCTATAGAAAAGCCATGATCTTCAGGCCATGACCACCCACAAGACAAAAGCTGATAGTCATTTTCTGCACACACAGTCCACACTCATACTTAGACCAGAAGAAGGTTCTACTGTTCTTCTCAGCCTCGCAGCTTTCTGCTCTCTAGGTCTGAGGCACTGGGGTCTTTTAACATGGCCGTGCTCATGTCAACCTGAACAAGGTAACTCACTCCTGATTTCCTTGGTACTCACAACCTCTGCCATAGTTTCTCTGAAATAATTGCTGCCATCTTAGAAACAGGGTCTCTTGGAACTCCCTTAATAACTGAAACTAGCTGGGCATGGGGCCCACACAGATTCCTCTGTGTCTGCCTCCTTAGCTCTGGGATTACAAGCATGCACTTCCAGACCAGACATGTTTATACAGTTGCTGAAATCCTGAGTTCAGGTCTCGTGCTTCTGTAGCTCACGCTTTACCAGCTGAACTATCTGTACAGTTTCATCTAAAGCCATTCTATGAAGAAGATACAAAAAATATAAGACCAAGTGGCTGTCCTCTGTTTTTCTCAACATGTCTGCCAGCCTTAAGATCTAGGACAAGCAACTTCTCGGGTCTGGTTAGGCCTGTATTTGACACCTGACAAACATGCCCTCCAGCCTTAGGACTCAAAACCAACAACCTCCCAGGTTGGGTTAGCTTGTGTTCCACTGCTTTCTTATAATGGCATCTCTGGTTGTTTAGCAACAGTAGAGAATCAAGCTCAGAGGTGTAATGCAGTTAATAAGTAATTACTGGATGCCAGCTATGTGTTCAATACTAGAAAGAAAATAATAAGACAATTAAACACTGTTCACCCCTTTCCCACCACTTTTACAATCAGCTTCTTAGAGGGCCACGCTTTGATCAACAGGGAGGGGGCATTCAGGGGGGGACATGCCACCAACCCTGTGCCCAATTACTCATTCTTTTCCACAGTGCAAGAAATCATCAACCAATTATTTTGGAACTACATTGATTAAATTGAGCAAAGAGAAAGAAAGCTATGCAAATCGTTTACATATTTTAATTGGATGGCCATTTTTTAAAAATTTAATTTAGACTCCAGTCTATCTCAGAGAAAATAAAAACCTGGTAATTCTAAGACTATCCAGTCAGTCATGAAATATCCAACCTAGACCTGTTGCTTTCTCCTATGAAGGCCAGGAAGGATTGCTGTAGACTCCTGGTCACTGGATTTGGCTTGGAATTTCTCATCTTTACATTCTTGTCACTCTTTCCTTCGAGTCATGCCTCACTAAGAGTTTTGGGAGGTCTTGAAATACAACAGAGATCCTGCCTCTATGCTTAAATAACTTCTGGAGCATAAGTAGTTCAGGCTCCTGAAGAGCTGTGCATTTACGTCTCCCCAAGGACTTGCTCATCCTCTAGACAAGGCCTCCGCTATCACAGCAGACACTGTCAAATCACCTCTATGACTCATACAAATTGCTGCATGACACCTGCAGAAATGGGGATTTATTATGGAGTGTTAGAATAATCCAGAGGATAGGGCGCATCTTGACTTGATGTGGGTGGGTGTGTAGGCATGCAGGGATAATTTTCTTACCAGTTATGGGTAAAAGTAGATTAGTTCTGATACAAGGGCCAGAGACAAAAGTATTTCTTATAAATACCCATTGTAATTATTTTAATTATGTAAAAAATAGTTCTTTATGCCAAGTTTTGGGATTTGCAAAAGGTGCAAGCACAGGATTGATAATTCATGGCCTATCGGTATGATACGGGGATAATGAAAATAAATGCACAGACCTCGGAATATGTATGCCAGCTTTATGCATAGAAATAGACTTTTAAAATCCTATTGTGTTTTATGGCTCTGCATAAATAACAAAACAACCTCATGACTTGGAAATACGGCACGTACATCTAAAACACTGAACAAGACCGGCCCAGCCTCTTCATTAACTGCCCAAGGATGGATGAATTCATCCCTGCGTGGGAAGAGGCAGGAGGAAATGCCTAAGGAGCTTCAATCCTGGAGTGCTTGTGACTCATCGGGTGTCCTGCTAAATGCCCATTTTGGTTCTGCCACTGTGAGATGGCCCGCCATCTCCACTCCTGACAAGCTTCTAGTGATACAAGCTGAATCTTCAGAGCTCCCAGGGCTTGTCTGCAGCTGGTACCTTGATGAAATGACTCACATGTGGAAGAGAAAATTGCTATGCCTGTCAAGAAGATGTGATATCCAGGAGCTAGGGAGATGGCTCAGTGTGTAATGTGCTTGCTGTGAATAGTGGGCAAGCATGGCCAAGCATGAGGACATGTGTTCAACTCCTAGAACGCACACAAGTGTGGGCATGGTGGAGGGATCCTCCCCCTAGAGATGAGACAAGTTACTTCAAGACAAAGCCTGTCTTAATGGAAGAGCATGGGAGCACTGGCACTTGAGGAATAAGGTCTGAGGTTGTTCTCTGCCCTCTAGGCCAAAGCACACACAGGTATACTCATACATAAGCAGAAGAATATGATATCTGCACAGATAATTTATTCAAACTAATGTGGCCTAAATAAGGCATATGTGGTACATTTGTAATTTCACAGCCTGATGACTGTTTATGTGACCCAGGACCTAGGTTCTTTGTTGCTTTTATGGGTCTCTCTATCATCTCTGAGAAGTAACTTTCCACATCTAGATGAAAAATGCTAATCAGTGAAATGGATACACAACAAATGTATTGAAAATGGCACACCATAGGTCCCCTTAAGCCAAGGTCCACTTTCTACAGTTTCAGTGATCTATCACCAGCTAAAATTCCAGAATATTACACAGAAAATTCTGGAAACAAGCCATGTTTTTAAGTACTTGCATATGATGAAATCATTCCTATCTCCCTTTATTCCTCTAGGATATGAACCATCTTTATCCAAAATATTTAAAGTGTATATACCATCTCCATGTTCATCACTGCCACCATCTTGGTTATGAGAATAGCATATAGAGTTTGGGATCAGCTTTGATTTCAGACAAGCACTGGGAATTTCTGAGTGTTTCTGTGTGGATAAGGGCATCTACTGTAGTCTTTTACACATTCTAGAAGACTTGAAAACTTCCTTTTCCCTCTTCCTCCAATTTCCCTCTCACCTCTTCTCTCTCATCCTCACGTCCAAGCTCCTTTTGTAAGGAAGACTGTATTTGGAACACAAAGCTTCTTGACATACAGCACCTTTCCTAGGGATGAGTATCTGGGTTCTAAACCTCAGTAGGACATAGCTATGCAGCTCCGGGTTCCAAACCTCAGGAAGAGATAACTATGCAGCTCCGGAGCACAAATCTGAACCCATGCTAGGTCTTCATCGTCCTACACAGAATGAGTTGCAAGATATCTCTCACAAATTTCCCCATTCTAAACCCTTAAACTGGTCAGAAGTATAAATCCACAGATTGGAAAGTTGTCCCCAAGACATGTAACATGCATGAAAAGTTTGAAGACCATCTCTCTCTTAATTCTAACCCTTTACTTCAGAGTGACTTTCATTGAATTTTTAACAGGTTTCCTTTCCCATTTACCTGACTATATTAGCCTGAAAATAAAGCTAAGTTTCTAGGTACCAGTTACTCAATGAATATAATATAAACTATAACTTAATAGTTAATTTATGCAAATGAATATTGATATGGAATTTGGTAAAGGTTTGAACGAACTAGAAAATGGAATGATGTCATAGCCAACTTTGTTAACCTTAGTTGAAGGAAGTATATTTTTATTTAGAACCCTAAAATTTTTCCAAGTCATTGGCAAAACTTCATTATTCTTTTAATATTCTCAAGTGTATCTACTTCATAAATCTTTTATTTCCCAAAGTCTTCTCTTCATATTAAAATGCATGGATGCCAGAAAGTTCCAGTTTTATCTTGGTATTGACTTTTATGTTGATGTATATCCTTTTCTTTATTTTCCCCATTGTTTGTATAAAAAACACAGAATATTGTTTTTCTTTCATTTTGATTAAAATGATATATTTGAATTTTCCAGGGATAAAGTAGCCCACACAAACTAAGGTAAATATACAACTGTACATCTATCTGCCCTGTAGCCAGACGGACCAGACAAGGAGGAATAGGATGGCTCAGAAGCAGCATGGCCCATACGTCAGCCCTGCCACTCAAATCCACACCTGCTGAGTGTTGTATTGGAGGATAGGAGTTACAATGATTCAAAATCCATTAATTAATTAATTAATTAAGGAAGAAGCAGATATACAGTGAAGTACTTGTGCTATAGTAACTCTTTTTATGACCTACTAACTCACTCAGTTTGTAACATGTAAACAGTCTTAGTTGCATTATCTAAACTTGGCAACCTCCGTTGGATTTGGACAGTAAGTTTGGGGGCTGCCTAATGATCCCCAGACTCTCTGGTCCTACTGCGAAGATGTGCTGAGTGAGTACTGAAAGTGTGCTCCTCCCTTGAACAGTTCAAGTACAAAGTCTACACTGGCTTTCATTCTGGAGATCCCTTTGGATTTAGAGAAATCTCACAATGTCTTATTGTTGGTGGTGGTAGTGATGGTGAACATGGGTGTGTTCCTGTGTGTGTGTGTGGGTGGGTGGGTGGGTGGGTGTGTGCGTGCGCGCGCACGTGTGCACACGGCCACGCACGCGTACCTGCACGTGGAGGACAAAAAAAATAATCTCTTTTTAAATTTAAATTGTTTTATTAATTTATATTCCAAATGTTGCTCCCCTTCCCAGTCCAGCCTCTAAATGCTCCTCACCCTATTCCCCCTCCCATTTGCCTCTGAAAGGTTGTTCCCCTATTCACCTACCCTCACCCACCCTTTACCTACCCCCACCCTAGCCCCCTAGCCCTCTTCCTTGGGGCATCAAGTCTCTAGAGGATTAGATGCATTCCCCTTCCACTGAGGCCAGACAAGGCAGTCCTCCACTATATATGTGCTGGAGCCACAGACCAGCCTATGTAAGCTCTTGTCTTGGTGACTTAGTCTGTGAGAACTCCCAGGGTCAAGGTTAGTTGAACCTGTTGGCCTTCCTATAGGGGTGCCATCCCTTCCAGTCCTTTCAGTCCTTCCCCTAACTCTTCCATAGAGTTCCCAACCTCAGTACAGTGGTTGGCTGTATCTCTTCAGTAAAACTCTCTATCCCTTTAGACAGTGGCTGTCATTGGCTTAGAGAATACCAATTGGGCTAGAATGATTGGCCAGAGAGCCTTAGGGATTGCCTTATCTCTGTATCCTCTCATTAGGATTACAAGGATTTGCCACTATACAGGGCATATTTATGTAGGTACTGGTTATTAAATTTAGCTACTCATGGTTAAAGAAGAGCATCTTACCAATGGAACCATTTCTTCAGCTCCTTACAGTCTTTTTATAGATATTTTTATTGCAGCTGTATTTAAATAAATCAAGCAATGATCTTCTTACTAAAATTCAAGTATGTGTTTATGCAACTGAATTCTTATCCTTTGAAGTCAAGGTTACTGTTCACCAAGATGTTTTCACAGATATGTGAATAGAGTTCCTTTCTTGGAGATGGTCTTGGTGATACAGCCCAAGTATGTTATTAGAAAAAAATCAGGTTCACAAACATAAACCAGGGATGAGTGTGCATATCCACGGCCTTGGGGTACTGTAGGAAATGTCCACTCACACACACCCCTCTCTGTTTCCCACTCCCTCTCCCCCTCACTTTTTCACCCTTCCCTCTCCCCCCCCCCAGCCCCGGACTATCTAGCTCTCCCCACACATATGTGTGTGATATATGTGGTATATGTTCATGTATGCATGCACATGTGTGCATAGATGTTAAATATGTGTGTGCATATCTATAGGCAGGTGCACATGCATGAATGTATGTTCATGAGGAAGCCGGAGATTTATCTCCTTTGATATATCCCTTGATTCTTCTCTACCTTACACACTGAAGAAAATCTCCCATTTGAGCCCAAAGCTAACCAGTTGATCTAGTTAGGTAACTGGCTTGCCCTAGGATCCTGTCTTTATCTTCTGACACTAGAATTATAGGTGGGCCATCACACCCTCTTGGCATTTATACAGGTTGTGGGGAGCAAGACACACACAAAGAATGGCAAGTTCTTGATGACTGAGCCATCTCCCAACTCCTCTTGTTTTGGGGACAGAGTCTTCCTGGGCAGCCCTGGCTGACCTGGTACTCATTGCAAAGAACAATCTGACCCTGAACTCACAGCAGTTCCCCTGCTTCAACCTACCAAGCATTGGGATAACAGGCTTGCCCCAAAAACCCTGCCCTGCCTTTCGCTGATCATTATCAGAGTTTGCAGTCTCAGCCCCAAATCAGCAATTAATTACACAAATGACACAAATAAAATTATATCAAGGATTGAAGCAAAGATTCTAGAAGGTAAAAATAGACGTGAATTTAAATGATGTGGCAGATGGGAAGTGGAGGAAGGGAGGGCGGGGAGGGGGAGCATGGCCTTTCTCATGCCTCTCTGCTCCCTAAAGCTTCTATCCCCCCTACAAGCCAGGTGGAAGGAAGTTAGGTCATGGTGCATTCTTAGTCTGGTCCAGAGCACTTCTTCCTGATGCTTGGGTGGAGAGTCATTTAGAAAATCATGACTTCATGGTATTGAGCTCCATATCTTCAATATGGCTCCTTGGTTAACTGTTGGGATATTTCTTTATTAAACTTTAAGTTTCCAAGGAGCTTTCTACCATTAAACTATCACTGAATTACCAGAGTTAAGAATGAGGACCCAATCTTAGCTTCTAAGATGACAGAAGGTACTCTGATGCAAGGTATGTAGTCAGTTCTGCTTTCTTCTCCTTAAAACCTCTCAGAAGGATGCAATGAAGCACCTATGTGAGCCCCAGGCCCGTTGGTACTGCTGTGTTATCACAGCAGTCGGGCTGCCACATACTCGGTCCTTAGGTACTAAGGATTCACTAGGCTTGGCAGAGTAGTGGTGAACAGGATGTTCTTTAAAATAGTTCACAAGAGGCAGGGTATGTTGGCATACACTTTAATACCAGCACTTAGGAGGCAGAGGCAACTGAATCTCTGTGAGTTCAAGACCAGCGTGGACTACCTAGGAGTTCCAGTTCAGCAAAACATGTAAGACCTTGTCTCAATAAACAAGCAAGCAAGCAAACTAGCAAGCAAATGATCAGTTAATTTAAAAAAAAAAAAAGATATAATAGGAAGTATGGGGTGTGGACCTGGAGTGAAGACTCAAGTGGGTAACTTGCTTGCTTCACAGAATGAGAACTTGACTTCAGCATCCACATAAAAGGCTGTGTGTGCTTGGCACGTGCCTATAACCCCAGAACTGTGGAGGAACAGGTGGATACCCGGAGCTTGCCAGCTCTGGGTTCCAGGGTTTTTATCTCGAAAATTAAAGTGGAGGGAGCACTTAAACACCCTAGATCAGTTACCAGCATCCATGTGGATAAGCTTGTTGTAAACTACAACTCCAGTTTCAAGGAGATTACATGGTTTTGGCCTTACTGAGCATCTATACTTGTGTGTGTGTGTGTGTGTGTGTGTGTGTGTGTGTGTGTGTGTTTGTATATGTGTTATTTGTTTGTACATACACAGAAATAGACACACAATTTAAAACAAAATTAATTTAACATTTTAAATAAGGTAAAGAGCAATTGAGGGAGATACCAAAAGATGCTTTATGGTCTCTACACATATCACATATGTGCATGCACACTTATCAACACATGTCTATGCACATGTGTGCACATGTAGATACACATAGAGAACTTCTGTCTGTGGCTATAGAAGGATTCAATCTCTAAAAGCATACTTGGCCCCTATTAACCATAACAGTTGAGGAGAAATGCTTCTTTTGTTCCTGGACTTGTTCCCTCCCCACCCCCGAAAAGACTTCTGCATCCTCCATGCCTGGCTGGAATGCACAGTGGCTTTTCAGAAGGAATATTTAAAATTTGTTTTCTTTTGCTTTTTTTTTTTAAGAGCACAGGCATTTTTAGGAAGCATCTTTGAAAGAAAGTATATGTAAATTACCAGTTTCCTAATGTTTTGATTTTACTCTGAGAGGTGCTCTGGAGAAGGCATACTGCCCAATGGTGGCCAGCATTGGTCACACATCCAGGAGGCAGCCATTGATCCCATGTCCAGCAGATGCCAATGTGTTTTTCCTGTAGTTTCTTCCTTTGCCTCAGCATCCACCACTCACATCAGTACCAGAGGCATAAGCTGAAAGGTGACACACCGTATAGTAGCTAGCTAAAAAGACAGCCTTGTGACTCTTCTGAGGAAGACCTGCGGAGCTACCTGGGCTCAGTGTGGGAACTTGACGAGTGCTAATCAGATGTCGGTCACATCCAGGGCCTGTACAGCAAGGCGAAATTATGAGAGAAAGCCTGCGGTCAGAACTCCTAGGTGGCTGCTGGATCTCACCCCCAACTCAGAAGAGAGAGTTGAAGGACACACACATATTTACCATTTATAATCATACCCAACAGGGTAGAATTTTGTGTCAAAGGTGTTTAAATAGCAATACAATAAGAATCCATTTATCAAATAAATTCTATTTTTGAAAGACCTGAGGAAAGAAAAGAAACTATGGAGGGCTAATAAGTTAATCAAATATGATTTCATGACGACAAAACTGAACACACTAGAATGGGAGAGGGGGGTCTGTTTACATGATTTGTGAATGCACTTTGTAAGCACTTACAAAAAAATAACAGAAAAGAAGCCTTACACTTTGATGCAAAACAACAAAACACGTTGAAGAAGAATATCTCAAATAGCTCTTTCTAAAACTAATAAATTGGGAAAGAGGAATGAAAAATGAAAAGGGGAGAAAATACATAATTTTAAATTAATGATCTAGGGATGTGTAGCCTTTAAGCACTCACTTTAAAAATTAAAAATTACTAAAACTAAAATTCTAAATAAAATCAATGGATCAATTTGCTATAGATCTTCCTTCACAGCTCCCTGGACTATTGATTACGAAGCAGCAAGTCTGTGTGTTACCTTTTCAGAAAGATGTAGCCCACATCTGAATCTACCACGTGCTTTAGTGTTTAATCAAAACTTTGAATAGCATCAAGGTCATGGCACAATACCATGAAGCTGTTTCCCATTCAGATGGCCGCTCTTTTCTCACTCACCATCAGCTTCAACTGGAAGCTTCGAAGTTTGTCTTCTTCAAGCTTAGGAAAGTGGGCACCAGATTTCCTCTGATGCCTCTAGGAGTGAATGAACCATCGCCATTCCACCCAGGTCAACTGTCCACCCAGGACAAAGAACTCAGTGAGAACTCCGCCATGCTGTACGATCCACAAAAATTAACTCTTTCAAGGCTCATGAGCATTTGCAACTCACAGGAGCCAGGTGTATGCAGTGCAGATTGGAAGTTTACATTTATTTTCTCGAAGTTTTGAGCAGAATTCAAATCCAATAGAGTTTTTCAGGACAGCAGGAGTGTTACTCTCTGTGGCCTCAGATGACACGTGAGCCTCTTGGAATTCTATTTTGCCATTTTGAGTTTGGTGTCTTCAACTTTCAGCATGCTGAAGAAGTCATGTTGAACCCAGATGAACGAGGGTGCCCAGGCCAAGTAACCCACAGTGTGGACTTAGAAGGGCACATTCAGAGGGAAGATTGGCACCCTTTAGTTTATCTGGGCATTCCTCCCATAGGTCTGTCAGTTTCTGACTTTGACCTTGGAGCACCGCCCCTCAGACTCTGCTACTCAGGCTTGTCTGGCTGAGTTAACTGAGGAGAGGTGAGAAGAGTTAATTGTGCATTTTGGAGGGAATTTCTGCCATTGTCATTTATCAACTCCTGGCTTTGTCTGGGTGATGCCTGTGCGTTCACACGGTATCAGCACATTCTCACGGATCTAAGCCAGGGCTGAATAGATAACTCTTCACTCTGAAGCCTTCGAGAGGCTGCGTTGCTGTCTCTCTGTGTGCTCAGGTGACTGGAAAATGCATGTGCATCTGGTGGAAGTGTGACAGTCAGACAATGCCACCCTGGACGCTCCACCGTGATTTGCTGCCTATCCCCTAAAACTCAGAAATCTGGGCACCGGCCAGAAGTACAAACGAAAGAAAGACGCCTTTGTAGCATTTATGATCTCGCTGTAAGTTGATGCAGGAAATACCAGAAATTTCTAAGAGAGAGAAGCTGTTTCCAGCAGATCTTTTAAGACTAATTTCGCATATCCACATTTGCTTAACCAGGAGACTTAGACAGTTTGAATTAAACATTTGAACTTCCGGGTGCTCATTTGAACCAAAGCCAAACTCTGAACTTTCCAGGTTTCTCTGCCATTAATCAAAATTCTGAAGATCAATGGCACACAATGAATCAAGGATAATAGCCACTATCAATTGGGAAAGTGAGAGGCTGCTCCAGAGGTATGCCAGGACATGCCAGCGGGATAACACTCGGGTTGGCCTTGGCTCATACTGGACTGGTCCTCAGAAAGGCTCACGTGATCTGCCATGGACAAGAAGCATGGTCTTTGCCACATCCAAAGCACAGAGCCACAACTACCACCAAAATTCCACTTGCTGCTTTGACATACGTACATCCCAGAGAACCCCAGGGCTTAAGCATGCGCTCAGCTGCTCCTGCCAAATAGGTCCCTCATCCAGAGGAAAAATAAAAGCTGCTCACCAAGCCGGGTTTCCTATCAGAGCTTCCAACTGCAATGTACACCTCTTCCCCCTTCACACAAGCCAGGCCTCTTCTATCCATGAATCATGGAACTTCCTTCTTGGGACTACTAGTCTCCTTAGCTCTGTCCTGCTGTGGAGCGCAGCCCCTGTGACCCTGTGTGGCCCGAGGTGCTTTCTCTGAAACTACAAAAATGTCATTTCATGAGTTTCCATGGTTTCCTTGATCTGGATTCTGATGTTGTGTATTCAGTGAACCAGGTAGAAGGGAGATTCTACACCCTATGGGGAAACAGGGGTGAGGGTGCTGGCAAAGTGCTTTATCCTGGATGAGCCCCAAGTCTGACCAGGTCTACTGCAGACCCAGATCCCACACAGGTGCATTGTGGGAACTCAGATCCATGGGATGTTACAAGTGTGTCGCTCTGAATTCTAGCCAAAGAAGTTTAAGAAGAGGTAGCTTTTTTAAGACGTTATTATTTTCAAGTGTGTGTGTGTGTGTGTGTGTGTGTGCATGTACACATGTATCCAGGCACATGCAGACATCTTCAGTGTCCAGAAGAGGTAGTAAGAGTGCCCTGGAGCTGGTGTTACAGGGGATAACAAAGTACCTGATGTGAATGCAGGAAACCGTGCTCTTCACTGCCTTGCCAGCCCATTTTTAATGTATTCTCTACATGTGTGTATTTTTGTATGTACATGTTGGGGCCAGCAGCAGGTGACAAGCTGCACATGTGAAAGTCAAAGGGTAACTTTCGGAGAGAATTCTTGCCCTTTGCTATTTGGATTTGAGGGGTGAAATCCTGGTCTTTAGGCTTGGTGGCAAGCAACTTTACTCCGAGTCATCTGGATGGGCTGAGAAAGACTAACGTTAACAGACCTGCCTGTCACTCACATGCATTTTAAACTGCCATATTTACCTATGAGACGAATATATACAAACAGTGCTCTGACAAGCGTCAGTCTACATAATGACCATTGTACTCTAAGAAATAATTATAACCATGAAATATATTATTGACCTTGTCCCCACTTTCCCATTTTTCTTACAAATAGAATAGCTACTTGTTTTGTGTAAGAAAAAATAAGATGAATTATCAGAAGCTACTCACAAACATTTTTCATTTCACCTCCAGCCACTCTTCTTTACAACACCTTTCCCCTACATCAGCTATAAAAATTCCCCAAATAATCAAATGCCTCTTTCTTTTGGAACATCTTTCCCAGTTAAAAACCATGACTGAACACCAGGAATCATCTCTGTGGAAATAAGAGAGAACTGAACAGGAACTTTAAATTGTGTATCCAGGGTCTGGAGAGATGGCTTGGAGGTTAATAGCACTTGCTGTTCATGCAGAAGACCTGGCTTTGGCTTGTATCACCCAAGTCAGGAGGCTCTGTGGCCACTGCACACAGTGGGGCACATGCAAATAAGCAGGCACACACATGCACATAAATAAAAATACACTTTAAAAAGCACATCCAATAGAAACTATTATATTTGATGCAGAAGCAAACACAATACACATGTTAGTTAATACCTAAGCATGTCCAATAAGAACTATTACACTTGATACAGAAGCAAACACAATAGACATGTTAGTAATGCCTTTAAATATGCTTGGAAATTTCTGTCTATTATTATTCAAAATACATGATTCATCATATCACATTTGTTCAGACAATGTGAATGTTAAATTTTTATTATTCTAAAAGCTTTTAGAAGAATATTCTAGAGAATTTCCCCACCAAAACAAAACTGGCATTATAAATTGATGAGGGGGATGGATAGGATTAAAAAAGGCGTGGGAATGAAAACATGAACAGCAACAGATTAAATATATATATAGCCATGTGCAGTGGGTGGCCTTGAGACCTCTGGTCCATACAAAAACCATCAGAGGCCATTTATTCTAAAGAGTGTTGCATAGCATTCTGTGCAAGAATGTTCAGGTTTAATTTTAGATGAGTATGTGTCTTCTTAAAGATTAAACTCCACTTGACTCTGTACTGCTTCATTATGATCGATGAAAAGAGGCAAGCACGTTCCAACTCTGTACAATCCATGCAGCAACTTTACAGTTGCAACAATTCAGTCAGTCAGATGTAAGAGAGCTTCAGAGATAATCCTTGGCTTCAAGTAATTTAGTCGGTTCCTCATGGTTACAGAATGATTCTAGGCTGTGAAAATGACTCAACTGGCAAAGTGATTCTTAACCAGTGTGAGGACTTGACTTCAAATCCTAGTACATGTACTGTTCACGATCTGAAACAAACTACTAAAATCCTGTCTCAATCCCTTGGTACAGGACCATTTCCAAACTACATTTGCATGGATGAGCAAGCAAGATGGGAAGAAATCCTGAGCCTGTAGTGCCTTGGGAGGGTGTGACCACAGCCTTCTTGGCTGTGGAGGGCCTTGTACCAGTTGGAAAGCTGAGGTCTGCAATCTTCACTGATAGGTCTGTGAATATGCAAGACTCTGTAAGAAATGTGATCATTTCTGTGTCACTGGTCACATATGTTTGTCAACAGTCATTATCTGGAAGCAGATCCTTATTTAAGAAAATCAATTTCCCTCTCTTACTCCCATCTCTGCTTGCTTCTCTCTGGCCCTCTTGGGCTCCTCTCTCTCCCTCTTCCTGTCCCCTTCTCTTCACGTGGTCATGGCCAGCCTCTACTTCTCTACTTTCTCCTTTTCTCTGCCTTTCTCTGCCTCTACTACCCACTTAACCCCCTTCCCCATGCCCAGAATAAACTCTATTCTATACTTAAAAAAGACAAGAAGAAAATTAATTTCCGATCATTTGTTGCACCACTGAACAACCAATAAAAATTTTAACACTCTCCAACAAAAATAAGAAGAGAAAAGCTTACAAATGGCTAATGTATATTGTCACTAATTCTGATAGGATTGATTTCCAGTGGGCTGAAATCCAGATAAGTGGCTGATCGAGTAGAAAATGAGGGAGGGAAAAATGTCTGAGATGATATATCATGAGGAGAGCAAGGGGAAATCTAGGAAGAGCAGGTGGGCAGCAAGTGAAAATTGGATGTGTGGTCTTCGTTCTGTGTTCAAACTCTCTCTGTCCAGAGAACATAGAGCCAATGCCCACCTTACTCAGAAATCTAAGGGAACACTGTTGTAGCAGTAACTACTAGTGCCTACCTGGTTCTCACTGGGTAGCTACCACAGCTCTGAGTACCTCATGAACAGAATGAGTTTTTCAACTATCATGATTTTCTGTAATTCCTGTGTGTGTGTGCATGCATCCATGTGTGTGTGCATATGTGTGTACATGCATGTGTGCTTGTGTATGTGTATGTATTTGTGTGTGTGCATATAAGTATACATGCATGTATGTGTTGTGAGTGTGCTTGTGTGTATGCACTGTGTGAGCATGTAAGTGTGCATATGTGTGTGTGCATGTGTGGGTATATAAGCATATATGTGTGTGAGTGTGCTTTTGTGTGCTTCTGTGTGTACATTGTGTGTGCATGTATATATGTGTGTGTGTGTGTGTGTGTGTGTGTGTGTGTGTGTGTGTGTGTGTGTGTAATTTGTGTGTACATGAGTGGAGAAGCCAAAGAACAGCATTAGGTGTTCTTCCCTGGTCATCATCCACCTTGGTTTTTAAGACAGGGTCTCTCAGTGTCCTAGAATTCACCAAATAGGCAAGGCTGGCTGACCAGTGAGTTCTAGGGTTCCATCTGTCTCTGCCTCAATACTCGGAATCCAAATGTGTGCCACTACACTTGGCTTTTTATACAAGTCCTGGGGATCAAACTCAGGTTCTCATTCCTGCAAGGTAAGCACTTCATCAACTGAGCTCTCTTTCCAGGCCCCAATTTAATTCCTTTCAGTCAAGTTTATTCGCTCTAAAAGTTTTAGATTCACATCAAAATAGAGAAAAAGGCAGCATCAGTCCCATCTGCTGGCCTTCCCCCTATGCACAGCCCCTCCCTCTTGTACACTGCCCCTCTCCTCATATGTACCACACCCCCTGTGTGCACTGGCCCATCCCCTGTATTCACTGCCCCACACCCCTGTATGTACTGCCCCTCCCCCTATGCACTGCCCCTCCCCCATGCACTGCCCCTCCATCCCCATAAATAGGACAATGATGGTCCATTTGCTATCATACATGAATCCACAGTGGTGTGTCTTGTAACATGGCTGTGTTCTGCTGCATTCCCAGGAATGAAGCATCCTATTACCTACTCCATGTGTTCATATCTCACAACCTTGCTGCACATGTATTGTCAATGTCTTAGATATTAGCCATTTCAATAGGAGTGGCAGATATCTTGTTAATGTTTTTATTTAGGCAGTAATGTTGATAAGACTTCATGGCTATGTATAGCTTCTGATATTTCTAGGAGGCATAATCTCAGACAAACTCCCTTATTCTTTGACTCTTACAATCTTGCACAGTGTTCCCTGAACCTCAGGTCCATGAGTGTTTTGTAGATTTAACTATTTGGACTAGGCTCTGAAACTCTGCCTTTTGATTGGTTGTGATTTTATTTTCAATACTGGTTTCCATGTGTTGCAAAGAGAAATAATGCACACTAATGACTTTATTTGCTTGATTTTTTAACCTCAAGGCCATTCTAAGACAAGAAACAAGATGAAAGCACTCATTCACACCACCTCTTTTAACATAGCACTAGACAAAAGCCGTTTGGGCAGGAAAGGTAGATGCCAGACTCTGAGCTGACTCAGGAAAGTCAGCTTTTCCTGGGCAAGAAGCTGAATCAGCACAGTGCAAATTTTAAAAAGGTAATCAGGGCCCTCAAGTCCTAAACCAAATCAGAAGTTTTTGTATTGTTTTGTTTCATTTTGTTTTGTTTTTTTATGGCATCTATGGATAGCATATTCAATTTCATAATGTCAAAGTCTAGTTGAAAGAACAGTATATATATATATATATATATATATATATATATATATATATATATGCACACACACACATATATATATATATATATACACACACACACACACACATATATATATATGCTTCCAGTATCAAACAAAAGAATGATACAAGAAAAAAAGAGTAGCACCAGCATGATAACCATCTATGCGAGGCAGTAATAGCATGTATACCTGTATACCTTGATGGTAACCACAACTCTGTAATAGGACTTTAGAGACACTCAAGAGGAAACCATGCCTGGCACTGGAATCATCCTGACTATTCAGTGCTAGGGACGTCATGGATATTGAAGGAGAGTCTAAAACCCTTGCTTACTAAACCAGCATTATCCCTAATAATTGTGTATAAGGGTTGGTCCTTATTCCCACAGACAATTATACTTGTTACACCTCATCAAAGAAATTTCTCTTTGCTACCCAAGGAGACCACTACAGAAAACCTCAACCAATCAAAAGGCAGAGTTTTAAAGCCTAGTCCAAACAGATACATCTACAAAACACTCCTGCACCTAAGGTTCGGGAAACATTGTGCAAGACTATATGGGCCAGAGAATAAGAGAGTTTGCTAGGAGATTGTGTCTCCTAGAAATGTCAGGCCCATGAAGTCTTATCAGCACAACTGTCCAAACATGAGCTGAGCTAGCATGACAGTAATAGGCTTGCAAAAGTAGATGGAGAAAGTCTGCAAGGCCTGGGCCCTATACAAGGAACCATAAGTACCTGAAAGAATCCGGGCCAGGTCAGCAACCACATGGTGGCTCACAACCATCCATAATGAGATCTGACACCCCTCTTCTGGTGTGTCTGAAGACAGCTACAGTGTACTCACATATAAAAAAAAAAAAAAAAATCCCTAACTCTAAGAATCCGGGCCAGGAGAGCTGGGCTTCCCTGGGAGGAGCACAGTTTTATTGTCCAGTGCCAAATAGTCAGCCCTGCAACATACAAGTAACCTTACACAAACTGCACAGGTTGTAGATAAAAATGTATACATATATTTCTATATATACATGAATATATACACTTACATATTCTATAATAACAATAAATGAAAGAAGAGGCCATGGAATTTGAAGAATAGTGGGAATAGGTCTATGGAAGGGTCTGGAAGGGGGAAGTGAAGAGAGAAATGTTGTAATTATATTATAATTGTAAAAATAAACAATAAAGTAAAAAAAAAAACAGAAGGAAAACAGCAGACTGATGTATCTCATAAACACCAATGCAAAAGTCCCTAGTAAGATATTAATGTGCATTATATCAGTTAATTACCGGCCCCGGTTTGAGTGTGTTCAAAATGAACCGAGTGACCTAGCCTTCAGAAGCTCATCTGTGGGCAAAGCTTAGGTGGGAATTTCCACTGGCTTCCACAGCTCCCCCAGTTAGCTTCTGTTGGGTAATTTTGTGCACCCAGATTCACAAAGTCATTTATGTACTACTCCTTCCCTTAAGGGGACCCTCTGTTCTACCAAGGACTCTTGATCAGGAACTCTAGCCGGCTGCCTCAGTGGGAGCCTCCCCCACTCTGTTTCTGCGAATTTAATGATGTTACCTTTTGTTGCCCTCTCAGGGGCGCTGCTTCAGCAGTCTCTGCTGCCTGTTTCCAATGCCCAAGTTGATGGTGTGTTCCCTCTGTCAGCTGCATCTCACTATTAGTTGTTTCACATTGGCTTCCTCTATCCAAAAGCAAATGCATGGCTGTCTTCACGGATCACTCTCCAGGCTGCCCAAAACACTCCAATCCAACAATGACTAATAAGAATTATCCATAACTAACAGGGAATGTGTGCTTCAGACATTTCTTCTGGCCCTTGATTCTATTCCCATTACAAACAAGCTACTGTGTTTCTAGTATCCCCAGAGCTCTTCAATCTCTCTTCCGTTTTTCTTGTCAATTTTATTTCCAGTGACTCATTCTTAGCTAAGTTAAACTCAGATGCAGACAAATTATGCTGGAAGATTCTACTTCTGAATCTCAAATCCTGTTACAAAGTTGCAACAATCAGAAGAGTTACAACTGTTACAAGAATAGGACTATGACTGAACTAGAAGAAGACACCCAGAAGTCAGTCCTTAGGTCTAGTAGGGAAGTTAGTGTGGCAATAGTCCATTAACTTTGCACAAAGCCACCAACTGAAAAAAACCATCTTCAGTCAATGACACTGGACAGTAACTTTCTATGTACAAACATATTCATTCTCATTCCTACCTCAAGCCTGATACAAAAAGAACTGGAAAGGGAATCACAACTTAATAAAACATAAAACTATTACAACTCCTCAGTGAAAATGAAGCAAATCCTTGTGAACTTGTGGAATTTAGACAATGATTACTTAAATCTGGCGTCAATAGCAAACAGTAAGAAGACAAACCTGAACAATCAGATTTCATCATTTTTTTAAAAAACAATTTACATATCAAATAACACAACAAAGTCAACCCAGAGAATCTAAACAAATTCAAGTTATATAACTAATAAAAGAGCTCATTTGGAGTATATTTTAAAACTTTTATAATACAATAACAGCCCAAATTTATGACATATATTCCATCCATAGATTTATTTTCTAAGTAACCATTTCAGGAAAATGAAAGCATATCTACTCAAAGACTAGTGCATAAACAGTGGTAGCAGCCATTGTTCAAAATAACCCAAGAGTGGAAGGAAGCCAAATCTCTTTCATCTGGCCAGCGAATGAACAACAGTGGCTTGCTTCTGTCAGAGAATACTACTTAACCACAAAAAGGAGGCAACTTAAACCTTATACCAGGAAAGAAGGAAGTTATAAAAGATCAAAATTAATTCATGATTTCTCCATTCGTCTTCAGTGTCCAGAATACACAAATTCATAAGACAAAAGTGTGTGCAGGATTATGGAGTTGAGGAGGATCAGCAACAAGAGGGTGCTTGCCAGGGCAGAAGGTTCTTTCAGAGACAACAACATGTTCCAAAATTAGATGTGATGACTGCCACACAACTGTCATTAAAGTATTGAACTGTATGCTTTAAATGGAAAAATGTCATGGTAAGTTATATCCTAATTATGCTATTTAAGAAGATGTTTGTAAACAAAAAGAAAGTTGTAAAAACAAATTCTTCCCCTCCCATACCATAAGTGTTTCTGCAGAGTTATCTATGTTACCCACCTCCCCTGGTCCTGGCTGGATTTCTGTCTGTGATCTCTCCAGAGCTTATTCATAGCGTATTCTATAACTCTTCACATGCAATAATAACAGTCCAAATTTATAACATGTATTCCATCCATGCATTTACCTCCCAAATAACCACTTCAGGAAAATGAAAACTTATCTAATCAATGACTTGTGCATAGATAGGGACATCAGCTATGGTTTATAATAGCATTCTTCTATGGTCTCTAGAACTTTACACTGGTCCTGTACAACAGACCCAAATGATAATAAGTATCTATATTAATATAATTTTAGGTGATAGAAAGAGCTGCTTTGGTGTGCTACAAAAAAAATCTTAATATTTTAATGAGCATGTCCAGCAAAAGACAAGATTTCAATAGTTAACTTGCTGGCTCTAATCCATTAGGTCTACAACTCAAGACACAGAAATGTCTTCTGCTGTATTTTTTTCTGAAAAAAAATATGCAGTCAAAATGCCTTACAAAATGTATGTTGAATAAATCTTCTCCATATGTTGAAAGTTTAAGTGATTTAATAAAAATAGAATCCAACATTTTACAACTTGAACGAGCTTTCAAATGCCACCTTTCTAACTCTCATTCTTTGTTTGATGGAACCACCTGACAGACAGTTCAGCGTGAGACAGGCTCACCTCCTACGTCTCTCCAGAGGAACTGTGTGGGCCGTGAGCCTGGCCCTGTAACCCGGCAAGGCCACACAAAAGCTTAATTAATTTTCAGAAAACAAATCGACTTGCATGTTCTAATTAGCCTTCACTTCTTAAACAAACCCAAAACAAACTAGGTGGTATCACTTTATGCAAACAAACAGTAAAACCTAATTGCTCCCCACACTGAGACCCTGCCATTATTAGAGTTGTTAGCCTTTCTTAACTCTCCACTGCTCCGAATAATAATAACCTGCTAGAACTTTGAAATGAAAATCTTTCCACTTGACAAATGCTGATGTTTTTAAGTATTTCAAAAGCCAATGTCAAACAAACTGCCTTTTGATTTTCATCTTGGTCTGGGCTGAGCATTAGTGAAGTTATCAAGACTTCCCAGGGCCTGAGATTAGCCCCTCCTCCACAATTCCCCAGTGCTAATCAGTAGGGGGAGCTCTCCTATTAGCTAAGTGACCACCAACAAAGCACAGACTCTCCTGGGGACAATGGAGAGGGTTTCATAGATGCATGCATTACAACCTGGAAAACATTTTCACAATGATTCGCTCAAAGGTGAGGACGCCCCACACCAAGAACACTTTTCCTAAAACAGCCCTGAAAATTAGTTAGTGTGTAAAAGTTGCACACCTGTAGAGCACCATCCCAGTGCAAGGAGAATCAAGCACCTATCATTTAGAGTGGCGTGGACATTCTTTGAGTCAGAATTTTAATGGGTATAATGGCCTCCATCATCTTTTTGTTGTGACAGGATGTTCGCAAATGTTAGAAAAGAGACAAAATCAATTTCTAATAGATTACGAAACCTGGAGGGAGATGGCTTTGAGCTCTAAATTACAATGCACGCACAGAATGAAGGGGCATCGCAAAGCAGTGGGCTCCTGCAACAATCTGAGATTTTGTTGTTAAGCCAAAGGAGCTGCCATGTGAAGGCAAAGGGTAGGGTGTTGGTAAAAGCGGCCCAGTTAATTCACTAAAGCGCTATGTTTGCATGATTCCTCATTGGAACTCCTGAGCTAAAGAAAGAGGGATGTACATAATGTAGATCACATGTGGTGAGCTGGACGACATGAACTGAAGAACACAGTTATCAAAACCCAACAGGGATTCTCCTGCTCCCTGGGCAGCCGCCCAGCATCACACTGCAAGCTGTTGGCTCTCCACTTCTTCCTAATAACAGAGTTACCAGTTTTTAGCCCCACCCAGCTGCTTGAGGGAAACTACAATTCCCAGGCTCCCCCCTAATCTTATGGCAGCTAAGTGACTCAGTTCTGCCCCAGATGGGAAGGGAAGCTATCTAAATGGGTGTAGCACCGAGGGACACATGTCAAGCACTCACTCTTCCATCCCCAAGGTTGGAGGGTGACATGGCCTGAGGCAGCTCACTTGAGGACCAGTGCTTGGGTCTGAAAAGAGTGGGACTAAACACACAGCAGCTACTGCAAAAACACTAAAGAGAATCACTGAAGACTGACAAGTCTGCTTAGTAAGGGTATAAGTGAAAGAAAATGACTCTGGTGATAGTTACTGATATTTTACTAATGTCAATTTCAGTTTACTGAATAAGACAGTCAGTATAGATGCGGCTAACCATGGAATCATGAACCTCTCTGAAGGATCTAAACTGCTCAGCACAATGGCAGCAGCCACAGTAACAATGGGATTCCACAGATTTGCAGGGACACTGTGCTGGGCAGTTAGATATGATTGCATTTTGCTCTTCCCTTAGACCATCCTGGCTATCTGATCAAGGAGCAATGGCTGAAGGCTCAGAAGGCCTAGAGACGGGGTCAACTAAGCATGTCACCTTTGTGCTTCATTTCTAGACCCCAAAAGAAAATGTGACCATGTTACAAGAAATTTATACCCATGAAGAGGTCTTCCTGCAAGTGTATAAGACAACACAAAACAAAATCATACATGTTGTGTATACACATACACAAACGCATGTGAGAGAGAAAAAGAGAAAGAGAGAGATTACTGATCTACTCTTCATTCTTGATACCAGAGAGCTCTGTGCTTACTGTCTTCTGAAAATTCCCAAATGGCCTATTGATTACTTTTTAAAAACAAACTGCTGTGAAAGCAAACAAGGCACCTGGTTAAACTGACTCTCAGGTCCATCATCCCTTGCTCAGCCTGCTTTATCATGGTGATAAAAGCCTTTACGTTCTTCCCAGAATGTCCAGACTACCATACACAGAGCCTGGGTTGAGTCTGACACAGTGACTCAGCATCTTGATTCTGGCTGAGACACTTCCTCTCCACCATGTTCCAATTGACAGAGCCTCATCCTCCCAGTTCTACTTTCACTGGCCTCCATGTGTATCTCCAAATATTGTGTGCTTTTCAAATCCTCAAAACCAGTGAGTCATCCACCAGTCAGCATGCATCCACTTCTGGGACAACAGTGGGTGTCTTTGGGAAGAATAACCAGGTTACTTAGTCTTGTGTTACTGCCCAAGTTCTTACTGGGTGTGTGTTTTTCTGGGAAGTTTCCTTTAGGTCTTTACCAAAAAAGCAAAATTAATTAACATCCCATAAATGTTTGAGCCTGACTTATTGTTGTGGCTTTTGTCTTGGCAGTTTTGTTAGGTCATATGCTTCCAACACACTTGTCGCCTAGTCAGCTCCACAGCGCCCTTTTGGGTTTCCACTTTACATGGCAGTGAATCCTACAGGGCTGGGTTCACTCAACAAGGGTGCACTGTGAGTTGCTTCCATCACCAGCCAGTAAAGGAAGATGCTGTCCACGAGGAAGCACTTTGTTGTGTTACATGGAACTGCATCTAGATTGGACAAGTGACCTAGGCTAGGCATCTTTCCTGTCCTTGGCTCTGCCCAATGCTCTGTCACTCCAGAGTTGAACCAAACCAGCAGACACCACACACTAAAACATCTAAAGGCAAACATCACTGCCTTCCCGCCCACCAGCCAGCTTTACTTCCTGGAGTCCTTCTATCAACACCTCCTGACTGCACACTATCATCAAGTCTGTTAGGGTAAGTCTCCAAGACCCGATGTAGTGATAGTCTTCTTTTGAGAGGAAATTATGACTACCAAAAGCACCTGACAGAACTGTGAAATGACCTAGAAACCTGCAGCCAAAGGACACCTTTGAAGACACCTTGTGACTCCTAAAAATGACAAAATTGTGCCTGGGTGCTCAGTGTTTGGGTCTGGAGCTCTTCCTCTCTTTACCTTTGTGCCTGGCAGTGCGATTGTTGTGTTGGACATGACCACTCATATCTGGGATAAGAGCAGCCATGATCCCTCCCACGAGAACCACACAGGATCAAGTCTATCAACATTCCATCCTGGAAGGAAGGGGCTAGTCTCAAGGTTCTCCTACCCTCTTGGCTCCCTGATGTTTTATGAGAGGTAAAAGCACTGGAGTGGAACTCTGAGGTACTGTAGCTGCTGGTATGGTATTCTGGGGACTCCTCAGTGATACAGATTTTGAGAGTCATCATCAGCCTGCTGGGATCAACTGCCTTTGAACTGAGATCCTAGAAGTACCTCACACTCCCACAAGTAACCTCAGTTCAATAAACTCATTGGTTCACCATGCTAGATTTTGGTGAAGTTGGTTTTGTTTTTGTTTTTGTTTTATTTTCCTGTCTGTCGATGTCCTTTCTATCTGGGGTAAATAGACATTTCTTTATGTTATACCGTTAAAGCTCCCATCACACGACTCTTGGTTTTCTTAGTTGAAATACACACCTGTCAAGCACTGCTTGGTCACCTTGTCCGGTGTGCAGGGACTAGCAACAAGACCAGAGTGGCAGGCAAGGACTGTGCGCATGGGACCAATGGGGAAAATGTTAATTTTCTCAGAGCTTCAGTTGTTTTGTGAGCTTATAAGAAAAAAAATTAAAATGGGTGTCATTAGCCTAAGTATGAATTTCTCACTGCAAAGTTTCTCTAAAAGATTATTTTCATCCACTTGATTTTTAGACATTTCCCCATTGTCCTGTGTTAGGAAAGAGAGGCTTTGCTATGCAACTATGCAGTGTACTTGGAAACATTATATGCTGTGATGCCATCCCTTCTTATAACATACTCACACTCTACCCAGAAATAGATTCACCTAGTTCTGAGCTACAAAGCCAAGCTTAAGCTACCCATACTGCTTTTGGTTTATTGAAAGGACTCTGAGATAGAGATGGCTATGACTTGCTTCCCATATCAGGGCACTTTTAAGGGAAAATGTTAACTGTGTTGTGCTGAGAATACAGTTGCAAGTACCCTGGACAAAAGAATTTTCTTTCCATTTTAATTGTTCGCGTCTTTTCCTCCTTGCTCATAGTCACTGATGAAATCTGTCATCTGTAATCTATTTACCAATCTTGTTTTTATATGCACACAAATAAGAGCATTGCTTCTTTAACTGAAGAGTTAACATTTGAGTGTAAATGTGTGCAGATGCAGAACTGCCTAGTTCAACATTTCCCAATGCTAGAGGAATCACACACCTGCACTCAGGGTCTTTTCCTAAGTGGAATCCTTAGGACTGAACGTGTTGTGTACTGTTTGCAAAGCAGCACCTTTGAGGACAACCATGTGCAATGGTGCCCTGTGCAGGGGGTAGTCATCTGTCCCTATGGAGGACCACCATGTGGCATTGATTCTCTGTGCAGAGGGGACTCACCAGTCACCATGGTGTGACAACTCCCACTGAGCACAAAGCCACTTGCCCCAATTCCTTTTTTCCCAGTCAGATTTGTCACCTCACTTTTCCATTACATTAGTTATTTTCTTCAATACCTTGATAAGACACTTGGCAAAGCAAGGACTCATCTTAGCTCATGATTTAAAGGACCACATCTGTCCTGGTGAGGAAGGAAGGCAGGAGACTTCCAGCCATTGTGGTGAGAACTTACAACCTGGCTTCCTTACTCCTTGATGAGTCAAAACAAAAAGAGCTCATGCCCAAAGCAGCCACACATAACCCTCAGTGCCTGTGCTCCAGTAACCCAGATCCTCCATCTACACTCCACCAAATGAAGGTTCCACAACCTCCTAAAATACCACCTTCAATCAAGACCCAAGTATTCAAACATAGGTATGCAGCTCTCGTCAACATTTTACATTCAACCCATTCTATTCATAAAACAAGACTTTTTTACTTTGCCAAAAACATCTTAATTGCTCATGGAGTTCTTAAATTCAATATTTGGTATGTAACAAAATTAAATGAACTTTAAGATTAAGGTGGGAAATATGCAAAGTTTTATTCTAAAAGTCTCCCCTCTTTGTTGTTCTTGGAGAATTATGAGAGAAAAATATAGGAAAAAGTTTCACAATCCTGGAAACATATACCAAACTAAATAGGAAAGTACTTCCTAGCCCTCAGTGTTAGATTCTTAAAATATGCTGAGTATTTGTCTACTTGGGTAGGATACTCAGTCTTCTAGAGAATTCTAGACCTAGAAATTGTGTCATGGTTAGGGTTCTACTACTGTAAACACACACCAGGACCAAGGCAACTCTTATAAAGGACAACCTTTTATTATGGCTGGCTTACAGGTTCAGAGGTTCAGTTCATTATCATCGTGGCAAGGAAGCAGGCATGATGCTAGAGGAGCTGAGAATTTATGTCTTGATTTAAAGGCAGTCAGAAGATTGTCTCCCAGGTAGCTAGGATGAGAGTCTCAAAGCACACCGGCACAGTGACATACTTCTTCCAAGAAGACCACACCTATTCCAAAAGGCCACACCCCTCCCTGGGCCAATTCAAACCACCACACCTACTTACTTTCTTTTTCTTGTCCAGGGAAGCAGAATATGTTAGGGTCAAATTAATTCTGTTCTTTTCTGTTCTGCTGTAGAAAGAAGAAAAGCTCGCCCAAAAGGCAGAGCCATTTCCATCGTATCTTCTTAATTATTTGTACAAATATGGCAACTTCTAGTGCACTGGTGTTGAGAATGCATAACTTCAGACTAAATCAACTAACCCACTCAAGGATGGGATAGATTCTGGACAGCCCAGGCACTCTGCATTGTAATTACAGCCAAGAGGCACTGCAGAACCAAATGCCAGCAAACCAAAGCAAGAACATCCATCAGCCAGAACAGCCTCGCTCAAAATAGAACATAGCAACAAAAACTCATTTAGCGGAATTTAAGATTTTATTTAAAGAAGAAATGCCAATCAAAGCAATTGCCTGTGTGAAAGGGAAAACCTTTCCATTGACTTCGAAGAACTTGAAATGATTTTAACACAATTTTTAATATATTGAGTAATCTATTTTCTTCAAATACCAGGAATATTGGCTCAGCTCTAGAGGGAAACACAGGGCCACTTGTGAGGGACTTTGTCAAGCCTGTCAGTCTGAGTCCTAGGTGAACAAGGTAATCAGGGGCTAAAGCAACCCATCTATCAGGACCAGGTTCACCTCGTCAGAGGATGCTGCAGGATGCTTGTTATGTGAGATTTTTTCTAGAGAATTGTGAACAAAATGCCTAATCACCTCAAATATAGAACCAAAGACAGATCAAAGAAACCATTAAACATAACTCCAACTTGACAAACCAACAAGTTTATTGGAGTTAATTGCAGGACTGTGGATAAGGGGTTACTTAAAAGAGCAGGAATTTCTCAAAGGAATTATCAAAAATCCTACATTAGCCACACTAACAATTCACAAAAGTGGCATATCAGGACTTAGAGGCATCCCAAAAGATAAGAGTGTCCTATCCCTACAATACTTACTGCTTATACCCTTGGAAAAGAAGGGACCTTGTAAGTTTTATAAGTTTCAGAGTCTTTCAGAGACTTATGAGTTGTTTATGTCCTATATACTTTCACTTTGGAGGAAATTGTTACATAACACTGAGCCATGCTTTTACTGGGGCATTCTGAAACTATGTCAGAAAAAAAAAATGGTGTAAAGTAGGTTTAATTCAGCAACATAGATGCTGGATTACAGACAGGCCCTTAGTGCATGCTTTTAATCCCCCCCCCAAAAAATGTAGATAAGGCTAGTTTGCAGAAGTAACAGGCATGTTTTTTTAAAGGAATAGTGAACTGGGTAGGGAGGGGCAGTTAAGTCAGTCAGTTTTATTCAGTCGGTTGAGGTCAGTGGAGTTGAGTCAATGAGTTGGATCAGTTGAGAGGCAATGCAGTAAAGATGAGTTTGTTAGCACTTCAGTTCATGGAGTGCAGAGGCAGGTTACATCTGGACAGTTTTATGGAGACAAGTTGCAGAAGGAACAAGCCTTACACAGGAGAAGTCCAAAGGAACTAGAGGATGAGAAGGAGCCAGAAGATTAGAACAGATTCCCAGAGTAAGCTTGAAACCAAGGAAAGCAATTCAACATAAGCTGAGAGAAGTCAGTTTGAATCAGTCAGCTCAGACAGGACTTTGAACCAAAACAGCTGAGTTTAAACAGCCATCCAGAACTCAAAAAGAGCTGGAAAAGGTGAGCTTATTCAGCAATAAGTCTTGGAGGCAACAACTAAGTGGAGTGAATAAAAGTTACTTTTACAAAATGGGCTGTGCAGAAAGGAAACATAAATGATCCTTACAACATAGGATGCAAAGTAGAGATTTCAAGAGTTAGCTGTGTGTGAAGTTTTAGATAGCACCATTCCATATCCAAAATGTAAAAAGAGACCCAGATTTGTAGCACTCAAGGGAAAGAACAGGGAAATTGAAAGAGGTGACAAGGGTCCCAGCTCATATGTCTTCTCTCCTGACCAATGCCCCTGGTTCTGTACCTGGAAATGGCATCTGCTGATATGTGATATATTATTCACCTTCACAATGTATATGCATTCTTCAAGTTTGTACTTGATTTTGACTGTGTTTTTGGTGAGATGTATTCTGTTCTTTGTCTGTGTTCCAGTTTGCCTGTCATAACCATTTATCCAGAAGAGCACACAGTAGCCCAGCAAGGACATGGAAAGAACCCTTGGATGTGTCCAGATCATTTGATCTCTGCAGTCCCTAGAAAATAAGAATAGTGAATCAATGTCTCTTTGACCTTTAAAAAGGCAATGGCCACCTTTCATTGCTGTCGGGCTTGATGTCAAGAATCCAAAAATACTAGAAACTGCTCTTCTTGAAACTACTTGACATAGGTGAAGCCCTAGCTTAGAATGTGTCTCTTTCAGTGGCACACAAACTCATTTGTTTTGCACATCGCCATTTCTACAGAATCTGCCAAAGAATTCTTCCTCTTGCAGAGAGAGATGTAACTCTTAACCCTGGTACAACCGTGTGGAAGAGTTTAGAGAAAAAAATAAATAAATAAATAAAAATAAAACTCTCAGAGGCTGTAGAAAGGCTACATAACCTATGAGATACCTGGATAAATCTCCCCTTACACACTAAGGCTGTGTACACAGAGCTTGCATCTGCAGTTGGGGTGATGCAAGACAACTCCACTGAGTGCCAAAGTCCCCCATAACCTTAGTAGTAAGGTCCCTGGTTGCCCAAAAGTTATTGAGGAGGTCCAGCACTGTGCACATGCCATGCATTGTTCTGTACATGAGAAGATTCTTAGAGGCAAATGGGAATTACAAAATCATGACGTTATCAGACATTCATGTTCGAAAAGTGAAGCTGCTTCTTTATCCCACCTGCAGGGTAGGTAAACAAGCCACCGGAGTGATAAATGTCTGCTTTCTATAGGCACATTTTGCCAACTATTATTGACTTAATCAGCTTTTTCTTATAGCTAAAATAATCACAGATAGAGCAACCAATAGGTACCGATGAGACTCTGGATTATGGATTTATGGTGATCAGGCCAAGATGCCCTCTATTGAAACAAGAACACTATAGGTCCCAAGTCTCCTTGCCCTGCCTTCCACGTCTTGAGAGCCCGCACAATGATGGCGAATGGATGGTGTCCCCTTTTCGTGACCTACCACAATCACATGATTTAAGGCATGGTTCGGGATGTTGTTGATGATTTATTATATAAAAAATGTAAATGATCCGGACGGCAGATGTTTTATATTTTCTGACCATTCATTTTCAGTGGGGATATAATTAAAATTTATGAAGTGTATCTGCTGAATTGCATTGGCAATTGATGATCTCCTCCAGGGCTGTCTATCTGCAGATGATGAGTAATTGTGGACAGTGACATGTGGAGACAAGGGCAGGTCTGACGTTCCTGCCGGAGTGAAGCTACCTGCTCAAAGGACAGAGTTCCTCTGCTTTAAGCCACAACCTTCAACTCCATCAGGGCATGCTGCCAGGAAGCAGACCACTGTAGGATCACATCCCTTGCCCAAGCCTGTTGCCTCTTGCCTAAAGGACTTTCTTCTCTGTGCCACAGTCCACATCGCAGATCCAAGAATAAAACAGAATCCTAAGAACCCCGCAGAAGTCATTTTGGAAAATCTCAGTTTCCTTCCATGCACTTCATCTGACATTGCACAGTCAGGTACCTGGAGAGGTCTCAGACAGAAGGAGCATGGGCACGACATGCTAGAATACTTCTCTGTGTACTATCTATCTCCAGCTTTCTGGGTCCAGGCACCTCGACACTGATCCTCTGCATTACCATCACATGACCATCATAATCATCACCACCATCATCACCCCCATCATTACCATCATCATCACCATCACTACTACCATCATGTTCATCACCATCATCATCACCATCCTTCTCCTCCTCCTCCTCCTCCTCCTCCTCCTCCTCCTCCTCCTCCTTCTCCTCAAAACGATTCCAGAGCATACATTGTTCTTACATACAGCTGGTACACACTGAGGATGATACATATGGAGTGAGAGAAAGAGGAGCACACCATGCTCCATGGTATTATTCCTGTGGCCATTCAGGAATGTCTTACCTGCGGTGAAACCATCATTCTCACTCAAAGCATAGGAAGCTTTGTTCTCAACACAAAAGGCCACAAGACACACGGGCCTAAGCTGAGTGGCAAATTCAGTCTTTAGGGTTCACACAGTCCATGCCAACATAAAAACTTGAATAGTGTCCCTAGTTCTTTTGAATACACAACTACTTACGTAAGAGTGTGCTGATGACAGACCAATGAAACAAGTCCGCTAAAGTCTAACTTAGTGACTTGGTGTGTTTCTGAGTGTCACTCAGAGAAGGGTCAGTGAGGGCGACTTACAGAAGTGTGGAGGGCTCCAAGGCAATCAAAAGCCCAGCATGAATGATAGCTCACGGAAGTTACAAAACTGGAGCTCTCCACATGCCTTGCAGATGTATCAGTATCTTCTCCCCAACAATTTTTACTGCTCCTATAACTTTGGAGAGGGGATCTTATGAGTTGTGTAAGTTTTATGAACTTTCTGAGACTTGTAAATTGTTTCCTTCCTAAGCCATGCAAGTTTGCTGACTTCCTGGGTGTTAATGAGCTGAGCTCCCTCCCAGGATGGAACGCTTCAGTACAGAGGGAATCCTCATGACAAAGTGACCACTCCAGCCACCAGAGGTCTTCATTGCCTTTTTCTCTTTTGAAACTGCTTTTTCCCAGCATGCATCTCTTCCTGTTTCTTTTCTCCTTTTGGTGGTTTCATCTCACCCATATGCTGTTACATGAGGTATTATCCAAACCATTGCATGCCAACCTGTTTTTAGGACAGCCTCTTTGAGGTAGTGCTTGTCATTAAGACAACGGAAACGGCAACAATACTGCAACAATGTGTTTCCATTGGATCAGACCCAAATGCTTCCTGTACTGTGAATATGGCTACTGAGGGACGGGAGGGGGGCTGAGAACATTCCCTACTGGGGTGAAATAGCATCCTAATGTGTAAAAATCCCAACCAAGAGTGAGAAAGGCAGAGGACCAACAGCAATGAGATAAAATTTCTAAGCCAGAAATTAACTCAAAATTATTTAGCACAACCTAAAAAAAAAAAAAAAAAAAAAAAAGTGGCAAGCCAGGGAGTGTCAGACATGGGAATAGAGTTCAGAAGCCGTCACACTGGGTTGCTAGTCAGATTTCTATGTGGGACATGACTTTGTCATGAGACACGAGTCATTTCCCAGCACCTATTCCCTTGGCTCTTCAAAATTCCAAGGAAACAGCAGCTGAAGCAGTGAGCATACCGCAGGCGCTGCCCCAGTGCATTGGCATAATGGAACCTGAGTGCTCGCCCAGGTCTTGACAGTCGCTTCGTGGTGTGAGTTGTGCAATCAGTTTGACTCTACAGACATGTCATCTAAGGGTCCATTTCAATTTTTTATTTCTTCTCTCCTGCAGCCCTATAATCCCCCTTAAAGAAAACCATCCTGACGATCTTGAAGGGCAACAAAAAATTTGGTAAATGGATATTCACTGCAAAGCATTAAATGTCAAAGGATGGTAAGTGAGTTATGGAAGAATGATATATCACGAGTTAGCTGTAAAACGTAAAAAGGCTGACTTCATTGTTTGACCCTAAAATTCTACCTTTATGTATTATTTCAGAGATAAATAATTAGGAGTATCTATGAGTATTTATTTGTAATTTATGTTGACAGCTTTGTCGTAGATCACAGAAGATTAAAGACAGCTCAGGTATGTAAGGGGTCATTCGTTTAAAGAAAGGATCGTGGTGAATTTGTGTAGTATAATACAGCATAGTTCATAAGATTAACTCCTAGAATACTATCACTATTGTAAATACAAAATAGTTGTAAGAGAATTAAGATATTATTTAATAAGCATCATAGAGACAGAAGTTGCAATATTTTCATTCAAACTTTATATGAAAGGAAAGAAAGAGCTGGAAAGGCAGCAGTCAGTGTTTATGTGCGGACACTATTGCTGGCTTGTAGTTTCTCATTTCTTTATTTTTTATTTGTGTTTTTTTATTTTCCTAATAATGAATATGCCTACTTATGTAATGAAGAAAAATGGAGGCAATACAAATGCCTCTCTTGAAAATTGTAATACTAAGAATATACAGAATATAACTTCCATTTAAAATATTCCTTTAAATTTTATTAATTTATTTATTTAAGTGTGTGTGTGTGTGTGTGTGTGTGTGTGTGTGTGTGTGTACATGTATGCTAGCTACATGGTAGGTATAGAGATCAGAAGACAATTTATCAGAAACAGCTCTCTTCTTCCTCCCTGTGTATTCCAGGTTATCAAACTCATGTTACCAGCTTTGGCATCTTTATCTCTTCCCCCCTCTTCCCCCCTTCTCCTTCTCCTTCTCCTTCTTCCTCCCTCCCTCTCCCTCCCTTCCTCCCTCTCTCCCTCCCTCCCTCCCTCCGTCTCTCTCTCTCTCTCTTTCTCTCTCTCTCTGTCTCTCTGTCTCCCTTCAAAATTCTTATTTTTAAGCATTAGACTGTAACGACACATAGCCTCGAAAGAGTATGCAAACACACTTATAACATTTAATGTGCATGATTATTCCTATGGATTGTGATTCACCACTATCCCTTCCAAACTTCCTATTGGAAATATACATTGTGCTTGGAGACAACAATAACTAATCATTATGGGATGCATATGGGTAGAATTTTTTTTTAGATGTAAAATGTGGACATTTCTATTTATTCAATATTTTCTGTATATGTATTACATTCCAAAGACTTACAGGTGCTCCACCTTACAAAACAAATAAAACATATTCTATTCAGTGATGTGTTTTAACCCCAAAAGACCAAGTTTGGAATCCAGAGATTTCAGTATCTGTGTTCTCTCCTATTTAGTTAATATTCAGGGCTCCTTCCTTTAACCCATAGTGTCGTTTCTGTACAATTTTATGTAAATTGACACAAGAGAGTCAATTAATTAATAACAGTAAAACTAAAAAGAAATTTAAATATTAATAATCATTACGTAGATACATATCTGATTTGTATATGAAAATAAATTCATAAATGGGTAGAATTTTATTTTCATTGAAACATTAAAATTGAAGGCAGACTGTTGACCTGGGATGGTTAGAGAGGCACTGAACACTTCTCTTTCTTTAAACTATTTTTAAGCTGCCTCCCACTGCCACGCTGCGTGTCAAACCCTGTGCTAAGATGCTCCCTGACAACCTGGAGCTGACTCCCCCCCAGAACTGTCATAATAAAGAGACATGCACATTTTAGTATTTGGGCGAAATGTTTAACATGCAAACATTTGTATTTCTCCTTCAGTTTTCAAAACAACTTTAAATCTCTCATTTCAAAACAGTGTTAAATGATGTCACTCATTAGTTAGCAGGTGGCAGGGAGTAGAGGGAGGGATTTGGGGCTTCCTGTTCTCGTGTAACTTGAAGCACAGACCAGGTGAGAGGGTCTTATTCACCAGACACTTGAAGCACAGCACCGGTGGCCTGGAGTGGCAGGTGTGAGTTGGCTTCCCAGCTCAAGGTGAAAGGTTACCTGGAATCCAACCGCACACCTGTATGGGCAGGAAGAGAGCCACAGGGATCAACTCACTGCTGAGGGCTGCAGCCAGAATCCAGCTGTCACTTTTAGGACAGGCTCAAGGGGAGACATTCAGCAGCAAGGCCATGGGGTAGAGCATAGCCCCGAGTAGTGACAGAATAGAAAAAGAATGTGAAATCAATAACACGCACCTTTATCCTGGTCATAATGCCTGACTAAAATAACCACTGAGGAGGTGGTGGTGAGAAGATTCAGTCAAAGGGTCGCCCCAAGAACCAAACAGCCCTGAATCCTTCCAGACCTGCCAGGCAAGGGTGAGGGCCAAGAAGCAGTATCTGTCACTGCAGCCCAGCTGGCAGGAAGTACAGTCGGAGTCCCAGGTGGAGGACGGTTGTCTGGGTTGGAATGCACTTTATAAACACTGGATGACATCATTCCTGTCTGGGATTAGAATGTTCCTCAGGGGTACCCAGGTGACAGCAGCAAAGACCTCACGGGCATCTTGGACCTCCATTCATGGAAACTCCTCTGATGAGTCACTGTAGGTTCCTACATGTCTTCTAGCATATATATGCTTCCTGTTCTTGACATCCTGCCCACCTAGAACTCTCTGGAAAACAAGAGGATGTCAGTATAAATTAATAACTTTATGGCTGCTCTCCAATGACTTCTTGATGCAGCTCTGGCCTTCATGACCTCCTTACTGTAATCTTGGCCGCTACCTGCTGATAGGTGACAAAGGCAGAATGTGCCTTAATCCATTGGAAGCTCTAAGGTCTTCTCTGGTACGAGCGCCAAATCCCACATACTGGCCTTGCTGGCAACTCTGCACAAGTAGAATGTTCTCGTGGGCTGCCTTCTGCATCCTGAATTTCACCCCTTCTTGTCCTCTTAGATCAGAAGTTCCCCCATGAGAAGCCACCTGTTCTTCTCCAGACTTTAATGGATTGAATAACAGAGACACAGGAAGCACAGTCAACTGGAACACGGCTGTACCCCCACAGATCTGTCTGTAGAGTCTCCAGGAAGAGCCCAGCACCCCCCTTCAGCTCAGGCCCCCCTTTAAAGGTCTGCTAGTCACCCACCTACTTCCCCACTCTCCAAAGCTATCTTCTAACCCACAACCACTTCTTGGTTGTGAGTATGTAGCTGTCCTTCTGCCAGGCCACAGGGTAACAAAGATGGTGACTTTGAGTGTCTGCTGTCTGACAGGAAGCACGGACATTCAACCAGAAATGTCAATATGTGTGAAGAGATTTGATGTTGGAAATGAACCAGAAACTCAGGAAGGAAAAGAAACTTGGTGTAGGAGCTCTGGCCTCATTTCCTCCATCACAGCCTGAAATATTTGTGCATTCTCATTTTTATGAGAGGAGTCCAAAGGATGGACTGCTTTGTGGGAGGCTATCTCAGGAGCACCACTAAGTGCTTTTCACACACAATCATGCCCAGCACATGTATGCACTGGATAGGAGACCAGCACCACACTTCTGTGCAAAAGAGCCTCAAGCACCAAGGAGCTGACCAGCTTTCCAGAAGCCAAGTGTGATGGAGGCACATACTTATGTCCCCAATGTCCCCAGGTAGAGGCCAAAGATCAAGAATTATGGATAAAGAGACTTCAAGGTTGGCTTTGCTTATCACATAGTGTGTTCTTTTATGGTTTCCAACAAGTTTCCGAGTCATATATCCATGTCCATGTGAGTGCATACTGTGTATGTACGTGATGCATATGCGCATATACATGTTAAGCATCTGCACTCATACACACACATATACACATGCACTTGAGCATGCATGCACACCAACACAATTAATGTCAAACTTGATCCTGATCCCATAGTACAGGATGCAGGATGAGTGAGGAGACCAAAGTCCAGCATCTCGATGGCAGATTCCAAGAGCCAGGAAAGTCATAGGCTCTTAGGGGGTCACATCTGCACCCTGCCAGCCGGCTGATGCCTTATTCCAGTCTACCAAACCTACCTGTTCCCATCCTGAAAGAAATTAGTTCTCAAGGAATGTTGCAGTGCTTCTGTGGGTGCAGAATCCACTCTAGGCTTCTTTGGCCAACTCTGTGGAGTGCCTCAAGGCAGGGGGAAGGCAAATAAAGCCAGGCCTTATGAAGTGGGTCCCACTCGAGGACGATGAAAAGCTAGAAACACAGATCCCATTTAGAACTTAGTCTCCTCCAAAGAATGTCAAATTTTGAGTGGAAAGAGGGGGATGGGGAGCCCCAAACGTAACACTCTGAAGTCAGTTATTTTTCTCTCTTGACTAATTAAGCTTAACCAGAATGGTGGCCTGTCAAACTGGAGAACCTTTCTGGGGAGAAAAAAGACGCCTGCTCTCCAGGTGGGTTTCCGACTTTGGCTGGCTCCCACCACAATATACATTTGGCATCCATGACAGCACCGTCAAAAATAATAGCTGGAAAACTCACTGTCTGTCACGATGAAATAATTATGTATGGGGGCCTTCCTTACACTCGAGATGGATTATATATTTCATTGAGGAAAATATATGTGGCTTTTTAAAAGAATATAATGTATTGAGGGCACCACTGAGATGAATAGCCAAATATGGATTTTTTTAAAGTTGTGTGTGTGTGTGAGAGAGAGAGAGAGAGAGAGAGAGAGAGAGAGAGAGAGAGAGAAAGAGAAAGAGAGAGAGAGAGAGCACTTATGTCTGTGTGCTTCTGAGCATGTGAACTTGTGAACATGTCACTCACAAGGAGGTGGGAGCTGTCATTCCTAAGCTGGTTAATTACAAAATGCATTAATGTTTTATTGTACCCTTATCAGTAATTAATCACCCACTTTGATGTAAAGTTCAGCTTTGGAAAAGTATCAGGAAATTGTCTCTCAGGTCTGAATGGAGGTTTTAGGGGCAAAGGAAGCCCATGACAAGAATGGGGACTCACTCACTCTCCTTGGAACTAGGAAGTGGGTGAACCTTCTGCGCACCCCACCCTCGGCATGCTCATGAGATCCAAGCCAAAGGGCGCAGCGAGAGGGCGGGAGATGAGGCACAGACAGGACAGGACAGAGAGGCAAGAGGAGAGAGCAAGCAGGCTTCCACGACAGGGGGGCACAAGAGCGCCTCCTCGGTGGTGTTCTTCAGGTGCAGAGTTTGAATAAAAATGCAAAACAGGATGCTCCCATTCAGTAAATATTATCATTTTTTATTCACTCATTAATTAAGTTGCTTAATTGCTGCTGTCAAAAGACTCTTGAGTTTGTGACTGGGGCTGCTGCACTGTTTTGATAGTAGCTGAGGAGAGAGAGGCAATACTGCTTCTGTGGCTTCTCCCAGAAGAAAGCCTGGGAGATGTGAGCAGAGAGGACAAGAGGGCTCAATACTGTAGGAGAGAAGGCCTCTGTGGAAAATGTCCAGTTGCCCCTGAATCTTACCCACTGGTGCTTTGTGATGACAGATACTCTTCACCTGAATGTTACCATTTCAGTCATTACTGTGTGAAAATCTGTTTTATGCAAAATATTTTATTCCAGTCTAACTGCCCAAAAGGAACTGTGGTGCTCACAGGCTCTAGCCCTGTCAGTTGGCACTGCTATTCCCCGCCCCCCTCCAGTGTGTTCCAGAAGCATCACCTCCGTGCAGAATGCTCTGAGAGCATCGTCACACTGCAGCAATCACACGGAGCCTAAGCCAGAGGGCTGCTTCGCAAACACCGGCAGAAACAGCAGACTAAGTGTCTTGGTGCTGACATTTGATTAATGTTCTCTGGCCTTTCCACACTCAAATATGCTTTATTTGAAATATTTGAATAACCTTTGAGCATACCCTTCCTAATTTGTCACCCTATATACACCCAAAAACAACAGAGGCAATCTCAAATCTATCGTCTGCAGCCTGCATCCAAGGTACTAGTTATCCAGGTTGACTTGCATCGAGCTACTGGGTAGGCAGGTTCCAAGTGTGTGAGCTATCAGGTCTCTAAGAATGTGATTGCTCTGAATTCCTCAAATGTATCTATCGAAGCCCTAAGACCTGATCTGATGATACTACAGTATAGAACTTTGGGTCTGTGACTGTTACTGCCATCACAAAACAAAATTCCAAGACCCTCCTCTTTCTTTCACCACATTTAAATACAATCAGAAGACAAAGACTGAGACTGTGAATTAGAACCGACTAGTCAGCGCACCCTGAATTAACTGCCTTGATCTCGTACTTCCCAGAACCCTGAGAAGGAAATTTCCTTGTCATGTTTATAAGCCATTTTGTTATGGCAGTCCAGATGGACAAAGACAGACATGAGACCATTATAAAACATATGTGGTCTAGTAAACAGAAGTGTCAAAGTTCATAAAGATCTTTGCTTCCTAAACAGTGCATCACGACCAAGTATGACATCATGTAACTAAATGCTGGACTTATCAAAGTGTGTGTGTGTGTGTGTGTGTGTGTGTGTGTGTCTGAATCTAACAATCAAAAATCAATTCAAAATCAAATGACCCATAATCCAAGGTGTTTCTGGCAATGCTCGCTCTGTTGCATCATGGGATCTCACTTTGGCCTTGGTTCTGAACACCCACCAGCAACACTTTGCACCACTCCTGCCCTCAGGCCACACAAAGCCAGTCAGCGCTGCAGCTTGCTTTGTTCTGGTTTTACAGAAACCCTGCAGTGACATGCTTGTCTTACAGGTGTGAGGATAGAGTTTGATCCCTAAAACTGCTGTATAAAAGAAAATATAGAGTGTGTGATTCACACTTGTGATCCCAGTCATGAGAGATTGAGACAGGCAAATCTCTGGAATCCACTGCCTGACCAACCCAGCCTAGATGTCAAGGGCCAACCAATGAAAGACCCTGTCTCAACAAAACAAGGAGGACAGTGCCTGAAGACAACAGCTGAGGTTGATCTTTCCCCAACACAGACACACAGACACACACACTTGCACACTCATGCACACTCATGCACACACAGACATGCACTTGTGCACAAAGCACTTGCACACACATGCACACGCACTTATACTTACACACACATGTACACACATAGGCACATACACAGAAACCCTCAGCAGAATTTATTCCTTCACAATCTTGAGACCAAGGGATCTGCAGGGCCATCCCCCATTTAACCCTGCCCAGAATCCTGCCTGGGCTCTTCCAGCACCACTGCTTGCCATCAGCCCTGGCTGTGCCTGCAATTCCTGACCCTTCATTCCAGTCTTTACCCCATTGTCACATAACATTGTGTTCCTCCTTTTAAAGACACTGCATGTTCTCATATGTGGAATCTAGCCAACAATGCATGCATAAGCAAATGCCCATGAAGGTACAGTATAACATGAAAAAGAAGGACCTGAAAGGTCCAGTGTAAAGAGGAGAGGAAGGACCAGATGTAGGTTACAGGCATGTGTTACAGAACAGGGTAAAAAGCCACTTGTCTGCCTAGTTTTAATCCTTTCATGGAGTGTTTGGTCTGGGCAATGGACAAGTGCATGAAACATCTGATAGTGAAAGTATAAAATCCAATGTGCAGCTTCCCAGCTCCAGAAGGGCTCTTCTAACTTATACAAGTTACCTGGGGTATACAGCCTGTGGGTCTGCTAAAATTTGGTGTGTGGTGTTTATTTTATTCACAAGGATTTTTATAATAAAGATCCCTTAAAAATAAAAATAAATTAAGGATACCAGTCCATGTGACTAAAGGTCAATGCTCAGTCTACTGTGACTTCATCCTGACCAGTTATGTTATTCACACCCAGTTTCAAACAGGAGTCCAGTCATGGGTGCCAGCCGGAGAACTTCATTGCTTCTTTTGGAAGGAACAGAATTCAGACAATAACAGGTTGAGCCTCAAGCTTTGCATTTAAAAGGGTCTGGAAGTCTTGGAGAATGAATTTAACTTATCTTAGTTTAACCCCTGGCTTCCAGAATTTATGATCTAGGCATCTTTTCTCACAGAAACCTTTTCATATCCCAGCGAACACATTTGGGGGAATGTAACTCTTGTGAATAATTAATACTGCATTGCTAGCACTGAATAACTCTTTGATTTTGAGACTTGTCTCTGTCTGCCTCCTCATCATTAAAATTTTATTTTGTTTATTCTATAATAGTTTTTTGAAATAGCAGTGTATCCCACAAGAACCCCAGAATTCCTCCTTTACTGGGTTATGATTTTAAGATGACTGTTTCTTGCTTCAGATTCAGTATTGAGGAAAGAATTAGATACATGATGCACCAAGACGATGCCTGCACTTTGATCAGCATTGACAAGTGCACGCACCTGTGAGATCTTCATTTAAGTCATTGCAATATTGCATATTTATGGGATGCACATGTTGGTATGAATACCATGCATGTGTTCAAAGTGTAAAGATCAATTCCCTACTCTGCAGCTCCAGATCAAACAAATTTAGATTTTTATTAATGCAGAGTATTGTGAGATATCTTAATATGCTGAGGCAAAACTCATATTCTGTCAATATACCAGAAGTCCATGTGCTGCTCACTCCGGCCCGAATTTCAGTTGCTGCAGGTTGCTTGGTCTAGAACCTATGGAGAGCATTCATCAAGTTCCCGCCTGTGGCCGGGGTTACTCACTTATTGCAATGTTCTTGAGACCCATCAACCCACGTGTCTTTCATTAACTCATTACTTTTTCTTACTGACTAGTATCCACCACTGTATGCCTACTCTAACTTTAATTATCTAGCTCCATGTTTGGGGATATCTGGCTTGGTTCCATTTTTTTATCTACTCTACAAAGAAAGCTGCTATGAGCCTTCCTGTATATTGTGTGCACATATTTTTGTTTCTTTTGGATACAAGTACAATTGCTAGTGCACACAGTACAACAGCAGAAAACCACAAGGGTAGTTGTAAGAAGAATCCTTAGTGTTTTTCTAAAGCACTATTTTAGATGCCATGTGCCCCAGACAGGGAAGGACCTTTCAGATACTCCACAAACATTTGTCCTCAATGTTTTTCATTTAAGTTTTTGCAATAATTCTTTTATCTTTTCATTGGGATTTCTATGTCCATGAGAGAACAACGGGTGACATTAAAAACTACCATTGTGCCCATGTTCTTGTTTTAAAGTGTGGAGAGCCTTCCATAACAGTTTACTCAGAACTTTTACCAGAAATACTGCAGATTTCTATAAATTCTAGGAATGTTGTGTAAGTCGAATATACATCTGAAAGTCAGTGACTGGAACCAACTATTTTCCAAACAACAATCACTTAAGTTAATGAAGTTAGTAACTGTGTTGCCACATTTTTAATTGGTTTAATGCCATATTATTAGGAAAACACACAGCTTTCTCTAGACCCATAGCAACATATTAACTTATAGGAATTTTCTTGATGCACTTATGTTCACGTGATCCTAAGAAAATAAATATAGCATTGAACAACCAGAAATACTATCACAGTGTGAGACCTTGACAGAATGGAAAGATGGTCCATCTCTCAGAAACTCAGCAGGAAATGATCTGGAACCCATGCTGTGCTGAAGGTTCCAGGGGCATGAGGAGTTGCAGAGAGAGCACCACAGCATCCACACACCATCAGAATCTGTGGCTTCTCAGTCTGCACTGGGAGCTCCAGTCTGCAGCACCCAGGGAGTCTAGAACCAACACGGGGAACCTCTGCTGAAGCAGCTCTGGCACCTTGGAACTGACGACGGAGCTCCTGAGTCCCCACCAGCTTCTGCCTGGGAGATGGCAGGAAAACTGGCTTGGGTGCCACAGGAATTCAGTCTTTAAACTTATCTACATGGTTAACTTAAAAATCTCTCTTTGCTGTCCCTCTCCCCCCCACCCACCCCATCCCGTTCTCCCTCTGTATCTTTCCTAGAATAATAGAACAAAACTAACTACCTAACTCTAGTGCTTTATGACCCAGAATGGTGCAAAGCCAATGCTGGCTGGTACTTTCTCTAGACTTTGGAGACTACTGAAATGACACTTTTTACTCTAGTCGCCCTTTTCATTGCATGTCTAAAAACTCTTCTTGTATTACGTGTCTGAAAATTCTTTTCTTTTAGCTATTTGATTTCTCTTATTTGCATTTTATAACATTCAGCATACAAATTCTTAACATGTTTTCATAGATTTACACCGAAGAATGGTTTTATTTTTTGAAAGGCATGTTCTTTTATTGAAAAAGGAAGTAAAAACATTTTATGATAAAATTGAAGATTTACATGGAAAATATATCTGATAAAATAGAAGAGATATGTAGAGAAACATGTTAAAATTGACAATTTTCATGGAAAAATTAAAGAGTAAAGTGGTAGACATAAAAACATTGCTAAATTAATTGAAAAAGGAAGTAGGAACATTTTCTGATAGAATTAAAAATTTATGTGGAAAATATTTCTGATAAATTGTAGAAAATGTAGAAAAACATGTTAAAATTGAAGATTATCATGGAAAATTTTATATAGATATAATAATGGTAGACATAAAACTATTCCTAAGTTGATTGAAAGTGGAATTATAAACATTTTCAGGTAAAATTGAAGATTTACATGGAAAATAATTCTGATAAAATTCAAGAAATATATAGAAAAACACATTAAAATTGACTATTTCATGGAAAATTATACAGATAAAATGGTAGACATAAAAACCTTTCTAAATTAATTGAAGGTGGAATTAAAAAGATTTTGTGATAAAATCAGAGATTTACATGAAAAACATTTTTGATAAAATAAAAGAAATATATAGAAAAACATTGAAGATTATCATGAAAAATAATGCAGATAAAATGGTAGACATAAAAAACATTACTAAATTAATTGAAAGGAATTACAAACATTTTCTAATAAAATTAAAGATTTACATGAAAAATATTTTTGTAAGTCTATGTCTTTTTATTGGGGAATTGAATCCATTGATGTTAAGAGATATTAAGGAATAGTGATTGTTGCTTCCTATTATTTTTAATATTATTTTTATGTTTGCGTGGTTATCTTCTTTTGGGTTGTTGCAAGAAGATTATTTTCTTGCATTTTCTAGGGTGTAGTTTCCCACCTTGTGTTGGCATTTTTTTTCGTTTATTATCCTTTGTAGGAAGATATTGTGTAAATTTGGTTTTATCATGGAATATCTTGGTTTCTCCATCTATGATGATTGAGAGTTTTGCTGAGCATAGTAGTCTGGGCTGGCATTTGTGTTCTCTTAGAGTCTGCATGAGATCTGCCCAGGACGCTTTCATCATCTCTGGTGAGAAGTCTGGTGTAATTTTGATAGGTCTGCCTTTATACTTGCCCTTTTTCCCTTACTGCTTTTAATATTCTTTCTTTGTTTAGTGCATTTGGTGTTTTCATTATTATGTGCGGGGAGGACTTTCTATTCTGGTCCAGTCTGTTTGGAGTTCTGTAGGCTTCTTGTATATTCATGGGTATGTCTTTCTTTAGGTTAGGGAAGTTTTCTTTTATAATTTTGTTGAAGATATTAACATGGGCCTTTAAGTTGTATATATCTTCGTTCTCTTCTATATCTATAATCCCTAGGTTTGGTCTTCTCATTGTGTCCTGGATTTCCTGGATGTTTTGGGTTACAAGCTTTATGCATTTTGTATTTTCTTTGACTATTGAGTCAATGATTTCTCTGGTATCTTCAGCACCTGAGATTCTTTCTTCTATCTCTTGTATTCTGTTGGTGATGCTTGCATCTATGACTCCTGATTTCTTTCCAAGGTTTTCTAGCTCCAGAGATGTCTCACTTTGTGATTTCTGTATTGTTTCTACTTCCACTTTTAGGTCCTGGATGGTTTTGTTCAGTTCCTTCACTTGATTTTTTTGTGTTTTCCTGTAATTCTTTAAAGGATTTTTGTGTTTCCTCTTTAAGGGCTTCTGCCTTTTGACCCATGTTGTCCTGTATTTCTTTAAGGGATTTTTGTGTTTCCTCTTTAAGGGCTTTTACGTGTTAACCCATGTTCTCCTGTATTTTTCTAAAGGAGTTATTTAAGTCCTTTTTTTAAAATTTTGAATATATCTTCATTTACATTTCAAATGCTAAAACCTTTCCTGGTTTTCCCCCCTTCCTGAAAATCTCAACCCCTCCTCCCACCCCCTGCCTCCAAGTACATGCCCTTCCACCTGACCCACTCCCACCTCCCCCCTCAGTTTATCTTTGTTGGGGCATCTATTGAGCCTTCACAGGACCAAGGACCTCTCCTCCCACTGATGCTGGACAAGACATTCCTCTGCCACATTTTTGGCTGGAACCATGTGTATCCCTTGATTGATGGTTTAGTCCCTAGGAGTCCTGGGACATCTGGGTGGCCAACCTCATTGTTCTTCCCATGGGTCTGTAAACCCCTCAGCTCCTCCAGTCTGCCCTCCAACTCCTCCATTGGGGACCCCATGTCCAGAACAATGGTTGGCTGCTAGCATCTGCCTCTGTATGTGTTAGGCTCTGGCAGGGCACCTCTGGAGACAACCATAACAGGCTACTTACAGTATGCACTTATTGTTGTCCATAATAGTGTCGGTTTTGATGATTGTTTATAGGATGAATCCCCAGGTGGGACAGTCTCTGGGTGGCCTTTCCTTCCGTTTCTGCTCTACACTTTGTCTCCATTATTGCTCCTATGAGTATTTTGTTCCCTTTCTCAGAGGAACCCAAGCACCCCCACTTCAGTCTTACTTCTTCTTGAGCTTCCTGTGGTCTGTGAATTGTAACTTGTTTATTTTGAGCTTTTGGGCTAACATCCCCTTATTAGTGAGTGCACACCATGTGTGTTCTTTTGTGATTGGGTTACCTCACTCAGGAAGACACTTTCTAGTTCTATGAATTTGCTTAAGAATTTCATGAATTCATTGTTTTTAATAGCTGAATAGTACTCCATTGTGTATATATACCACAATTTCTGTATCTATTCCTCTGTTGAAGGACATCTGGGTTCTTTCCAGCTTCTGGCTATTATAAATAAGACACTATGAACATAGTGGAGCATGTGTCCCTATTATATGTTGGAGCATCCTTCTTAAAGACCTCTATCAGCATCATGAAATACTATTTTAAATCCAAGTCTTGCTTTTCCGGTATGTTGGGGTATCTGAAACTTGCTGTGGTGGGTGAACTGGGTTCTGATGTTGCCAAGTAGCCTTGGTTTCTGTTGGTATAGTTTTTGTGTTTGCCTTTCACCATCTGGTTATCTCTTGTGCTGATTGGTCTTGCTGTCTCTGGCTGGAGCTTGCCCCTCCTATGGGCCTATAAGCCTCTGGCAATACTCCTGATAGACCAACTCTATTCTGGCAGGGTCTGTGCACAAAAGGCTGTGGAGCCACCTGGCTCTCGGGTGCAAAAGGCAGCCTGAAGACCTCTGTCCCAGCTGCTTCACTGATCGTATGCCCCATGTGCTCTTAGCTCAAAGAATAATTTTATAAGAATGTGATTGTAATAATAATATACTTTCTCTTCATTACTGTATTGCTACTACATAGAGATGCAATTCACTTTTATTATTTTTATTTGTTCTTTTGAGAATTTCCTGCTATGTATTTTGATCATATCTATTCTCTTCTCCAACTCCTCTCAGATCTCTTAGTCCCTTTCCAACCAATTTTGCCTTAGCTGTTTTTCCCAATCAAGGAAAACTTGACCTGTTCATATAGTCTTGGATATGTGGTCTACACTCTTAAACAAACCTTAATCTCCCTTTCCCAACATCTGTCATTGCCAGTGGTTCCTTAGCTATGAGTGAGACTTCATGTTCACCTGCCTTCTCCAAGCTGGGGGTTTGGTCTGGCTTCTACTTAGACCAGTCTTGTACAGGCCCTCCAGCTGCTGTGAGCTTATACAGGCAACTGCCTCCATCTCTGGTTTCCTTGTAGTCATCCACCACCTCTGACTTTTACAGTCTTGCCACCTCTCCTCCCCAGTGATCTTTGGGTCTTAGGAGAAAAGGAGCATGTAGTGGATAGTTTTGTGTCAACTTGACACAGGCTCAAGTTATCACAGAGAAAAGAGCTTCAGTCAAGGAAATGCCTCCAGGAGATTCAGCTGTAAGTCATTTTCTCAGTTAGTTATCAAGGATAGGAGGGCCCCGTTCTGGTTGGTGCCATCCCTAAGCTGGAAGTATTGGGTTCTATAAGAAACCAAGCTTAGGCAAATGGATGGAGCTAGAGAACATCATCCTAAGTGAGGTAATCCAGACTCAAAAGGTGAATCATGGTATGCACTCACTAATAAGTGGTTATTAACCTAGAAAACTGGAATACCCAAAACATAATCCACACATCAAATGAGATACAAGAAGAAAGCAGGAGTGGTCCCTGGTTCTGGAAAGACTCAGTGAAACAGTATTTGGCAAAACCAGAACGAGGAACTGGGAAGGGGTGGGAGGGAGGACGGGGAAGAGAAGGGGGCTTACGGGACTTTCGGGGAGTGGGAGGGGCTAGAAAAGGGAAAATCATTTGAAATGTAAATAAATTATATCGAATAAAAAAAAATAACAATAAAAAAAAAAAAAGAAACCAAGCTGAGCAAGTCAGGAGAAGCAATCTAGTAAGGAACATCCCTCCATGGCCTCCACATCAGTTCCTGCTTCCTTACCTACTTGAGTTCCAGTCCTGACTTCCTTTGGTGATGAACAGCAGTGTGGAAGTGTAAGCTGAATAAACCCTTTCCTCCCCAACTTGCTTCTTGGTCATGATGTTTGTGCAGGAAAAGAAACCCTGACTGAGACAGAAGGTGATATAGATGTCCCATGTAGGCCTGAGCATTCCAGAGTCTCTTTGTCTCTGAGTCTTGACCAGTTGGGGAGCTCCATGTTGATGCCATCTCCTGCCAGTAGACCCCTCTCTGATTAGACCCGAGAGATATATTAACCTATGGGTATAATTATAAGCCATTAGCAGTTGGTTTAATACTATGTAGAATAATAGTAGTATGGTCTATGACCTGCCTAACCACAGATTCTTGAAGCAGCAATGATGCCAGGTGTGGGTATCATCTTGTAGACCAGGACTCAAATCCAAGCTGAGTGTGGTTGGATATTCCTGTCACATAGATGCCACTGTGGGCATCAGTGGGCATGTCTTGCCAGGCCAGTCATTATTGTAGCTTCCACAATTCACAGCTGGATCAGAGTGATAAGTACGTTTCTCCAGGAGTAGCCATAGCACCTTCCAGCACTGTGACAACTGCCCAATGAGGATGAAGCTTCCAGGTCACTGCCAGCTGAAGTCCCCATATTCTGCACTCAAATATGTGTTGCCTAGAAATAGGATGTTACAAGCAAATTCCAAAGGGCATCTAACAGGATTGACTATAGCCTATATGGTTTAGGGGTTTATGGGACCTCACTGGCCAACAACTTCAAAAGAAGTACTCCATTTGTGGCACCAGACTTTTTCGTTAGCCTAGTTTCTGCAGTAATAAGTTTCCTATGTATGTGTATCTGTGTACTTTAGGAAGCTTCTGCAGTTGTAGGTTCCCTAGGACTTTTTGAAAAGCCTAGCATTAGTTGCCTGTGCTTCTGGTCTCCTCTACATTGTCCTCCTGTTCACATGCCAACTACTCTTTCCCCTTTAACACCTTACACCACTCTGTCCTATCTTCCCCCTTCATTAACTAACCCCCATGAATCCCAACTAAGTTTATTAGTAATATGGGTACTACAAACAGAACACACCTATCTGGAGATGCAAAGCTAACATCTATATGCTAGAGCAAAGCATGTGACGCCTGTTGTTCTGGTCCTGGATTCCCTTAATCAGAATGGGTGCTTTTGGGTTCATTCACTAGCCAACTTCATACCTTTCTTCCTTAATCTCTGAATAATAAATACTATGTTGTGTAAACCTACCACATTTTCCTTAGCCATCATATGATGGACATTTCGACTGTTTCCATTTTCTAGTTATTGTGAATAAACAAGCGATAACTGCAGGGGCAGGGCTCTTTATAGTAGGATGCAGTCTTTGGAGTCTATGCTCACAGCTGGTATAACTGATCTTGTTATAGATCTATTTTGTATTTTTGAGGAATCTTCCACTGATTTTTATAGTGGCCACACCAGTTTATACTCCCACCAGGAATGAATAAAAATCCCCCTTTCCCCATATCTATACCAGCATATATTGTCTTTCTTTGTTTTGTTCCTTAGCCATTCTGACTGTGGGAAGATGAATTCTCAAAGAATGTTGAATTTGCATCTCTCTAGTCTGCTATTTTTTTTATCCTCCCACAAACTAGAGCCATTTGGGAAAAGGGACTTTACCTCCATAAGATTTGCCTCTATACAGTCTGCAGTGCATTTTCTTGATTAATAATTGCTATGGGTGGGCCCATCACAGTGAGTGCGGTGCCACTCTTGGGAAGGTAGTCCTCGATGGTGTAAGCCACAGCTTGAGCAAGCCACAGGGACAAAGACAGTAGGAGTGTTCCTACGTGGCTCTGTGTCAGCTCCTGCCTCCAGGTTCCTGATGATGGCTATTATCTGAAAGTGTAAGATGAAATAAACCCTTTTCTCAAGTTGCTTTTGGTCATGATATTTTATCACAACAATAAAAACCTGAACTAAGACACCAAGTAGCGAAGGATGGTGAACACTTTTTAATGTGTCTCAGACACTGGCATTTCGTCTTTTGTGAACTCTCTGCTAAGTTCCTGCCTGCCTTCTAGTCTTGTGGCTTGCCTCTTGTTTTCTTAGTGTTGGCTATTTGAGTTACTGGCCCTCTGCCAGCCTGCTCTCCCATTATGGAGGGTGCCTCTTCTTCACCAGAGTGATGGCGTCTTTTGCTGTCCTGAGATTTTTCGTTTCAGGAGGCCCCGTGACTTATTGGGTTTATTGTTGTGTGATTAGTGACCTGTTGATTGTCGATGAGTTCACGTCTACTCCCTGCTTTGTTCTCCACGAGAGTCAGGGCATCAGATCTTAAGTGAGCCTTGATCCATTTGGACTTGGGTTTTGTGCTGATGAGAGATAAGGATTCACTTTTATTCTTGTACATGCAGCTGTCTGGTTTGATAAGCACCATTTGCTGAAGATGCTATCTTTGCTCCAACATGCGTTTTTGGCCTAAAAATCATGAGCCTATAGAACTGTGAGTTTCTATGTGCGTTGTCAGTTCTATTCCATTGGCCTACATGCTTGCTTTTCTGCCAGCACCTTGTTGTTTATATAATTGTAGTTCCATAGAATATTTGAACTCTGGGATGGTGGTATATCCAGCAGGATTTTTTTGTATTGAAAGTTTTTGTTGGTTGTTGTTGCTGTTGTTGTTGTTGAGTTTTTGTTTGTTTGGCTTTTGGGGTTTTTTTCTGACTTGTTTTGGTTATCCTGATTTGTTTAAATTTTTACATAAAATTTAAGATTTTTCTCGATTACCTAAAGAATTGCATTAGAATTTTGATGGTTATGGTGATCAATATACTTTGGTAGGATGGCCATTTTCACAATATTAATCCTAGAAGTCCTTCTATCTTCTGCTATCTTCTTCAATTTCTTTTTTCAGTGTCTTAAATTTTTCTCATTGCACAAGACTTCACTTCCTCAGTTAGAGTTACTCCAAGATTTTATTGAAGCTATTATAAATAAGAAGCTCCCTGGGGTAATGGGATGTGCATGTTTATCTGAACAGTTGGGAGACAGATGCTGAAGGATGTTACATTTGAAGCCAACTCACGTTGCATACTGAGACCCTACCTCAAAAAGGCAAGTTCAGGATATAGCTCAGTGGACAAGAACTTGCCCCACATGCCTGAGACCAAGTCTTCCATTGAAGTTCCACATGGGGGATGACTAGTCTTGTGGAGAATAAAAGCCTTTCTAGAATTAGAATATTTCAGGATGACCTGGACTTGGTGCCGCAGATGAAGATTTGCAACAGAGCTAAGAGGAGCTAACCACAAAGTGCGAACGGAGAGACTTGTCCTGAGACATAAGGTCAAATTCCAGGCCTCGATCTGGAAAGACAGATCAGTCCACACAATTCCCACTTAAGAGTATGCTTTTCCACACCCCGGAGTTTTGAATGCGGGGGGGGGGGGGGGGGGGAGGGCGCGGGGAGTGCTTGTTTTAATTTTTCAGGGCGATCTTCAAGACTTTTAAAAGTCGAGCAAGTTCAAGCACAGCCCTAGGTTAGACCGTGGGGTATCTGTATCAAAACAATGGCCTGGGAAGGCTGAGTGATAAGGACCTCCTCCCCCATCTCCAGGGTTTTATTTGAGGTGGTCAGTGCTCTAAGTAGTTACTGCCCTCCTGTATACCCACACCCAAAGCTGAAAAAGAAAACCTGCAAAACCTTATGCAAGCAGGGCCGTGTTTTGCTTTGTGTGGGATGTGAATTGAAATACCTTTCTTAGGTCTGTGGCCTGCCTGGAACAGTTTCTTGCACAGTAGGTAAAATACAGATCAGATCTCCAGAGTCAGCTCAGCTGCCCAGTAGCCGCGTTGGACACGTGTGAGGCCAGATGTCGGCAGCAGGGGTTAGAGGGATGGCATTTGATGCAGTGGGAAGTGGGGCCGAGCTGGGTCAAGAGACTTCTTGGCCCCTTGGAGGCCCAGTTCACACTTCCATGCTTGTCTGGGTTGAACGGGAGGTCAGGAGGTGAACCAGAGTTCATCCCGAGTTGACTGATAGTGGGCTGTGAAGGCGGGGGCATCTAGGCCACACCAGAGTCACTGGAGGTTCATCCTGCAAGGAGACGATCCTCAGAGCGGTGGCTCGGTGATGGATGGACCCAGACTGGACGCTGTGTCTGCCCACCCCAGCTGTGCACAGCTGTAGGCAGCCCTTAGCAGATGTGGCTGCCCAGCTTCCTAGGACACCAGCCCCAGGGCTTAGGAAACAGCAGAGGTGCAAGGGCTGGACTTGGGGTTGCTAAAGCCTGGCTGATCTATTGATGACCAGGCAAGAGAGATGGTGTGGTAGTGGTCTCCATGCTCAGAGAGGCTGCAGGCTTCCTGGGAGGCAAAGGTCACTTCTGCCCTGACTGCCGCCAGGCCCGTTGCTAAGCACATGACAGTGACTAAGCTAGAAATCTTGCAGGGAGAGGCAAATAGATGCTCACTTAGAAAGAGCATTTATTTATTTATTTTATATACAGCTGTTAGACTGATCCCAAGGGGGTGGGGGAGCACAAAATACAACAAAAACTGTAACCAAACAGCAACAAAAAACCTTGAAAGTTCACGTTGAAGAGGACCTTGATTTCAAGGCAGAGATAGCTTCTGCCCCACACTACTTTGAAAGGGACTTAAAAGTGGATAGCAGTGGATTTTCTTACACATTCTAAAGAGAACCCCCACCTCTTAGGGCGAGCTCTGTGGGAAGACTTGCCTCCCTAACTCCTCCCCTTCCCCCCCTCCAAGCAAACTAGAAATCACTCAGACAGCGGTTCTGAAATATTCTGTATTGTTGTGATTTGAGATGGTTTAACATGAGTGCTTTCTAGTTTGCGACTATTTTCCCAGACAGAAAGGGTGACTCAAGACCAGGACTTGGACTGGGGCTTGGTGCTGGGCAGTTCTGACCCTCCTGATCTTGGGCAAGTTTCTTCCAGTCCACTGCAATCAATTCTGCAGGCTGTATTCTGCTACTGGAAGCGAATGTAAGGCAAAGAATACAGTCAATGGCTCCTATGTGCTGGCGGGGTAGCACAGAGAGCCTGGGAGGTGGCCCCAAGCATTGTTTGAGCCCTCCCTGTCCTCACCTAGCCAGGGCAACAGCTGCAAATGTCATTCCCCCAGAGCGTCCCAGAGAGCTGAGAAAGATGAGGCCTGTGAATAGGGGGCCACTCTTTCTCTTGGCAGGGAACCAGCGGCCGGCGTCTGCCCTGCACAGCTGCACCGCTTGTGTGCTGTCTGAGCCACCTTTGAGGTGCCTCCCAAGCAAAAGGACGCAGGTCTGGGCATTCCAAAGGTCTCGGGCACTCCCTGACGTTCAAATCCTTTCAAACAACCTTCCTTACAGGAAATTATTGGACCGGATATTCTTCCAGAGCGAGAACTTCATTGTCTGGATAGATACAGCACTTGGTTTTTAAGTGATGAAAGTATGTGATAGTTGTAAAAACAACCAAAAAATATCAGTGCGTATTGAAAAGAAAGTGATTCAGGGATTGATGTCTGAGAAATAAAAAATTTCTGGATGTTTTTTTATCCCATTGGGTTTTTTTTTTTCCATTTCGAAAGCTCATTTTTCTTTTTATGGTCTGTTGATGTGGAGGGGGGAGGGTCTTGATAAACTCAGGCTGGCCTTAAACTTAAGATCCTCCTGCCACGCAAATGCTTGGACTACAGAAGTAGTCCACTACTGATAGAGGAAAAAAGCATGCTGTGGAGGAGACAGAGAGGGAGGGAGGGAGGGAGGGAGGGAGGGAGGGAGGGAGGGAGGGAGGGAGAGAGAGAGAGAGAGAGAGAGAGAGAGAGAGAGAGAGAGAGAGAGAGAGAGTTTCTGTATTCCCCCAAGGAAATTATGTTTTGGTTCACGGATTCCATCAACAATTTTTTGAGCAAGCATTAAGTGCCAAAAAAAGATACAAAGGTATAAAGTTAATAACTATCAGGAATTACTTGAACCAATGAAATGGGTAATAAACTAAACCAGGAGACTGTAAAGATCTAACATCATCAATAGTGGAACTGACCAAGGAGGACATTCAAAGAAAAGCATGGACATTGTATAACCAGAACAAAAGCTTATATTCACAGCACCTTCACTACTGCTCAAGTGCACAAAATATGACATGGGTCACTCTTGGCCCAAGTGATCTTCAAAAACAGGATGTGCATGCGTGTGTGTGTGTGTGTGTGTGTGTGTGCATGTGTGTATGTATCTCACTCTGCTTATAACTCTAAATGGAATCTAAAAAGTTTGTTAAACATCTAACACAAAACTGTGTAAATCCCAGCTACTTATGAGCATTTAAGAAACACATAAGATCTTTTTAAAACATAATAGTATAGCATTCTGAAGAACTGGGGTCTACTCCACAACATAATTCAAGTTTAGAAAGTCTACTGACAAAATTTATTATATGAATTGCCAAGGAGAAATGTTACACAAGCATTTCATCAGCCACCAGGAAGAATCACAGAATTTAACAGCTAGTTCTGCCTTTAATAATATATAATACATTAAGATGTCTTAGGTGTCTGGGCTAGGAGGACAGCTCAGGTAGTAATGTGCATATCAGCACAAACAGAAACACCTGAGTTAGGATTCCTACAACCCATGTAAAAGCTGATAGTCCCCACAGCTCATTAGTCGGCGCACTGGGTGGGGCAGAGACAGAGTCCCTGGAGTTCATGGTCTAGCTACAGAGAGCTGTGAGCTCCAGATTCAGTGAGAGAAACTGCCTTAAAAAATAAAGGTGGATAGTGATTGAGGAAGGCAAGGGCATCAACCCTCAGCTTGTAGATATATACAGAGCCCCCCTCTCCCTTCCCCCCCAGGCGCGCACACACACACACATGTGAACAGCCAAATAAGCATACATACGTTCGGCTTCCGGATCCAGACCAGCCTGGGCAGCAACACCACATCTCCGGTGAATCCAACGGACCCCAGCAGGAGCCTTCAGGTGCCTGCTTCGGGATCTGAACAGACTGGGCAACAGCACCCTGTCTCCAGGAAGTGCGGGAGACCTGGTGTTCACCCAGAGGCAGTCTGGGAGCTCACAGCACAGCTTGCTCCTGTGGCACAGAGCTTAGGCCCCAGTCCAGAGGCCTCTGGCGGTAGCCCTCAGACCTCTCTGCTTCCGGATCCAGATCAGCCTGGGCGGCAACACCACATCTCCAGGTCCTGCAAGAGGCAAGACGGGCTTCCGGGCGGCCAGCAGGGAGAAGTCAGTGTGCTCCAGTGAATCCAGCGGACCCCAGCAGGAGCCTTCAGGTGCCTGCTTCGGGATCTGAACAGCCTGGGCAACAGCACCCTGTCTCCAGGCAGTGCAGGAGGTAAGCTGTGCACCAGAGGCCACCTGGGAAGGGGCAGCTTGCACTAGTGAGTCCAGCATTGACAAGACCAACTAACACCAGTGAGAACTAGATGGCAAAAGACAAACGCAGGAACATCACTAACAGAAATCAAGGCAATATGGCAACATCTGAACCCAATTCTCCTTTACCAGCATGTCCTGGATACCCCATCACACCAGTAAAACAAGATTTGGATTTAAAATCACTGGTCATAATGCTGGTACAGGAACACATGAAGGACATACTTAAAGAAATTCAGGAGAAAATGGATCAAAAGTTAGAAGCCCTTGCAAGGGAAACACAAAAATCATTGAAAGAAATCCAGGAGAATACAAAAGCCAATAATGAGGAAACGCAAAAAACACTTAAAGAAATACAGGAGAAAATTGGTCAACAGGCTGAGGTCATGAAAGAGGAAACACAAAAAAACTCTTAAAGAATTACAGGAAAGCACAAACAATCAAGTGAAGGAGCTAAGCAAAACCATCCAGGACCTAAAATCAGAAGTAGAAACAACTAAGAAAACTCAATGGGAGACAACTTTGGAGATAGAAAGCCTTGGGAAGAAATCAGGGAACATAGATGCAAATATCAACAACAGAATACAAGAGACAGAAGAAAGGATCTCAGATGCTGAAGATACCATAGAAACCATGGACTCAACAGTTAAAGAAAAGGCAAAATGCAAAAAGCTTGTAACCCAAAATATCCAGGAAATCCAGGACACAATGAGAAGACCAAACCTAAAAAGGATTATAGGCATAGATGAGAGTGAAGATTTACAACTTAAAGGGCCAGCAAATATCTTCAATAAAATTATGGGAGAAAACTTCCCTAACCTAAAGAGAGAGATGCCCATGAATATACAAGAAGCCTACAGAACTCCAAACAGACTGGACCAGAACAGAACTACTTCCCTTAACATAATAATCAAAACACCAAATGTACTAAACAAAGAAAGAATATTAAAGGCAGTAAGAGAAAAAGGCCAAGTAACATATAAAGGAAGACCTATCAGAATCACAGCAGACTTTTCACCTGAGACTATGAAGGCTAGAAGATCCTGGGCAGATCTCATGCAGACTCTAAGAGAACACAAATGCCAGCCAAAACTACTATATCCAGCAAAACTCTCAATCACCATAGATGGAGAAACTAATATATTCCATGACAAAACCAAGTTTACCCAATATCTAGCCACAAACCCAGCCCTACAAAGGATAATAGGAGGAAAACACCAATACAAGGAGGGAAACTTCACCCTGGAAAAAGCAAGATAGTAACCTTTCATCAAACCCAAAAGAAGTTAACCAGTCAAATTTAAAAAATAATGTCAAAAATGACAGGAAGTAACAATCACTATTCCTTAATATCTCTTAACATCAATGGACTCAATGCCACAATAAAAAGACATAGACTAACTGACTGGATACATAAACAGGACCCTACATTTTGCTACTTACAGGAAACACATCTAAGGGTCAAAGACAAACACTACCTTAGAGTAAAAGGCTGGAAGACAATTTTACAAGCAAATGGTCTCAGGAAACAAGCTGGAGTAGCCATTTTAATATCAGATAAAATTGACTTTCAACCCAAAGTCATCAAAAGAGACTCTGAGGGACACTTCTTGCTGGTCAAAGGAAAAATACAACAAGAAGAACTCTCAATCCTGAACATCTATGCTCCAAATGCAAGGGCACCCTCTTTCGTAAAAGAAACTTTATTAAAGCTCAAAGCACACATTGCACCTAACACAATAATTGTGGGTGACTTCAACACTGCACTTTCTTCAATGGACCGATCAGGAAAACAGAAACTAAACAGGGACACAATGAAACTAATTGAAGCTTTGGACCAATTAGATTTAACAGATATATATAGAACATTCTATCCTAAAGGAAAGGAATATACCTTTTTCTCAGCACATCATGGTACCTTCTCCAAAATCGACCATATAATTGGTCACAAGACAGATCTCAACAAATATAAGAAGATCAAACTAATCCCATGCCTCCTATCAGATCACTATGGAGTAAAAGTGGTCTTCAATAGCAACAAAAACAACAGAAAACACACATACACGTGGAAACTGAACAATATTCTACTCAATGATACCTTGGTCAAGGAAGAAATAAAGAAAGAAATTAAAGACTTTTTAGAACACAATGAAAATGAAGACACAGCATACCCAAATCTATGGGACACAATGAAAGCAGTGCTAAGAGGAAAACTCATAGCCCTGAGTGCCTCCAAAATGAAAATGGAGAGAGCATACATTACCAGCTTAATGACACACATGAAAGCCCTGGAACAAAAAGAAGCTATTTCACCCAGGAGGAGTAGAAGGCAGGAAATCATCAAACTCAGGGCCAAAATCAATCAAGTAGAAACAAAGAGAACCATACAAAAAATCAACAAAACCAGGAGCTGGTTCTTTGAGAAAATCAACAAGATAGATAAACCCTTAGCCAGACTGACCAAAGGGCACAGAGAAAGTATCCAAATTAACAAACTTAGAAATGAAAAGGGAGATATAACAACGGAAACTGAGGAAATCCAAAAAATCATCAGATCCTACTACAAGAGCCTGTACTCAACACAACTGGAGAATCTGGAGGAAATGGACAATTTCCTTGACAGATACCAAATACCAAAATTAAATCAGGACCAACTAGACCATCTAAACAGTCCCATAATGCCTAAAGAAATAGAAGGAGTCATAGAAAGTCTTCCAACCAAAAAAAGCACAGGACCAGATGGTTTCAGTGCAGAATTCTATCAGACCTTCAAAGAAGAGTTAACACCAATACTCTTCAAACTATTCCACGAAATAGAAACAGAAGGAACACTACCCAATTCCTTCTACGAAGCCACAATTATGCTGATACCAAAGCCACACAAAGATCCAACAAAGAAAGAGAACTTCAGACCAATTTCCCTTATGAACATCGATGCAAAAATACTCAATAAAATTCTTGCCAACCGAATCCAAGAACACATCAAAACGATCATCCACCATGATCAAGTAGGCTTTATCCCAGGAATGCAGGGTTGGTTCAATATACGGAAATCCACCAATGCAATCCACTACATGAACAAACTCAAAGAAAAAAGCCACATGGTCATTTCATTGGATACTGAAAAAGCATTTGACAAAATTCAGCATCCTTTCATGCTTAAAGTCTTGGAAAGAACAGGAATTCAAGGCCCATATCTAAACATAGTAAAAGCAATATACAGCAAACCGGTAGCCAGCATCAAACTAAATGGAGAGAAACTTGAAGCAATCCCACTAAAATCAGGGACTAGACAGGGCTACCCCCTTTCTCCTTATCTTTTCAATATTGTACTTGAGGTACTAGCTCGGGCAATTCGACAACATAAGGAGGTCAAAGGGATACAAATTGGAAAGGAAGAAGTCAAACTATCATTATTTGCAGATGACATGATAGTCTTCCTAAGTGACCCAAAAAGCTCCACTAGAGAACTCCTACAGCTGATAAACAACTTCAGCAAAGTGGCAGGTTATAAAATCAACTCAAGCAAATCAGTGGCCTTCCTATACTCAAAGGATAAGCAGGCTGAGAAAGAAGTTAGGGAAATGACCCCCTTCACAATAGCCACAAACAGTATTAAGTATCTTGGGGTGACTCTTACCAAACATGTGAAAGATCTGTATGACAAGAACTTCAAGACTCTGAAGAAGGAAATGGAAGAAGACCTCAAAAAATGGGAAAACCTCCCATGCTCATGGATCTGTAGAATCAATATAGTTAAAATGGCCATTTTGCCAAAAGCAATATACAGATTCAATGCAATACCCATCAAAATCCCAACTCAGTTCTTCACAGAGTTAGAAAGAGCAATTATCAAATTCATCTGGAATAACAAAAAACCCAGGATAGCTAAAACTATTCTCAGCAACAAAAGAAATTCTGGGGGAATCAGTATCCCTGACCTCAAGCAATACTACAGAGCAATAGTGTTAAAAACTGCATGGTACTGGTACAGTGACAGGCAGGCAGATCAATGGAACAGGATTGAAGATCCAGAAATGAACCCACACACCTATGGCCACTTGATCCTCGACAAAGAGGCTGAAAACATCCAATGGAAAAAAAGATAGCCTTTTGAACAAATGGTGCTGGTTCAACTGGAGGTCAGCATGCAGAAGAATGCGAATTGATCCATCCTTATCTCCTTGTACTAAGCTCAAATCCAAATGTATCAAGGATCTCCACATAAAGCCAGACACTCTGAAGCTAATAGAAAAGAAACTGGGGAAGACCCTTGAGGACATCGGTACAGGGAGAAAGTTTCTGAACAGAAACTTACCAATAGCATATGTTCTAAGATCAAGAATTGACAAATGGGACCTCATAAAATTACAAAGTTTCTGTAAGGCAAAGGACACCATCAAGAGGACAAATCGGCAACCAACAAATTGGGAAAGAATCTTCACCAATCCTACATCAGATAGAGGGCTAATATCCAATATATACAAAGAACTCAAGAAGTTAGACTCCAGAAAACCAAACAACCCTATTAAAAAATGGGGTACAGAGTTAAACAAAGAATTCTCACCTGAAGAACTTCGGATGGAGGAGAAGCATCTTAAAAAAATGCTCAACTTCATTAGTCATTAGGGAAATGCAAATCAAAACAACCCTGAGGTTTCACCTTACACCAGTCAGAATGGCTAAGATTAAAAATTCAGGAAACAGCAGGAGAGGGTGTTGGAGAGGGTGTGGAGAAAGAGGAACACTCCTCCACTGCTGGTGGGGTTGCAAATTGGTACAACCACTCTGGAAATCAGTCTGGCGGTTCCTCCGAAAACTGGGCATCTCACTTCCAGAAGATCCTGCTATACTACTCCTGGGCATATACCCAGAAGATTCCCCACCATGTAATAAGGATACATGCTCTACTATGTTCATAGCAGCCCTATTTATAATTGTCAGATGCTGGAAAGAACCCAGGTATCCCTCAACAGAAGAGTGGATGCAAAAAATGTGGTATATCTACACAATGGAGTACTATTCAGCCATTAGAAACAATGAATTCATGAAATTCTTAGGCAAATGGATGGAGCTAGAGAACATCATACTAAGTGAAGTAACCCTGACTCAAAAGGTGAATCATGGTATGCACTCACTAATAAGTGGATATTAACTTAGAAAACTGGAATACCCAAAACATAATCCACACATCAAATGAGGTACAAGAAGAAAGGAAGAGTGGCCCCCTGTTCTGGAAAGACTCAGTGAAGCAGTATTCGGCAAAACCAGAATGGGGAAGTGGGAAGGGGTGGGTGGAAGGACAGGGGGAGAGAAGGGGACTTGTGGGACTTTCGGGAGTGAGGGGCTAGAAAAGGGGAAATCATTTGAAATGTAAATAAAAAATATATCGAATTTAAAAAAAAGCATACATACGTTCATATAAACACACTCAAAGACATGAGACATTACCTGGACAATCTGAGAAGAAGCCTTTAAAACCAACAGCAAATGTTTTAGGCTAGAGGTTGAAATACTAACAGTGTTCCAGAGAAGCCAAGACTGTGTCAGGAAGGAGTAAATTCATCAGTTCCTTCTCAAGATCACTTTGGAATATCAGATGAGTGATTCTGGGTTGGCTACTTTTCTGTTGCTGTTCTAAGACACCAAGACCAATGGTAGCTGAAGAAGAAAGAGTTAATTTGCACTTCCGGTTTCAGAGTCCACAAAGGCAGGGCAAGCATGGTGGCCAGGAGCCAGAGCAGGAAGCTAAGAGATCACATCTGCTGTCACAAACATGGAGCTGAGAGAGAACTGCAATTTGAACCAAGTTGCAAACACTCAAAGCCGACCCCCGGTGAGGTACTTCCTCCAGCAAGGCTGTAGCAGCTTCCTGAGCAGTACCACCAACTAAGAACCAAGTGTTCAAATATGTGAGCCTAAGGGAGACATGTCTCATTCACGCTACAATATATTCAGAGTACAATTATTTAAAATAAATTACCATCTGTTCAAGATATTTTTAAATATAATTTTAATGTTCAAGATTCTTCAGTCAAAGAGTAAGTCAAGTTAAAATGGTATGGACTAGAAAAAAACATACCAGAAAATAAATCGAAATCAAAACCCTATTTATAAAAGTCGATGGGAGAGTGTTATATTGCAAAGAGTGGTTTTCAGGAATGATTTCTAGGACAAATTGATATTTATGAGGGGTACTAGCACACACAGACCCTTGCCTCAGACCACACATCACACAAGTTAGCTTAGAGTTAGCCACTCTGTCGTAAAACTCCTTGAAGAAATACGGAAAGACATATCTGTGACTTTGAGACAAAGGTTCCTTGGATAAACAAAGCACAAAGAATCAAAGAAAAAACTGACAAGCTAAACTCAAAATCTCTTTGCTTCCAATTATGGCATTAATAAAATAAGGCAAGCCGCGCACTTGGGAGAAAATGTTCACAAGGCATGTGTCCTACAAAGGACGGGCTGCAACAGAGTGCATTAGAGGTTCTGAGCAGAGGGAGCCACACCTGTCCTTGGTAAGATGAGGTAACCAGTGCGATGGTCTCTTCAGAGAAAGAATGAAGGCAGAGATAGAGGGAGAGAGGGAGGGAGGGAAGAATGAAGGAAAGGAAAGGAAAGGAAAGGAAAGGAAAGGAAAGGAAAGGGAAGGGAAGGGAAAGGAAGGGAAGGGAAGAGAAGGGCAGGGGAAGAGAGGGGAGGGGAGAGGAGGGGAGGGGAGGGGAGGGGGAAGGGGCAGGGGAAGGAGAGGGAAGGGAAGGGAAAGGAAGGGAAGCACTTATAATTCATATCTAAGAGACAGGTGGTGCAGTTGAAAGTGGACAAGGAATACCATGAGAGGTTTCCCCAGAGAAGATGGAAAAACAGCCAGTGAATGCATGAAAAGACACTCCTCATTACAAGAGATAAAATTAATATAAATTAAAACAATATGGTACCATTTCATGTCCACTCTTGGGGATGTCAATGATGTGGCCAGCTAGAAAACTACTTAGCAGACTCCAAGAAAGTTAAGTGAAATTTTATCGAATAACCTAGCAATTGTACCTCACAGTTAGTATTAGGGAGGTAGGGTGAGAAGACTCGTTCCCACAAATATGTGTGCACTACATTCATGGCAAACAACTTCAAAGCAGGAGAAGTGCTGGTGTGTGTGCAAAGACACTATGTAGAAACAGCACAAGCTATAGGGTGGACAGACTTTCCAACTGTTCTATAGAAGTAGGCTGCTGACAAGAGACCACTAGTCAAGGAAGGCAAGTTGGGGAAGTAAGTCAGTGGCTATCTGGAGTTGGGTAGAGGTGGAGATTACACTTGAAATACAGTGTGGTTGGAGGGAGATATTCTCAGACTGAGTGGTGAGGGTCGCTGCCCAATTTGGTAAGTGTACTAAAAATTATTTGATTGTGCATTTAACACAAGTGAAATTTGTGTTATGTAAATCATACTCAAATAAAGCTGTTATATAAAGTGGTCATGAAACTCTACTTTAGTCATATTTGAGTAATGTAGAAAACCATTGACTCCAGTGGGGGCAGACGGGACATCTGGATTGATTTTTGTTTTTCGTGCCTATGTATTTGTCAATGCTACCAGGACATGGGAGACCAAGACCCCAGGGAGCAGAGAAACACCGGCAAGTTCTTAACTGTTGCATTGCCAATTCTTGGTGTCAGGCAAGTGACTGAGAATCAAGCTGAAAACACAGCCAAGGCACAGAAAATTCTGCGGAGGATTTGATATTCACAATGCATGCTTGAAAAAACTCGGTTTTACTACTAAGTAGACTTTAAGAGATTAAGACAAAGGGAGTCAGTGAAATGGTTCAGCACCTTAAAGCACTTGTTGCCAAAGTTGACAACTTGAATCCCATCCCTGTGATTCACAGATGGAAGTACAGAGCGACTTCTATACATCATCCTGTCACACACACACACACACACACACACACACACATACAGTATTGCTAATGTCTTGATGGGAAACTCTTGAGGTTGGACCGTTTTCTCCAAGCCTTTCTTCTTTCAATTGTGTGTGTGTGTGTGAGTGTGTGTGTGTGTGTGTGTGTGTGTGTGCATGTGTGACTATGATTTTGATATGTTTAAATTCACACAAAAGAGGCAGTAAAGGGGGTACAGATTGTCCAGCCACACCCTCCATGCAGCTTCCCATGGTGTCTTGAGACCCCTTTCGGCCTCTGACAGCTAAATACCATCCATATACCCCATTTCTCTCTTCATGAAATGTTTGCCAACCTGCCTGTCTTGTGTAGCCTGGGTTACAGAATCACCCTGGAACCACAGCACTAACATTACCTTCTGCAAGCATAGTGTGGCCATTAAAGCTAAGACGTTACGGTGGGTGTAACAATTGCCTAAATAGCAAGCTTGTGAGATCTGTGTTCCAGGACACAGTTCATGTTCCACAGTGAATCTCTACGATGCTCGTTGGGTTATATTTCTTTTCTGACCATGACTTGTTTGATGAAACTCATCAGTGAATGTCTACGATGTCTATGGTGAATGGATAGTTGCTGCAATTAAACTTAGGGTATGCATTTGGAGTAAGAATGAGACAGAAGTGATATGTTCTTTTGGGTATATGGTATTGATGATCGAGATGCTAAAATTTCTTAATGCTGTTCATATGGTCTTGGCTTCTGAGTAGCCTAGCTTATTTCTCAGCAGAAAAATTTCTTCTAGAGTTGACAAATAATTTGGCAAGAGCTTTTGAATCTATCCAAATGTTTTTGTCTCTTTTCTATAAACTTTTGACAAGACATCTCTGATCCATCAGTACATAAATCCCTGCTTTATCACCATGAGTTTATCTAGGGGCCCTTTTTTATTGCCCTGATTCCATAGATGTTTGTTAATTTTAATTCTTCTGTGAGGGAAAATCCTCACTTCTCTCCCATTTATTGTTATTCCTTTATAGATCAGCATAGACTCATGAATATTTATTTGCCCCTGTGGATTCTAATCTGATGAAGAGTTTGTTCCATTGCTCAAATGATTTCTACTTCAACCTTTGGGAGCATGTTCAGGTTGGTGCTGTGCCTTTGGGTGTCTCCATGCCACAAGCTTGTCTTTGTTCCTTCGGTCGTGTGGTATCATGTCCCTCTTGTTCCCTTTTGAAGGACTGCTCACAACTTTTGCAAGAGATGGTGTTGGGAAGGAGGATCTGGGCTGGGTATATTCAGTTATGCTGAGTAAGTAACGGGAAAGTCGGGGAAAAGGAATTACTGCCAGGTGTCAGGCAGTGTCTTATAAAATATTACCTAATATAAATTCATATTTAAAAGTCTATGGTATTTTCAAGCTTTTATAATTTGTAATAAGTTCCCAATATACGCTCATGCTCAACTATACTTCTATAATATTGAATTCTTCTCCCTCAAGTTGGCCTACAAATTTCTAGTAAACAATTTTAACATGAGTTAAAGAACATTATTGATGTATAAGAAGATACCTTAAAGTAAGATCCTAAAGACTTGAGCTGCTTGTGGGCAATCCTATTCTCCCCTCTGCTTTATTTGGTCCTTAGAATGATAGAAACAGAAGGGAATGAATAAACTTCATAATGTCAGTGTGATTTCCTTCCAAGTCAAAAGTCATGCCACAGTTTATAATACAACCTTGCATATTAAATTTCACCACAGAAAACACATATGTGCAGTTAAAATATCAAATAATATAAAAGGAGATTCTAGGGCAGAACTGTATTTTAGAGATCACCACCTAGTCCTACTGTGAAAAAAGAAAACATTTGCTGTATCCACACTTCCTACCTCTCTTCTTCTCATTTTACCACCAATGTTTACAGTGAATTTTCAAGATAAGCTTTCTGATAAGGTTTAAGATAAACTTTATCTTAATATAAACTTTCTATTGTAAAAGATGCAGTTTTTACTATCATATTTATTTTCTAATTTTATTCATGTACTTTTAGTTTTCTTCCCTCAGAATTTGAAGTTGCTATTATTGCTATTTGGTACCTGGCCATCCCAATTTGAAAGTCTTGTGACAAATTAATATTTGTTTATTTATGCTCAGTGTATGCACATGAGTTTGCAAATGTATATGTCCATGTGTGTTTATATAGAGGTTCAAGGAGGAAAATCCAGCATCTTCCTCTAATGTAGTCTGCCATGCTGCTATATTGTCCTCCACGACTGTAAGCCAGATGCATGCGGATGGCGTCGTGCAGCTCAGCTGCCTGGTGGACTGCAGCCTGGCCTCCTTGAATTACACTTGAAGCATCTTTCCTTTGCTGCTGCTTCTCAGTGCCCAGCTATCTGCATTCTAGTTCAGAGTTCCAACGTCTTCCACATTCATCTAAATTAAATAAATAAATGAATAAACAAATAAATAAAAACAAAGTCCCCCTTGGTTGGGTCTTACACAATATCCTACTCCCTGGTACTAACTTGTGTCTTAGTTGCTTTTCTTTTTTATTTTTCTTCTTTTTTAAGCTGGAAAATTAATCATTTTATTACATTTAATCTCATTTTTCTTTTTTATTATTATTTTAATGTATTTTTATTGGATATTTTATTTATTTACATTTCAAATGTCATCCCCTTTCCCATCCCCCTCCCCAGGCTTCTGTAATGTTGCTCTCCCACACACCCATGCACTCCCTCCTCACTGCCCTAGCATTCCCCCACCCTGGGGCATTAAGCCTTCACAGGACCACAGGCCTCCCGTCCTACTGATGGTATATAAGGGCATCCTTTGCTACATATGTGGCTGGAGTCATGAATTATTGTGATAAAACACCAGGACCAAGGCAACTTACAGAAGAAAAGGTTTTTTGTGGCTTACACTTCCGTAGGCATGGGAGTCTACAACCATCATGGCGGAAAGCATGTTCAGTAGCAAGCGGGCATGGCACTGGGGCAGCATCTGGGAGCCCCCTGCCAATCTATACATAGAAAACAGAGGATTCCTTGGGAATGGGGTCTTTTCAAATCTCAGGTTCATCTCCACTAACACACCTCCTCCAACAAGCCCACAATTCCTAATTCTTCCAAAATAGTTCCACAAACTAGTGAGCAAGTGTTCAAAGGTATGGGCTTTCAGAGGCCACTGTCATTCAAACCACCATAAAACTGGAGAAGCAAAAGTCTCCACTTTTAAGGCTTTCCCTTAAACAATGGTGTCTTCCTTATCCACTCGTAAGTCATTAGCATCTAACAAACTTGACTAGTGTTTCTAAGAATTCAACATATTTCGTAAGAAAACAATACAAAAACAAACAGGAAAAAATATTTTCTTTGATCCACATATAAATCATCTCATGGCAACAACCAGAAATTTGGCAGAACCTGGTTTAAATACATTTGAACAGCTGTACACTAAGCAACTCTTCCACAGGCTTTGAAATTCTGCCGATGGGTTGTTAATGTGGCAACGAGCATCGCTCTTACGTTTTGCAGTATCCACCAGGCTTGCTATGGCATAACTAGCTTTCCAACTCTTTAGGTGCATTGATTCACAAACACTGAACAATGGTGTGAGCTCGGCGTCCTTTCATGTGAACCCCGGCTCATAGTACAGTACCCAGAAAAGCAAAAACCTAATCTGCTACATCAGAAAACTTCCTGGAGAGACACCTAATTTAAGGTTGTGATCACTGTTTATAAATTCAAGCTTCCTTAATGGTCTTAAGTACAGTGAAGGAGAACACTAAATATTATCGTGTGTGTGTGTGTGTGTGTGTGTGTGTGTGTGTGTCTTTTCTGCTGCTATGATAAAATACCCTGGCAGAAAGCTAGGTATGGAAAACAGGGTTAATTTTGGTCAAGGAGCTGGCTGACCACATTTCATGCATACACAGGAAGGAGAAAAAGAACAGGAAGTGAGGCTTGGCCATAAAACCTCAAAGCCCAGCCACAATGGCGTATTTCCTCCAGCAAGGCTCCAGCTCCTAAAGATTCCCTAATCTCCCCAGATAGCACCAACACGTGCAGACCGAAGTTTAAATACCTATTTGGGAATTTATCAATCAAAGCACAGCATATAATTTATAGCACTTAGAGAACCGTGCCTTTATATTTTCCTTACGTTCTATCTTTATGAAACTTAGTATTATTATTGGATAACTTAGTTGGGATTTTCATTACAGAGCCATAGTTCCCACATCAGCAGAACATGCTCAGTCATCTTCCACTACATGTTCATGTGCCTGTTAACCCACGTGAGCACGTGCCTGTGCCTGCTAACTGTCCCAAGGGCATAAGCAGTTACATTGAGGTCTAATGGCAAATGCATCATTCAGGAAAGCAGAGGGAGACACAGAGAGGCTAGCCTGGGAAAGCTGTTCCCAAAAGGTGAGGAAGAGAGGTGGGTGGGGCAGCAGAGAGAGCAAAGGGCTCCACAGAGTGCTTAGCAGACTGCAGGGCAGAAGCCCAGTAGAGCTGGTGAAACAAGCTATGGTTGGTGTCAGCGGCCAGACTGTCATGGGACCATCCATGGATGCAGGAGGGTCACAGTCCAGGCTTGCACACAGCCAGCTAGGAGACGACACCTGGTCCAATGTGACCCAAGAAATAAACATCAAACTTTGCAATGAGTCGACAAGACCACCAAAACTATGACTGATGCTCAGAGAAAAGGTGATTTCCTTGTGTTTCTTTGCATTTACCTCAGATGAAAATGACTGAGCAGTTTTAGAAAGTGAAAATTTCATCAATAAGGACCATTCACAGATATTTCTAGCACTCTTGCTATGCTTCTGCTTTTAACACACACACACACACATACATACACACATACATACACATACGCACTATACACACACACACATACACACATACATACACACACACACACACACACACACATGAAAAGCTTTGTTATTTTACATAATGTATGGTTTAGGTTTGGAATATTTTTCTTTAGTTTCCATATTCTAAAATTCCACATTTGTGTTTATATAATCACATAACTGCTAATAGGACTGAGTGTCATATAAATGGTCACAAAACTTTCCCTGCTGTCTCCCGCCTTGCTGTCTGATAACCTTGCTCTGGGGATATTCCCTTTCTGGGGCGGGGCCTTAATATGCGGATTGAAACCTCCTCCTTTGAAGCTCCTGCCAGCCCAGAACCTTGACTTGTATCCAACCATAATGTGTCATAAATTAGCGTGTGGGCTACACAGCCTTGCATTCTTTCTGTCGCTTTAAATATGTTTATAATCATAGGTGGGACACGGGACTTTGGGTACTCTGTGAAGCCAGGATTGCTAAAGGGCAGGACAGCATTTTAGAAACATATATGCTATTGCTCAAGGGTGGAGGAGAACACTGAACCTTTAATGTTTGAAGGTCTTGGCTTGCCTGGGAAATGCATTTAATCTTCCCCTTGCTGATTTGTACCATCAGAACCATCCCTAAGATCCACTGAGTTGATGGGCAGAGCATGACCTTGACTCTCTTTTGACCATCAGACACAGATATAGAATTCACCAACTTAACATTGACCTCAAATGGGAGACACAAACACCCTTTGGTTGACACAATCAGAGAGAATTCGCCAGCAAGCTCCACAGAGCTGAAGAGCGCTCCCTGGATTCCTGCAAGATAGAAGGTCCCATTTCAATTATTATTAATACCTAATTAAGGCAAATTAACTTTGGGAAAAGAGGAACAATTTGGAAACAGGTCCCACAGGCTCTCCAGTTACTCTCCATCTTGCAGGGCAGGACAGACAAAAAAATCCCAGCTGGCACTGAGAATCCAGCCATGGGCCTGAGTGGACAGAAGCGTCTACATGGTCAATTATTCCAAAAGAGCAGGCAGGCTGAAATGGAAAGTTAAGGGAAAGTTCTTTGGAAAGTCAGCTAGACGGTGTTTTGCTGGGGCAAACAGCTGAAGGAATGTTTAGCTGAAGCAGACACAGGAGAAAAGATGCTCTGTTAAAGCTAGCACATGAAAGGACATGTGATGAAGGATTCTTCGATGCAACCTGCATATATTGGCCGGCCTTACATTGTGTAGTTGAGCTGCATTTCTCAGAACTCCACAGAGAGAAACCCACCAAAAAACTTCTGGTGGTGTGCCGTGGCTTTTTTGCTGTTTCCTTGGACTCCAGCTGACTGGCAGAGTGATGCCAGCTGAGTTAGACACCCATGCTGAGGCAGGACCCATGGGTGATGGGTGAATCTGTAGATCTCAAGCTAGATGAAGCTTTTCCTATCTTTGCGAAGACCACTTTTGCAGTCTGGGTACAACAGAGTTCAACAACTTCCCCTGAGCTTTGTTCTAATCATTTTTTTTCACAGTGTGAGCCTGGTTTATTCAGAAGTCACCATAGCTATGGGAGAACCAATCGTCAACCTACAAAAACAAACAGAAAAACATCAACAACAACAACAATAACATCACCCAGGTAATCATCCTGCATGAAAGTAAAGAGGCACTGTGTTAAAGTTAGGAAAATGTTTCAGTCAACAAACTGTTTGCCATGCAGTATGAGGACCTGAGTTCAGTTGCTCTAAACCCGTGTAAAAAATCTAGGCCAAGTGCTACACGCTGGAGAAGCAGAGATAGCAGGATCTCCAGGTTCAAAGACAACTCTTGCATTGACTTTTGACCCCTCTACCTACACACACACACACACACACACAGAGTAAATATCTAACTGAGTTTATAGCTGCCCCTCTTAATTCTGAGGTCTCTGCAACTCTTAGGATCCTGTGCACAATGCATACATTGCTGGGATATCCTGAGCTTGCAAAGCACTTTTAACAAGGTCCACAGGAGGTTGTAAGAGATGGAGCTTCTGAGCAGCCCGCCAAATCTGCTGGGCAGCAGTGCAGCCTCTGGCTGGTTAGCACCCAGCAGTGCACAGTCTGTTGGCTACCAGTGAAGAGGAGAAAGCCTTTCTGTGCCCTAAGTTCCATCCATGTAGCCAGTGTAATCACCTCTACCAGCCATTCTGTGTTTTGCAAGGAAGCAAATGAGTACACCGCTTTAACTAGATTTAACTGCTTTTCTCCTCTTCCCTACCACCCGGGTTTTGATCCGGCTGACATCTGCAATCTCTCACAGTGCCTCCTCCTTCTCCAAACCTATAGGACAATCCCAGGGACTGGCGGAAGTGGTTTGCTGCTCCAGGTATTTGTCCTGCTGTGTGTGTGTGTGTGTGTGTGTGTGTGTGTGTGTGTGTGTGTGTTTATATTTGTGTGTTTTGTTTTGTTTTCCATCCATGACTAGAGGAATAAATTTAATATAGAGAAGAATGTGAACACATACTCTCAGAATTGCTTAGAGGACATTTTAGATTTTTATGTGTGTCTGTAAGAGGGGTGCACATGCATGCAGTGACCTCAGAGGTTGGGGATGATGGATGCCCCTGTAGCTGGGCCTGCAGGTGGCCGTGAGCTGCCAGACGTGGATAGTGGGAACTAAGCTCAGGCCCTCGGAAAGAGCAGCACATGCTCCTACCTGCTGAGCCCTGTCTTCAGCCTCCACAACCGCTTTTAAATGCTAGACCCCTTCTCCAAAGCTGCCACCCACTTCTCAGACAGGGCCTTCCTTCCCATGATGCCCATCCCTCTCTAAAGTCTCCTCCCACCCAAGACCCACACCAACCTTCTGTTCTGAGGACAAATCACAACTCCCAGTACTTTCCTCAGCCACCCCTGATGTGAAATACACCAATTTTCTGTGTGGCCAGCCTCTTTAGTTGCAGATTAAAAACAAAAGATATGGCCAATAATACTCATAAAATACTGTGCTGGCTTGATGTTCTCTCTCGGGTTCACGGCAGACACAACGCCCCAGCCATATATCACTCAGAAATGTTTTACTGATCTTCTGGAAATATGTCATCATTTAGGAGTATTATATATCTTTCTAAAATCACTTGAGATTTACGATGGTGGCTTGAATTCCTTCAGAGCGATCTACTTCACACTCGTGAACACAAAAGAAAGAGGAAAGACTGCTGTTTTTAGGAATTTGAAACAATGGTTATGAAGGAGCCAGGGATCAGAGTATATCCTGTGATTAGAGACAAAAAAAAAAAATGAGAGTAGATGAGCCCACTGGATAGAGCCCTCCGAGACTGAGGGGGCCACCCCACCAGTCTCCTGCTGGATAGCAAGTCATTCACCCACGTGTAATGAGCTGTGGAATTCCAGGTTTTACCTAATCGCATCCATCACTCACTGGTTCGTCCCACCTTGAGATCCCCTGAAGGTTTGGGGAATGGTGATTTCAAACTAAATCTCTTACCAAGGCTGCTTTTTGAATTACTAAAAAGGCACAGGGGTCTGGAGGGATTTGCCTCTCAGATGGATAAATCTTCAGGATAAATGGAAGGGATGTGTAGAAAGCTTTAACCAACAGACAGGTCTGCAATAACCTATCAGAAAAAGTAAGCGCCTGAAAAACGACCCTGGTGTGAGACCTCTGTCAATGTTAGCGGTGCCACCAGCCCATTCATCCCCTGTACCAGGTTTTCAAGGAGTCTGGGTAGAGTGTACATCAGCATAAATGGGCCCAGAGTTCAGAGTGCACGGATTCTCATCAGGACATGGAGAAGGTTGAAAGGACCGCTGTTGCCATTGGAGACCAATGACCTGCAGATTCCAAGGCTTGCCTAAGATGATGGTGTCATCGGCACCCATAGAACAGATCCATGCCTTAGAATTGAGTGAGGAGTTTCCCTCAACAGCAAGAAACAAGGACACCAGCCTTCCTAGGAAGTGCTCTCTTATTCCTTCACAACGGGGATTCCTGAAATGAAAAACCAGACCCATGCACCACACTGGGAAACCAGAATAGACAAAAGGATGTCACCCAGGATTAGGCGACTAGCTTCTCACCTGAACCTGGCTTTGTCTGGAAGGATGCAAATAACCCGAGCTCCATCTTTCTCACCAGTAGCTGCTCACCTGTGGCCAGTTTTCTTCTGGAGGAAACCTTGAAGACCGAGCACTGCCCCCAAGAAAACTACTTGTGTTTAGCATGTGACCGAAACTGCAAGAAGGGATAATGGGACACTTGGGGACAGATACTATCAATACACCAACAACACTCAGCCCCGAATCCCACTCCCTTCCTTGTCCAGTCACTATTTTATAGGTTCCCTGATGAGATAAATACCAGCCTAGTTCATTGGGGACAGAATGAAGGTGCTGCTGAAGGTGAAGTAAATGTCCAATGCATTTTTCCTAATAACTCAGCACAAGTACCTGCTTAAACAGAGAAATACGTTCAGCGTCCAGGCCTCCAGAGACTCGGGGAACATCTCTTTTTTTTAACTTAATCTGTTCAGTCTTTGTATTACATCTTGTGTCTGTGAATATTTGCTTCCTTTTGAAGGGCAAGGAGAACAGGGCCATCTGTAGATACTTGTTCACAGGCCATAACTGTGAGCCACACCATTTCCTAAGAGGGGATGAGGGAGTGAACAAATCTAGCTCGTCTCTGTGTCTCCCTTGCCAGCTGACTCAGGTGGCTGAGACCACCACCTTCCTCAACTGCAATTTGTCCCCTTACCACCTAGGAATGTCCAACTTAGACCCTGTAGGCAATTGGAGCCTGCCTTGTTCACAACTTTAAAGCCAAACTATGGGGGCAATTCAGCCAGCAAGGTTCTTGTCTTCCAGCAGAATGTCTTGAGTTTGAGCCTCAAGAACCTACACATTTTCAAAAGCTAAGAAAGCTAGAATGCACCTGTATTCCAGGTCCATAGCTTACAAGTGGAAAGTTTAAGATGGGAGGATTCCTGGGGTTTTCTGGCCAACCAGCCTAGCCTACTTAGTGAACCTTCTGTCTCAAAAGGGGTGGGTGTGGTTCCTCAGGATGGTACCTGAGGTGGTCCTCTGGTCTTTACATGTAGTTAATCCGGAAGCCAGCAAACCCACTGATCTTCCTGTCTCTGCCTCCCTCATCACTAGGGCAATAGGCACATGTAGCCACACTTGGATTTTCTTGTTATATGGGTGCTAGCAGTTTGAATTCAAGTACAAGTTGCATGAGGATGGAGTGGGAAGCCTTTTACGTGCTCTTTCATTTGTATCCTGAGTACAGAGAGAATGCTGCTTTCCTTAAGAGCCCATTGTGTTATGTGATCATGTTTTTGCTTTAATCCCAGGAATGAGATATGAGGCTGCTTTAGATTGTCCACACCGCAAACTATGATTGTCTCATGCTCTAGGAGGGGCGTGATTTTTGCCACCTGAAGATAGTCTACAATTGAAATTCTGAGGACTCTGGAGAGGGTATAAATGGCGGAGCCCTGAGAGAGCCTGAGGACTTTCCCACCTGCTACTGTTGGTCCCTGCTGCTGCATTTGCTATTGTTGGATTGCTGTGCTGCTGGACTGCTGGTTTGCTGAGTTACTGGGTTGCTGGTTTGCTGAGTTACTGGGTTGCTGGATTGTTGGGTTTCTGAGTTGATAGCTTGTTGGATTGCTAGGTCACTGGGTTGCTGGGTGGCTCGGTGACTGAGTGGTTGGGTAACTGGATCTCTGGTCACTGGGTCACTGGGTTGCTAGTTTGAGACATTCTGAAGATGAAGATTGGACTTGCCCCAGGGAACTCCATGCTGCTAGTCAGCAGGAAATAATCTAGAGATCTATGCCTGCTTTCCCCTCTAAGTTTCTTTCTCTCCAACCTGGTGTTGGGGAATTGGAAGGCATTAGGGTGTAAAAAAGTTTGGAAAGGTGGTAGATGTAAAAACCTAATAAAGCAGCAAAAGTACACCTACACCGGGTCATCCATTGTGCTCTGCATGGCAAGGATTGCAGGCACACCTAACATCAGCAACATGGCCAGCATACTTCAGTACACTAGTGCCCCTTTGCATCTGGTCTACATGCTGTCACATGCCACTCTAGATACAGAAAAGCCTGAAGAAGGAGAGGAAAGATGAGAATAAATGGTTTAATATGAAAGCCACAGGCAGCATGGGGCTGCAATCCCAGTGTTTCAGGGGCACAGATGGGCGGATCCTCAGAATTCACTGTCTAGCCATTCTGCCAAATCAGTCAGACCTCGCATCATTGGGAGACTACGTCTCAAAAGACACGAGGATTACAATAGAGAAAGTCAGCCTCTGGCATCAACATACACATGAACAGACAAATGCTTACAAGCACAGGAATATATGTACACACACACAAACACACACACACACACACAGAGAGAGAGAGAGGGAGGGAGGGAGAGAGAGAGAGAGAGAGAGAGAGAGAGAGAGAGAGAGAGAGAGAGACCATTCTTTGACAATGTACATATAACATTTCGGGGTTTTGTGTATCAAAATATTTTAGGATGGTTTGGAACAGATTCCAGTTTGCTTTAAAGTAGTTAAAAATTTATTCATTCAGCAAATTCCAAGAAAATTCTGGTTAATGGGATGGGAGGCAAAGAGGATACTATGGACAAGAGAATAAAAAAATATTTTTAAAAGTATGAGCAGTATTTTGACAGGCCAAGAGATTGTTATACAGAACGGAGGCGAGTTAGCAAGCAAGCCAGGGCTGCTGTGTGGTGCAGCAAGAGCTGGAAAGTCACTGCTTTGGCAACAAAACTGCTCAGAAGAAATTATTTATTTATTTATAATATTTTTATTTAAAAATGTGTTCAGAGGTTTAGAGAATTACTAAGATAGTCATAGCTTCTATGTGTTATTTCTCCAGAAATAACCAATTTCCATTTTGTGGTAGATAGAATGAAAGACATACCCCAAACCCTCCCACTGCAACTCCTAACCCCTGACAGTTGAGAGTAAGCTGGTGGTGTAGTGTTCCTTTACTCCTAAGCAGCTGAGCCCGTGCTCCTGAGGCACCAGGGCCTTTCCTCCTGCACAGCAGTTCAGTTGTCACATCCAGAAAAGCCAAGGATGATGCTTCATGATTTCTGCAGCACAGTCAGGATGTCAGTTGTCACGCACTCTGATAATGCCCCTTAGACTACCAACCAGCATCCTAGGAAGCAACTCAGAACTCCATTGCTCAGTGTCTGGGCCGCCTTTCTCAGAACTGGGGCACTGTCTGCTTTCTGTTTCCATCCGCCCCACAGCTCACTCGGACTGCAGATGCTCCTACTCAAGAGGCTAGAGACATCGCAAGAGAAGCTTGTGGGCCTTCTTTCTGCAGGGATTTCACAGGCGAGTGTGATCTCATTGCATCCTATAGCCCGCCAAAAGCATGTGGCTTTCCCGAACCCAGCCTTGCTAGACTGACTGCTTGCCAAAATGGAATGTCTTGGCATTCTGAACTGTGAAGTTTCATCTTTTCATTTTAATTGATAAGTGATTGGCGGGACTAGTTTTAAGATACCCCCTCCCCACTGAGAGGTCCTGATTTCAGCTATTATTGCACATTTCCTCAACTTATTATATTCTGTCTATTTGGCCACTGGTCGTTTTCAGTTGCACGTTCTAGAGTTCCCTATATTTTCATACTTTCCACATTGAGTTTCCTGGCCAGTCCACTCAGTATATTTTCCTTTACATCCTTGAACATTTATAAATGCTATTTTCAAATCCTTGGCCACTGGATCTAACATCTGGTATCAGGTGCTATTGCATAACAACACAAAGTTAAATTTTCTGGGGTTTGGTGATGTCTGTGAATTCCTCTGCAAGTAATTTTCAAGTTTTTAAATTATAATTGTTCTTTATTTATGAGAGTTCTATAATTGAACTTTTATTAGACTGCAGGATGTGGATGCCTGCTTCATTGTGTTTTTCAATATATTTCCTGAATTTTATCAGAAATATTTTCCATGTAAATCTTCAGTTTTACCTGAAAATGTTTATAATTCTACTTTCAATCAACTTAGAAATATTTTTAGGCCTACCATTTTATCTGTATAATTCTCCATGATAATCTTCAATTTTAACATGTTTTTCTATATATTTCTTCAATTTTGTCAGAAATATTTTCTATGTAAATCTTCAATTTTATCATAAAATGTTTTTACTTCCTTTTTGAATTAAAAAAAAAAGCTTCCCCTGTTTTGCTTAACTTGCCTTTCAAAAAAAAAAAAAAAAAAAAAAAAAGACAGTCAACACGAACTGGCTGAAGTGGGACTCCAAACTCCATGTCCCCTGGATAGGCAGTAATAGATATCAATTACTCTCTGTCTTGCAAGTGTTGCCTCTCTCTGGGAAACTGGGATCTCCCTGTATATGTACTATGTACTATGCTAGCAAACCATAACCAGGGAGAGGCTTATACATTAATATAGGGGCTACCTTTTCCATAGCCTTAATTTTCATAATCCCCTTCACTTTCCAACCTCTGTGTCTTAGTCAGGGTTTCTAGTCCTGTACAAACATCATGACCAAGAATCAAGTTGGGGAGAAAGGGTTTATTCAGCTTACACTTCCACACTGCTCTTCATCACCAAAGGAAGTCTGGACTAGAACTCAAGCAGGTCAGGAAGCAGGAGCTGATGCAGAGGCCATGGAGGGATGTTCCTTACTGGCTTGCTTCCCCTGGCTTGCTCAGCTTGCTTTCTTATAGAACCCAAGAATACCAGCCCAGGGATGGCACAAGGGGCCCTCCCCCTTGATCACTAAATGAAAAAATGCCTTACAGCTGGATCTCATGGAAGCATTTCCTCAAGGGATGCTCCTTTCTCTGTGATAACTCCAACCTGTGTCAAGTTGACACACAAAACCAGCCAGTACACTCTGCTAGACCCAAATGTCACTCAGTGATCAAGCCAATGAAAGTCCTCATCTCTCCTCACATGCTACCCACACAACACAATCTGTAAGCATCCTCATGGAAGAACACAGACAAGCAAGTGAAGGTGGCTCCCAGCCCCCCCCCCCCACCTCCTGCACCCTGCTTACTTGGGAGTCCAGTCCTCTCCAGGTTTGCGTGACTGTCCGCATTATCGGACACCTTTAGAATTTGTTTCCATAGTTTTTCCAGCTTTCATATTGCCTCAGTGGGTGGCTATTCTAGCACAGCCTTCTCCATCTTACCAGACAAGGCTCAGTAAGCATCCTTTTCCATCTGGAATCCCATGGCTTCCTCACAGCATCTGCTCACTCTCGGGTTATCCCAGGATTTGAACTTTCGGCCAGCCTGGTTACTCTTCCTATGGTAGAAAATGGAGCCTTTATTCCTGTGCTCATGATTTTTCACTTGCCAAAAGGATGTATATCAGCAGTCGTTCTAAACTAGTATCTGTAGTGGTTTGACTTGAAGGTGTCTAAAATCTAAACTGGTCTTGCACATTGCACCATTGAAGTACAGTCCCCTGGACACTAGTGAAAATGAACATCTAGGGAGGACTCTCTCGTCATCATTAGCATATGTGTACACATTTATAAGAAACCTGATCTTATTTAGCTGTGAGTTGACAAAAAAGGGGAGTTTTAATTAGACTCCATGAAATAACTCTAAATACACTCAAGATACTATTCAGGTGTTTCACTCAATTTCATCAAGCCACAGGTTTTCAGTAACAGTCCTTGTTTTACATTCTCCACACAGTGCAGCTCACTGCCCCAAGTCTTTGGGCAAAGGAGCTCACATATTCAGACTACACTGCTGCTGTGTGCTCATTCCTTGTCCCATGTCTCACCTTGTCCCAAGTCACATGACCCCTGACATCAGCTTCCATCACTAGGTGACTGAGTCCTGGAGCACTGAGAGAGAAGGCAGTACCTTCCTACCAAGCCAGTTCTCCCTACCATGTCCCCAGCTACTCACTGAACAGGGACAGGAAGGGAATGCACAGCTGACATAGAAATCTCAGATACCTCTCCTATCTGAAGAGAAGGCACAAGGGGAAAGCGAACCCAGACCAATGAAGAGGGGACGTTTGGGCTAGAAAGCAACTAGAACCACTACCAAGACACTGGATCCTGTGGCAAGCACTCCACTGCCACCCTGCAATTTATAGTCTTGCTCTACTTGTAACTCTAACCTAACAATGTGCCATCTTTCCTTTGTGTGTTATTTATTTACAAGTGCATTTTCAGTATCAGCCCCTTCATTCATTAATCCTAATGTGGCCTTTTCCAATGTCTACTTACCATTTTAAATACTTACTATAATTTACAGGGCTTTCTTGAACACATCCAAGGTATATTATATGGGGCTAGCTTAATGGAAAGTCTTGTATACCAAAGCGGGGAAAAAACACATTTAATTTATGATGGCTTTGAATTTTGATCATAATTTACTCAAGGAGACCTATTCATACAAAGCAATACCAATATAATCTTTCAAAAGCAATCAAAAAATAAAACAATAAATGCTGATCTTATTGAGTTTTTTCCTCAAAGCTTAAACACATCCTATCCTGGTATCATGCAAATTATATTTAACTACATAATACTTAGGTTATCATAATTGTTCTTGAGCTAATTTTATTAACTTACATTTTAGGAACATTTTATCCACACACAAAAATTAGATTTGTTTGTTTCTCTCTTCTCCTCAAAGAAACTGTCCATTTCCCCCCTGTTTTAATACCTAAAGGCAGAAAAAAAGATAAATAGGAAATTAAGAGAATTATGACTCAGAAAGTTATACCCAAGGAGTCCTCTTCTGCAATTCTTCCATTCAAGCTCCTACTTCAAAGTCTCTAGGTTTTGCAGAGGTGAAGCTCAGAAAGCCCATGGGGGACCTGGGCCCTCTCTGGCCCTGTTTCTTGTCTTAGCCCATCAGAAAAAAATCATTTCCTAAGACTCCACTTAGTGAAGGAATTTCACACAGTGAGTTAAGACAGCAAGGGTCTTGGCTCACCCACTTAGAGTTGAGAACAGGAATCCCATTGGTGGGCTGGGTCTCAGATGTAGTTATGGGTCCCAGAAGCCAAAAGAGCTGCCTCTTGGAAAATCAAGAAAACTTTTACAAGTGACTGCTCTTCAGCGGAGATTTACACAGGACAACTGAGTAGTCCTGCCAAAGGACTCTTGTAACCCAAGAACAGAGAGAACAGGCAGTAAGACAACAGCCAATGAAGCTATTTGGAAGCAACAGGGCTTCAGTCTGACTGCAAAGCAGGTTTGGAGCAGGTACCCAGGGCATAACTAAGAACTTTCCATGGTTAGTTAAAGTAGAAGACTGGTTTCTCTGAAGACGCAGTTAGGTTATAATGATCTTTTGCTGGGGCAGACAGGTGAACGAATCTTTGCTAAAGCAGACATGTGAAAGAATGTTTTGCTATACAAAACATGTGAAAGGAAGCATGATGTCTAGAAAGAATATAAATATGAACCCCAGACAGTGGGAGCCGGAGTTTTGGTTCACTTTGCTTTGCCTCGATTGTCTTGCTGATCACATGCAATTATTGGTTCACCTTACATTGAGTTGCTTGCTGCGTTTCAATTGTGGTGACTTCATAGGGAGAAATTTGCCAAAGAACTTCTCATGAGATTCCTGCAGCTTCTTGTGGCTTCTTGCAGCTTCTGTGGATTAAGGATGATTTGTAAATTACATAGTTTGAACTGGATTGAACTGCCCTTACTGATTCATGTGTGGTGTCTGCAGAGTACACTGGGCTGTAGCTGCTGATTTGCGTTTGGCGTTTGTTAGTGAATTGGAATTGCCCCAAAGAACTATTTCTAAACAGGTCCACTTCCCTCCTATCCTAACAACGTTTCTTTTCCACTACCTCTGGCGGGGTGTGGGCAAGAGGAGAGGTTAAGCCCTTATTAAAGTAAGTTGTGAAAAATACATACCAACAAGGGCCATCAACATGGCTTAGGCATAACGGGTAACTCTGCTTCTAATGTGGTAGAGGTAGAGGAAACAGCAGATTATGAGGGTTTAGCAATGTTGCTTAAGGAGGTTGGCAAAATGGCAGCTACTCCTACTGTGTTCCTGGAGGAAGTTTTTTGTTTTTGCTTTGTAGTCTTCATGTATACTATTTTGAAAAAGGTTAGGGGTGGGGAAGCTGAATGCATAGGAGATTCACTCAATTTTCTGGCATTAAAACAAAAAGGAAGGATTGCAAAGTTGGCTATGCATGTAGCGAGTTTGCAAAAAGAACTTGAAATGCTTGGATTCAAGGCTGGAGGAGAACCACGGAGTTCAGGCTTGGTGAATGAGACCTGGAATGTAACACACAATAAAAAGGGAAACAAACTGGAAGGTAAACTGTCACCCTACCCTAGTTTCAGTACCAAATACCCAAAGCACCTCAGTGAGACAAGGGGCCTGGAAGAGCAGGAGGCAGTGCAGGGACAACGGGTTAATGTGCAACCAAGCGCATCACCAGAGGATTTGCTTGGGGCTACAAGGCCACATTCAGTCTTTCCAGTCTTTGTGAAGCACATGCCTGCTACTGATGGTGGACAGGTTTATAATGAGTTGATCTGATATCCGATAGAAATGCAAGATTTGGAGCATTTTAAAGAGGCTATTGTATTATATGAATTGCAGTCTCCACTTTTTAAGGAAATATTAAGGAACTGGGCTATTCTTAATAACCTTTCTTTTCCACTATCTCTGGTGGGTGGTGGACTAGAGGGGCAGTTGAATCCATTATTAAAATAGGTTGGGAAAATATATATGCCTATAGTTAGTCACTATCTGAGGGTTGCTTGAGTACAAGAGTGTTCTGTTCACAGAGGGGACTCTAGGTAATGCTTGGTAGTATGAGTACTACAAGGACATTGTAGTTATATAGGCTATCAAACAATACTGAGGGTTACAATTCAAGCAGAACCTAGACTCTTCAAGCAGGGAAGAAAAAGGCATAAAGCACCATAGTTGAAGCTCTAACTTAGAAGATTTCTTCCTTCTCACTCCCCATCTCTGCCATGCTGATCTGTTCCACAGAAGCAGTTCTCCAGCTGGAGCCCAAGAAGCCACAGGCTGAAGGAAGTCTACCCTGCTTAGTCAGACTCACATATGCTGAGAACTGCCCTCTTCATCCCAAAGTAAACACAATTGTGTGCTGGAGAAGTCTATGACAGATGCAAGACAAGCTTTCTCCGGGAGACAGAAATGGAGTTTCTCCTTATTTTTAAGTGGTAAGAAGCTAAGAGAGGAAACTGAAAATAAATGCCTTTGGGCCATCACCAAGGCAAACCACAGAAATTCCTCAGTGCAGCCTCAGCAAGACCTCCCACCTAGGATCTATCTAGAGATGGCCCACAGAGGACTCGGATAATTCAGCTAATACTGAAAGAGGCCACTGTCTTAATTAGCCATGTTACTCGGTCCATAAACTGTGAGGTTGTTCATTTATGCACCACATAATAGGCATGGGAGGAGCCTGGCTGATAGGGGACGATTGTAGTGTGACATGATAAAAATGAACAAATGGCACTTTAAACACCTATATGTGGCTGGAGTGCTCTTCTAACCACAACAAGCACTGTTTAATGTCCCTCTCGCCGGTGAGTGACATGCTTCTCATGAGTTCTCCCCATTCTTGTCTTGTTGTAAAGGCTTTGCCTGAGAATGGAAGATGCTGGCAGCTTTAAGAAAAGGGTACTTAACCTGGACAGAAGGACAGAGGACATGAGGCAGAAGAGGATGGGAACAAGAAGGCAGGTACTCAAATGGATAAGAGACACTCAAGTAGGTCGCCAAATGGATTTTGGTTTCTACTGCATTAGTTTCTTTTCTCGGTTCTGTGGGAAAACCCTTGTCTGTCCAGTAGCAACTTAGTAGGGGGAGGCTTTATGTTGACTTCCAGTCTAATGGAACAGAGCCCATCATGAGGCAGCTCACAGTCAGGAAGCAGACTGACTTGACACAGTCAAGGTATGTTCCCCCTGACCAACTTCTTCCACCAAGGCTTCTCAGGAGCCAATGAGGACATTTCACATTTGAACCATGGTGCCCCCACCTGATACACTATAGCTCACACCAATATTGTGTTGACACATTCTTCTTACCACACTCTTCAATTTAAGGTTTCAGCAGACATACTGAATATGGTGACACAGATGTTGTGGTGGTATTCCATTACTTTGAAATTAAATATTTGAAAACCCACTGGACTTTAGACTGCCCTGACTAGGTTCTTCAGCTCCAGCTGGTACCTAAAGCTGTTTGGAATCAGAAAGTACTTCCATTTTTGATCCCTAGAGAACAAGGCTTAAGGGGCCCTGAGAATCAGCTACCTCATCCCAGCCACAAGTATTCATCTCACAGGGACAATTCCCAGAGTTGCTTCACTCTATCTGCCCATGACATAGGAAAGAACATGGAAGCACACGGACATCAGCCTTCTGAGGTCATGTAGTGGACAGTTGATGCCACCAAGACTTTGAAATCGAATCAAAGAAAAAGCTGATTCCTGTGGATACTAATGTTAGACTTAAGAAACCTCACACAACATTTTCCCAAGGAAAGAGACTCCTGCAGTTCTGTCTAGGACCCCAGATTCAGATTCTTCTACTTCTGTGGGAGGACATAGAACAACCCTTTACCTTCATCCAGGGAGACAGAGCTTGTTTTAAAGCTTTCAAGCCTGTGTGGTCTTTAGACCCACATTAGCTTGGGCTATTAGCATGTAAGCATGCATTCCCACAGAATGGTCTGAACTGCAGAACTACCTGGTAAACCTCAGGGATCACTATGTTTGCCTATCTTCCGCCATCAGCTAAAATACAGTGTTCTGATCCTTCACGGATGGCCAGACACAGAAGAACTGCAAAAAGGCCATACTGCCAGCTACCACAGTAGCACTTTGCCTCCCTCGCATCACCATCACCAGGTAGTTGTCTCCATGGTCACTGTTGCTAACCCTGTATAACCAGATACAACCATGTCTCCTCATTCACACTGCATAGCTCCTACCCACTGGGGAAAATTGCTTAAACGTGATTCTTTGGAAGGAGACACAGGAGAGAGTAGGAGACCCCTCCCCAGCCCAGCTCCATGGGTTTTGTGTATCTCTAGCTCCCCATAAGACTGGGGAGCTTCCTGCTTTAGTGTGTTCTGATAAAGCACTCTCTGGCTCTGGCTCTTGGAGATGCTGGTTCTCACCCCACACACACACTGCACAAACCTAACCTGAGATGTCAATCTCAAGCCATCTCTTTTCTTGCCCTGGCTTAGTCAGTTTCCACATCTGGAAGTGTCTCCACTGTAAAGATGATGTTGACTTTCCAGGTCTAAAACACAGGTTAGATAGATAGCTTGAGACTGTCCTTCGTACACCATGTTAAACAGCCATCTATAGTTTTGTCTAGGGCCCCAAGTTCCTATTCTTCTGTTTCTGGGCAGGCATGTAGAGCATGCACATGAGGCCAATGTGCACCTATACAGTGACCCTCTCTCACAGAGGCATTGACTTTAGCCTTCCACGTGGCAGCCATATCTACAAAGCAGCCACCATAAGGGGATGCTATCTGCCTGTCCAGAGATGTGCTGCTCCCCTTTCTGGAGAGGCAGAGGGAGAAGGCAGTGTGTGTTCGGGTGACTGACATCACTGCATGAACTTCCCATTTGCACATGTGTCAGGATGATCAACAGCTTCTTAGAGGGAAGTTCATAACCCACCCATATATTAGCCAGTGAGAGGTGCTGAGATGAAATTCCTGGAAGTCCCCTTCTACCCCATTAACTGCCAAATAAATAGATGCCTGTTGTGGCCCTCTGTGGCCCTGTGCACTTACAAGGGCTTCCACCAGAGCTGCTGACATGAAGACGAGACAAAGGAAGAATATGCCTAGCCTTGTCTGCTTCTTGTCATTCTCTTTGCTACCACGCTAGCTCAAGTTTTTAAAAGGTGTGTGTGTGTGTGTGTGTGTGTGTGTGTGTGTGTGTGTGTTGGCATATATGTGTGTGTGCCCATGGGGGAGGTATATAAGTGCATGTTCTTGTCCTCATGATGACCAGAGTTGACATTGAAGTCTTCCTTGATTACTTTCTGACTTATATAGCTAGGTATGGTCTCATTCTCAAACCCAGGACTTAATGATACAACCAGCCTAGGTAGTCAGCTTGCCTGGGAATCTTGTCCCTGCCTTCTTGGGGGTAATTGCAGGCAGGCCACCACACCCATTGGACATTTAGGCAGACACTAGAGATCTGAATTCCAACCCCCATGTTTGCACAGTGAATATTTTTACCCCCTGAGTAATAACCCCACCCTTCTCTCAACATTTTAAGGGCTTAAGTTCTGCAGTATTAAACAAAATGTACCTTGTCCTCACAGAAGGATTCAAAACCTGGTTGTGTGATTTTGTGTGGAAAGGTTGCAAGGAGACCTAAAGTCTCTGTAACACTATGAATTTTAATAGTTAATATTCAAGTCAGCAAAAGCAGAGGAAAACCACGAGGGATCTAGATGTTAGTTTCATCTTTTGGGTTTCTGTTATGCAGCCTGGATCTCAAGAAGAGCTGGGCAAGAAAACCACAGAGACATGGCAATGCTAAATCTCCAACTCCTCAGCCCAGTGGTCTGTGCCAGGTAGATATCAGTCCTAGGAAAACAAAGAAAGGGGCCGGCTTTTTCTTCAGTTACAGGAAGGAAGCCAGCCCTCTCCTAAGGGATTCAGGGATGCAGAAACCTTCCACTCTCCCCACATTCAACACATTCTGTGGATCTCTTCTATCGTTATGGTGTTGGAAACTCAACACTCTCACGGCTTTAGAGAAGTCAGCATAGTCAGCAGTGCAGGGACACGGGGCATTATCTGAAGAACCACAGGCAGGAGAGCTGCTTTCAGGACTCCTCTATCTCTGACACCGCCGATTCTCACCCACGCTAAGCACTGCGTGAACCTCACCCACCCTCTCTCCAAGACATCTAGTTCCGAGACTAACAGTCCAGTATTAAACCTCTGGGCATGAATGGTGGCACTTATTAGTAAGTCATAACAGTCAGGGCTGACTTTCTGCCTCCAACCTAAAGAAGCTGCATAGGGACAAGAGATCATGACGTGTTTCTGGCCTAGTCTCTCTGGGAAGCCCAAGAGATAAGGACCTGTGTGGTTAAAATCTATACCTGCATGGTTGGAGTTTGTGTTTCATTTTGCCTCCTTTGTAAGAAAAGCTTGGAACATGAATCAAACCTTTTTTCATCAGTACTCCATGAAAAGGTAGATAAAGAAAAAGATGAAAGGCAGGAACTATGGGGTAAAATGCAAAGAAGGAACTTTCTAGAATCAACAGTTTGGAAAACAGTACCTGCCAGGTGTTTCCCTGCTTTCTGTTCCTGGAGGCAAGAACAGCATCTCTCTGACTGCAATAGAGTGCAGAGTCACCCAGGCGCTCTGTCATGACAGTGGCCTTGGAGATGACTCTGCTTGGGAAACAGTTTGCACAACTTTGAGGACTCTGCATGTGTTAGGATGCACAAGCAGCAGTAGAAGTTCCTAAGGTGTATGTGCTCAATATTTTGAAATTTGTGAAAAAAAATAGCAGTTGCACATTTTTAGATGAATCATTTTAATTTTTATAACTGATCTGATAAGACAGTAAAACTTATTGAATAAAATTGCTAAGAGCTTGGTCTGTTTAAGTCCTTAGCCCTATTTTAATCAAACAAGGGCCAAATTGTTTTTTAACAACAGATTGAGGTATAATTTATACACCATAAAATTTACCCTGAAGCATTCAATTCAGTGGTTCTTAATATAAACTCCAAGTGGAGTAGACACTATTCTCTCTGGTTTTAGGGTGACTTCATCATCCTGTGAGGGGACCCATGCCCCTTGGTCATCTACTCCTTATGCTCACCCTCCCAACCCTAAAAGCTCTTGTTCTTTGTTCTCTTCCTAGGTTAACTTGCTCAGGAGTTCATATTGCCCGGGTCACACGCCCTATCACATGCAGCAAGATCCCTTTTCCATTCCTTTCTGTGGCTGGTAAATATCCGGGACTAGTGTCTTACCGTCATCGAGTGGCATTCATAAAGGGTGTTGCTGCTCCTGACGTGCGTGTACAAGCTCTAGAACGAGTCTTCGCTCCCTATATCTTAGGGTTATTGTTTGGATATGAAGTGTTCTCCCCACAGGCTCATGTACTCTCTGACTGGCTCTACTGAGAGGCGGTGGTATCCTGCAGGAGTTGAAAAGGGATAGATTCACGAAGGATACATTTGTGGGAGGTGGCATCTAGTCAGAGGAATGAAAGCATGCCTTTGAGAGAGAGCATGTGTTCTGGTTATTTTTATTGTCTACTTTTAAGATCCTAGAGTCACCAAGGAAGAGGAAATTTCAGTTAAAAACTTATCTTGTTCAAGCTGACCTGTGTCCATGTCTGTGAGATTGTCTCATCGATGATTTACACGGAAGGGCCTAGCTCTCTATGGGTGGAAGTATTCCCTAGGCAAGTGGGTATGTGCTGTATAAAAAGAGCTAAGTAAGCATGAGACAGTAAGCAAGCCAGAAAACAAGGCAGTAGATAGTATGTTGTTGCATGGTTTCACCTTAGCTCCTGCCCTCACTTCCCACGATGATGCTCTGTAACCTAGAAGTATAAGATGAAAGAAACCATTTTGGGTTTTTTGTTTTTGTTTTTGTCTTTTGGTTATGGTGTTTATCAAAGCAACAGAAAGTAAACTAAACTTAACTTCTTTCTGTTTCTACCCCCCTCTGTTCTCCTCTATTCCTATCTTTCTGCTTCCTCCTCCTTCCTCTCTCTCTCTCTCTCTCTCTCTCTCTCTCTCTCTCTCTCTCCCTCACCTACATTCCTCCCTCCTTTCTGGTCCTGGCCATTGTGAGTAGAGCAAGCTCTGCCCACCATACTTCCCCACCACCGTGATCACCACAATGTTCTTCTTCTCCATGCCCAAAGATGGACCCAGCCAACCCTGGACCAGACTAAAACTGCTGCAATCAAGAGCCAAGATAACTATTTTAAATTGATATTCTGAAACTTAGTTCCTAGAACTTTCTATAGATGCTTATCAGCTTATCCCATTCAAGTGTCCTGATGATCTCTTTTGGCCCTAATAGGTTGACAACTCTAGCTGGATATCTGGGAGTCTTGGTACCTCACCAGGGAACCTGGTCTGAGCTCTTGGATTTTTGTTATTGAACTCTACCACTGTGGTTTCTTCATTCCCATGGCCACCACAGACAAAGTAGAGGTAAAGAGTAGAAATCAAAGAGTACCATAGGGAGCAACACTGGTCCTTAAGCTACATTCAGGAGTTCATGTAACATGCATAAAAATACTAAAATGTTGGTGTTGCCAGAGTGGGATTTTCCAGATCCTACAAGAGGTCTGGTATTTCACAAGATTGAGCATCAAAGCAGATGAAATAAGCTGGAAAACAAGGCCCAGCAGTAGAGAGGTAAACATGGGATGGGTGCCACACCTGATATAAGTCTCTACTAGACATGGTGGATGTCTTCTCCGATGGATAAGGCTTCTCCAATGGATAAGGCTTCTCCAATGACCTACAGCCTGCGTGAAACTGGGCATCTAGCTCAAAAGTCCTTGCTTGGAGTGCCTAAGACCTACCTTGTCATTCCTCTTGAGTCCTAGGCTGACCTTGAGCTGACAGAGAATAAGTCAAGAACAGAGCCATTGATCTCACCTTCCTCATTAACTCATGCCAAAAACAAAGGCTAGCTGGCCTTCTTGAGGATGACAGAGATCCTACAGACGGCCAGGCTAGTTCTAGTCCTGTCACCACCTCAGACCCTGACAGCATGATTGGGGTGGTAATCTATGCACACCCAGCAACTCAGAACCCCAGAAGGGAATCCTCCAACGTATTGTTGTGCATCATGTTTCATCTGCTGTTGATGAAATTTCCTTTCTGATAGACAGCCTCAGTCTTAGTTAAATTTCTACTGCTATGATAAACACCCTGACCAAAAGCAACTGAGGAAGACAACTGTTTATTTTGCTTACATTCACATCACAGTCCATCATGGAGAAAGTCGGGGCAGGAACTCAGTGCAGGACCCTGGAATAGGGAACTGATGGGAGAGTCCAGGAGGAATGCTGCTTACTAACTCTCTCCTCATACATAGCTTCCTCTGCCTGATACATATATATCTATGTGTGTATGTGTGTGTGTGTGTGTGTGTGTGTGTGTATACACCAAGGAGTGGCAACACCCACTGTGGACCAGGCACTCACACATCAATCATTAATATAAAATAATGTGCCACGGGCTTGCTTGCAGACCAATCTGACAGGGACATTTTCTCAATTGAGGTTCTGTCTCCCAAAATGACTTTCGCCTACGTCAAGTTTACATGAAGGCTTGTAGCACACCTCTCAGGCCTTTTGGGACTCTATTATCACCCAGTGCCGCAGAACTTGTATGTTAGCAACTGTACATTTTCTTCAGAGACTCTGTAATATTTCTGCAGGTTCTTTGTGGGGCCTAAGGTTACTTTTATGTTGCTTTGCTTTTCTTAGATTTTTTTTTTTATTTTACTTAAGTCAGCCACATTTGAAAAAGAAATGCTTCATGTTCAACATAAGTAGAACAAGTGACTCTCGGAGTTCACCATATGTGAAAGAGCCCAAGAACTCCACCGCATCCCAAAATCCCGTGAAGGAAGCAAGAACCGTCCCTGCTCTTAGGACCCTTTTAAAATGCTTTTGAGTTTTCCTCTAACCATCCTATAGCATCTTGCAACTACTGATGTACTGAATTAGAACAAGCTTGAGGTCCTAGAAATGGGGTCCAAGACGGATCCCAAAATCTCTTTCTGCACCATCATCCCAACTCAATTTTACTTTAATTAATCCCCAGATAACAGTCTCTAAATACCTATTTGTGGCAAAGTAAAAGAAAGAATGAATTATACCCAGAACTCTAGCGACTGTCTTTTACCATGTTCACCTCAGCCTAGAACGAAACCCTCCTAGGCTTCCATCCATACAAATCCTCTTTGATGACTCTCTGTAATACTAAAGCATGACCACATCAAACCCTACAGATCTTACTGCGTGCATTTTATTTTAATTGAATTTTTTAAAAGTCTTACTCATCAGTGGATGGTATACAGTGGCTAAAGACTGGAAATTAAGACAGTGAGAGCCTGCTGTGGTGGTTCAGAGGCAACTCCATGTATTTCAACAATAATTAAGCCTGCCAACCCCACCTCTTCGCAACAGGAATCAGAATCAAGACTTCTGCTACATTAGGAAATCATATCTTTCTCCTTCTGCCTCAACACTTGAGTGTCTCAGGGCTAGAAGCCTTTTAGCAGGTAGACTATTAAAATGCTAATGTGCAGCTAGGGAGTGGCTCTGAGAGAGAAGGGTGCCTGAGCTCATCCTGTATCTCAGCTGTACTCTCTGGTGAGGCAGCTGACCCAGCTTCTCTCAGAATCAGCTGGGCTCTGCTCCTAACGTGGTCACTCAGGTCACACAAGAGCCATCCCGAATTTTTCACTCATCAGTTTCTTTTAAAGAAGTCATATGGGCTTAGTTTTCCATTTCTTGAAACAATATTAATCAGAGAATTCTTGGAGATGGAGATGCTATATGGGGATGTCATGTCTGTTTTGCTACACGTGTCCTCTTACCTTGCTGTGAAACTTCACTTCTCTCATTACCAGGGTTATGTCCTTATCTGGCTACTGTTGATGGAGTGTGTGTGTGTGTGTGTGTGTGTGTGTGTGTGTGTGTGTCTGTGTAGGAAAGATTCTCATTTTTTATTAGTTCTTTGAGAATTTTATACCATATATTTTCATCATTCCCACCCTTCTCCAGCTTCCCTACCTATACAACTGTGTCCACTTTTTCTGACCCAGCAAGTACAATCTATGCTGCTCACATACTCATCTGGGTCCTTTCACTAGAGTGTGGTCAACCCCTCAAGGTCACACCTTTAAAAGACTGATTCTCACTCTCCTCACAGCTGTCAATTGCCAATTGCTCCTTAGCTGGGGTTTTCCTTGTGGAGGTCTTTGTGGCTGCCTTGAGCTGGCGTGGGTCTTGCGATGCTGCCATGACTACCATGAGTTTGTATGTACGACTAACACTGTTTTCCTTGGGCACTTCTGAGTCTTACCATTTGTGTCTCCTCTTCCAGGATGACCCCTAAGCCCAGGAAGGACAGGGAATGAAACAGATGCCCTTTTACTCCTGTCTTTCATTCTTCTCACCTTTACCAGTTATGGGTCTCTACACTAGCTACTGCAGAAAAAGCTTCTCTGCTGAGGAATATGAGATGCACTAATCTATGGATATAATAGTAAGTCATTAGGATTTGATTTAACACTATGCACATTTAGCAAAGTTATAGTAGGCCCTCCCCCGGGGCCTATGACCCATCTGGGAACATGTTCTTGACACCAAAAATAGTGCCTTATGTGGAATTCAATTTCAGTAGGCCTTGAGCTCCGTCAGAATGTGATTGGTTACTCCCTGAACATTGGTGCCATTATTGTACCAGTGGGCATGTCTTGCCAGGCCAGCAGTTATTGTAGCTTACATGGTTCACAGGTAAGTGCCTTACTTAGGATTCCTGTTTCTGTAATGAAACGCCATGACCAAAAACAGTTTATTTGACTTGTGTATACTGGGCTGCAGTCTATTGAAGAAAGCAGAGGCAGGAATTCAAACTCGGCAGGAACCTACAGGCAAAAGCTGATGTAGAGGGCATGGAGGAATGCTGCTTACTAGATTACTCCCCATGGGAAGAGAGACAGAGACAGAGACAGAGACTGGGGATGTGGTATGTCCTTTGAAACTTTAAAGACCGCCCCCAGTAACACACCTCCTCCAACAAAATCATGCCTCCTGATCCTTCCCAAACAGCTCTACCCATTTGGAACCAAGTATTCAACAATATAAGCCCATGAGGCCGTTCTCATTCAAATCACCACACAGAGTGACTTCATTTAAACTCTTTTCATTTGTATGCGTTTTAGGAAGCTTCTCGAGTGGTAGGATTCCACAAGCCTTTTTTTTTAAAGGATCTTTATCCCTCTATATAGTTCCTTCTTTCCCATGCTCTTCCATTTTTCAACTTATTTAGCCCTGCCTGTTTTGCTATTCCTTCTAACACAGGATAGTCTGTCTTCTCTTGCTTAAATCCACCCCTCCTCCATGGCCACGTATTAATTATCTGACCTCTATGAGTATTCCAAATGAAACACACATATCTGAAGATTCAAACATTAACATTCATGAACGAAAGAAAATGTGACATTTGCCTTTCTGCATCTGGGATACCTCACTTAGAGTAATTGTATCCAGCTCCATTCATTTATCTTTAATTTCATAATTTTGTTTTTCTTACTGACTGGATTTTTTCTATTGTCTAAACGTACCACATTTTATTGTCTATTCATCACTAGATGGATGTCTAGGCTGTTTCAATTTATTGGCTATTATAAATCTTGAGCAGCAATTGATACTGATGAACAGGTAGTGCTACATTAAAAGTGGAGTCCTTTGGGTATACACCCAAGAGTGCTAGGTTGTGGTGGAACCATTTTCAACTTTGGGAAAGCTCTACACGTGCTTCCATAGCATCTGTACCAGTGTGTACTTCTTCCACCGACAGTGACTAAATGGTTCTCTTTCCCCACATCCATGCCAGTACATGTTATTTAGTTTTTCTTTTGTTGTTTGCTTGCTTGCTTTGTTTTTGATCCTAGACATTTTGACTGAAGCAAAGGAAAACTCAAAACTCAAAATTAAAGTAATTTTAATTTGTTTTCCCTACATTGAATTGTTTCTCGGTCATATGCATTTCATCTTTTGAGACTCTCCCCGTAGTTCCATGATCCATTTCTAATTGAGTGGCTTATTTCCTTAGTGTCTAGTTTTGTTTCCATTCCTCTGTCAGACGTGTATCTTATGAAGACTCATTCCATTCTTCAGGCTGACTCTTCACTCGAGTGAAGTTGTCCTTTGCTGTACAAAAGATATTTGGTTTTATGAGATCACACCTTTTAATTCTTGGTCTTAATGCCTTTGTTATAAGGTTTCCCATTAAGAAAGTCCTTTCCTCTGCCAATGAGTTCCAATGTATTCCTTACTTTCTCCTCTATCAACTTGAAGTTCCATGTTGATGGCCTTGATCTATTAGAAACTATTGAGTTTTGTGTAAGACAAGTGATAAGGATCAAGTTTTGTTATTCTCTATATAGTTTGACCAGCAATACTTGTTGAAGATACCCTTTCCTGTAATATAGGTTGTTGGTCTCTTTGTCAAAAATCAGGAGACTGCTGGAATGTGATCTTATTTGAAGGGGTCCTCAATTCTTTTCTGTTGATCAGTGTATTTGTGTTTAAGCCAGTACCATGTTGACTTTATGCTATAGCTCTGTAGTGCAACTTAAAATCCAGGGTGCTATTAATTCTAGAAAGTAGTTAGTTTGTTTGCTTGCTTGTTTTTGGTTATCCTGTTTTTGTTTTTGTTTTTTATGTTTCCAGATGAAATTTAAGATTACTTTTCCACTAAGAACTGAATTCAAATTTATATGGATATTGTAAAGAATCTGCAGGTTGCTTTTAACAGTGTGTCTATTTTCACACTGTTAGTCCTATACATTTGTGAATGTTAGTAGAGGTCTCTTCCATATTTTGATATCTTCTTTATTTCATTATACAGTGTCTTGAAGTTGTTGTTCTAAAAGTCTTTCACTTTCTAGATGCCAAGATTTATATGACTATTGGAAATGGTATTATCCCATGATTTCTTTCTTGGTAAATTCCTTGTTGGTATAGAGGAAGGCTCCTTTTTCCATGTTCATTTTGTATCCTGCACCTTTGCTGAATGTGTTTATCAGATGTGGGGGATTTCTTCTGCATTCTGTAGGGCTTTATGTATAGATAGAATCATATTATTCACAAGTGAGGATAGTTTGAGTCCTTTCTTTCCTCCTACATCCTTTTCTTTACTTCACTTGTCTTATTACTCCAACAAAGACTTCAAGTACTATATTAAAACAAGTCAGGATGGTGGACTTTCTTGTTTTGTTCCTGAGTTTAGTCATGGGAAGCTTTTGTTGATTGAAGCCAACTGTCAATCCAACTGCCCTCTCAGGAGACTGAAATTCAGAACAAAGAGCACAAAACTTACTGCTCATGGGTTGTGGCCTCTTATTACATAAAGATACATGGGAGGATCTGACAAAACTGTCCTTTGTCATATAAACATATTTATATAAATTTTAAGTCAATAAATAATCTATATATTCAAATCTTATCAGAACACTAAAACTACACTAATCAAAGATCTCTTTTACAATGTGTTTAACTTTGAATTGTTATATTTTAAAAAGAAAACCTGAAAAAATACTCCAATCTAGTACCTTCGGAATAATATGGAACCCTGTTTCTTGGAGCATTCCATTAATATACTTGTATTTAGAATAATTAAAATCATGTAAGTCAGATATCCTATTCTATGGGTTGGAGAAATGGCTTGGTGGTTAAAAGTACTCGCTGTTCTTCCAGAAGACCTGAACCTAAAGCCCAGGCAAAGCAGCTCATCAATGCATAAGCACCCAGGGACCTAGTGATACTTTCTTCTGGCCTCCTCAGACACCTTCACACACACACACACACACACACACACACACACACACGCACATGCACACATACACATGCACGCATACCGCACTCACACATATACATATACACACTTAAAAATAAAATAAATCATTTTAAGAGAGTGTGTTGGGTGGAGAGGCATATACGTGGAAGGGAGGTTGGGGGTCTTAGGGGAGGGGGATATCAGGAAAGTTTTTACCATTGGCAATGTAAATGAAGATGATATTCAATTTAAAAATGAAAGAAAGAAAAATTATATACACTGAAATTAAGTAAAAGAAAAACAAAGTTGTTTTAGATAATTCAATGAAAATTATGATTGTCTTTTAGCTTATTTCAGATTTATAACAGGATTGTATATTTGCACTATCTAAAAGAAGGTCTGCTTCAGGATCTGAACAGCCTGGGCCATAACACTCGGTCTCCAGGAAGTGCAAGAGGCCTGGTGTGCACCTGGAGGCAGACTGGGAGCACAGCTTGCTCCAGTCGGTCAGCACCACAACAGAGCTTAGGTTCTAGTCCTGAGGTCTCTGGCGGGAGCCTTCAGATCTCTGCTTCAGGAACTAGAACAGCCTGGGCTACAACACCACATCTCCAGGCCCTGGAAGAGGCCAGAGGGGCACCCGGCAGGCCAGCTGGGAAGAGTCTGTGTGCTCTGGTGAGTCCAGCAGGCCCCAGGCGGGAGCCTTCAGGTGTCTGCCTCGGATCTGAGTAGCCTGGGCCACAGCACCCTGTCTCCAGGCAGTGCAGGAGGTCAGCTGTGCACCAGAGGCCACCTGGGAAGAGGCAGCTTGCACTGGTGAGTCTAGCATTGACAAGACCAACTAACAAAAGGCAAAGGCAAAAGGCAAACACAGGAACGTCACTAACAGAAATCAAGGCAATATGGCAGCAACTGAACCCAATTCTCCTTTAACAGCATGTCCTGGATACGACATCACACCAGAAAAACAAGATTTGGTTTTAAAATCACTGGTCATGATGCTGGTAGAGGAACACATGAAGGACATACTTAAAGAAATTCAGGAGAAAATGGATCAAAAAGTTAGAAGCCCTTACAAGGGAAACACAAAAATCATTGAAAGAAATTCAGGAGAATACAAAAGCCAATAAGGAGGAAACGCAAAAATCACTTGAAGAAATACAGGAGAACTTTGGTCAACAGGCTGAGGTCATGAAAGAGGAAACACAAAAATCTCTTAAAGAATTACAGGAAAGCACAAACAAGAAAGTGAAGGAGCTAAGCAAAATTATCCAAGATCTAAAGTCAGAAGTAGAAACAACTAAGAAAACTCAAAGGGAGACAACTTTGGATATAGAAAACCTTGGGAAGAAATTAGGGGATATAGATGGAAATATCAACAACAGAATACAAGGGATAGAAGAAAGAATCTCAGATGCTGAAGATACCATAGAAACCATGGACTCAACAGTTAAAAAAAAATGCAAAATGCAAAAAGCTTGTAACCCAAAACATCCAGGAAATCCAGGATACAATGAGAAGATCAAACCTAAGGATTATAGGCATAGATGAGAGTGAAGATTTACAACTTAAAGGGCCAGCAAATATCTTCAATAAAATTATGGAAGAAAACTTCCCTAACCTAAAGAGAGAGATGCCCATGAATATACAAGAAGCCTACAGAACTCCAAACAGACTGGACCAGAACAGAAATACCTCCCGTCACATAATAATCAAAACCCCAAATGTACTAAACAAAGAAAGAATATTAAAGGCAGTAAGAGAAAAAGGCCAAGTAACATATAAAGGAAGACCTATCAGAATCACACCAGACTTCTCACCTGAGACTATGAAAGCTAGAAGATCCTGGGCAGATGCCATGCAGACTCTAAGAGAACAGAAATGCCAACCAAAACTACTATACCCAGCAAAACTCTCAATCACCATAGATGGAGAAACTAAGATATTCCATGACAAAACCAAGTTTACCCAATATCTATCCACAAACCCAGCCCTACAAAAGATAATAGGAGGAAAACACCAATACAAGGAGGGAAACTTCACCCTGCAAAAAGCAAGATAGTAACCTTCTTTCACCAAACCCAAAAGAAGTTAACCAATCAAATTTAAAAAATAACATCAAAAATGACAGGAAGTAATAATCACTATTCCTTAATATCTCTTAACATCAATGGGCTCAATGCCCCAATAAAAAGACATAGACTAACCGACTGGATACATAAACAGGACCCTACATTTTGCTGCATACAGGAAACACACCTCAGTCTCAAAGACAAAAACTACCTTAGAGTAAAAGGATGGAAGACAATTTTACAAGCAAATGGTCTCAGGAAACAAGCTGGAGTAGCCATTCTAATATCAGATAAAACTGACTTTCAACCCAAAGACATCAAAAGAGACTCTGAGGGACATTTCTTGCTGGTCAAAGGAAAAATACAACAAAAAGAACTCTCAATCCTGAACATCTATGCTCCAAATGCAAGGGCACCCTCATTCATTAAAGAAACTTTACTAAAGCTCAAAGCACGCATTGCACTTAACACAATAATTGTGGGTGACTTCAACACTGCACTTTCCTCAGTGGACTGATCAGGAAAACAGAAACTGAACAGGGACACAGTGAAACTAATTGAAGCTTTGGACCAATTAGATTTAACAGATATATACATATAGAACATTCTATCCTAAAGCAAAAGAATATACCTTTTTCTCAGCACCTCATGGTACCTTCTCCAAAATTGACCATATAATTGGTCACAAAACAGACCTCAACAAATATAAAAAGATCGAACTAATCCCATGCCTCCTATCAGATCACTATGGAGTAAAAGTGGTCTTCAATAGCAACAAAAACAACAGAAAACACACACATACACACACACACACACACACACACACACACACACGTGAAAACTGAACAATATTCTACTCAATGATACCTTGGTCAAGAAAGAAATAAAGAAAGAAATTAAAGACTTTTTAGAATTTAATGAAAATGAAGACACAACATACCCAAATCTATGGGACACAATGAAAGCAGTGCTAAGAGGAAAACTCATAGCCCTGAGTGCCTCCAAAAAGAAAATGGAGAGAGCATACACTAACAGCTTAATGACACACCTGAAAGCCCTGGAATAAAAAAAAAGCTATTTCACCCAGGAGGAGTAGAAGGCAGGAAATCATCAAACTCAGGGCCGAAATCAATCAAGTAGAAACAAAGAGAACCATACAAAGAGTCAACAAAACCAGGAGCTGGTTCTTTGAGAAAATCAACAAGATAGATAAACCCTTAGCCAGACTAACCAAAGGGCACAGAGACAGTATACAGATTAGCAAACTTAGAAATAAAAAGGGAGATATAACAACAGAAACTGAAGAAATTCAAAAAATCATTAGATCCTACTACAAAAGCCTATACTCAACACAACTGGAGAATCTGGAGGAAATGGACAGTTTCCTAGACAGATATCCGACACCAAAACTAAAACAGGATCAAATAGATCATCTAAACAGTCCCATAACACCTGAAGAAATAAAAAGGGTCATAGAAAGTCTCCCAACCAAAAAAAGCACGGGACCAGATGGCTTCAGTGCAGAATTCTATCAGACCTTCATAGAAGACCTAACACCAATACTCTTCAAACTATTCCACAAAATAGAAACAGAAGGAACTCTACCCAACTCGTTCTATGAAGCCACAATTACGCTGATACCAAAACCACACAAAGATCCAACAAAGAAAGAGAGCTTCAGGCCAATTTCCCTTATGAATATTGATGCAAAAATACTTAATAAAATTCTTGCCAACTGAATCTAAGAACACATCAAAATGATCATCCACCATGATCAAGCAGGCTTTATCCCAGGGATGCAGGGATGGTTCAATATAAGGAAATCCATCAATGCTATCCACTACATAAAAAACTCAAAGAAAAAAACCATATGATCATCTCATTAGATGCAGAAAAAGCATTTGACAAAATTCAGCATCCTTTCATGCTAAAAGTCTAGGAAAGAACAGGAATTCAAGGCCCATACCTAAACATCGTTAAAGCAATATATAGCAAACCGGTAGCCAACATCAACTAAACGGAGAGAAACTTGAGGCAATCCCACTAAAATCAGGGACTAGACAAGGCTGTCCTCTCTCTCCATATCTTTTCTATATAGTACTTGAAGTTCTAGCTAGAGCAATTAGACAACATAAGGAGGTCAAGGGGATACAAATTGGAAAGGAAGAAGTCAAATTATCACTATTTGCAGATGACATGATAGTCTACCTAAGTGACCCAAAAACCTCCACCAGAGAACTCCTACAGCTGATAAACAACTTCAGCAAAGTGGCTGGTTATAAAATCAACTCAAGCAAATCAGTTGCCTTCCTATAAGCAAAGGATAAGCAGGCTGAGAAAGAAGTTAGGGAAATGACACCCTTCACAATAGCCACAAATAATATAAAGTATCTTGGTGTGACTCTAACCAAACAAGTGAAAGATCTATACGACAAGAACTTCAGGTCTCTGAAGAAGGAAATCGAAGAAGACCTCAGAAAATGGAATAATCTGCCATGCTCATGGATCAGCAGGATTAATATAGTTAAAATGGCCATCTTGCCAAAAGTGATCTACAAATTCAATGCAATCCCCATCAAAATCCCAACTCAGTTCTTCACAGAGTTAGAAAAAGCAATTCTCAAATTCATCTGGAATAATAAAAAACCCAGGATAGCTAAAACTATTCTCAATAACAAAAGAAATTCTGAGGGAATCAGTATCCCTGACTTCAACCAATACTACAGAGCAATAGTGTTAAAAACTGCATGGTATTGGCACAGTGACAGACAAGTGGACCAATGGAATAGAATTGAAGATCCAGAAATGAATCCACACACCTATGGTCACTTGATTTTAGACAAAGGAGCCAAAAACATCCAGTGGAAAAAAGATAGCCTTTTCAACAAATGGTGCTGGATCAATTGGAGGTCAGCATGCAGAAGAATGCAAATTGATCCATTCTTATCTCCATGTACTAAACTTCACTCCAAGTGGATCAAGGACCTCCATGTAAAACCAGACACACTGAAACTAATAGAAAAGAAACTGGGGAAAACCCTTGAGGACATGGGCACAGGGGAAAAGTTCCTGAGCAGATCACCAATAGTTTAAGCTCTAAGATCAAGAATTGACAAATGGGACCTCATAAAATTACAAAGTTTCTGTAAGGCAAAGGACATGGTTAAAAGGACAAAATGGCAACCATCAAATTGGGAAAGCATATTCACCAACCCTACATCTGATAGAGGGCTAATATCTAATATATACAAAGAACTCAAGAAGTTAGACCCCAGGGAACCAAATAACCCTATTAAAAAATGGGGTACAGGTCTAAACAAAGAATTTTCACCTGAAGAAATTCGGATGGCTGAGAGGCACCTTAAGAAGTGCTCAACATCATTAGTCATTAGGGAAATACAAATCAAAACAACCCTGAGATTTCACCTTACACCAGTCAGAATGGCTAAGGCCAAAAACTCAGAAGACAGCAGGTGTTGGCGAGGATGTGGAGAAAGAGGAACACTCCTCCACTGCTGGTGGGGCTGTAAGATGGTACAACCACTTTGGAAATCAGTCTGGCGGTTCCTCAGAAAACTGGACATGACACTTCTGGAGGACCCTGCTATACCTCTCCTGGGCATATACCCAAAGGATTCCCCAGCATGCAATAAAGACACATGCTCCATTATGTTCATAGCAGCCTTATTTATAATAGCCAGAAGCTGGAACGAACCCAGATGTCCCTCAAAGGAGGAATGGATACAGAAAATGTGGTATATTTACACAATGGAATACTACTCAGCAATTAGAAACAATGAATTCACAAATTTTTTAGGCAAATGGTTTGATCTGGAAAATATCATCCTAAGTGAGGTAACCCAATCACAAAAGAATACACATGGAATGCAATCTCTGATAAGTGGATATTAATTAGCCCAGAAGCCCTGAATACCCAAGGCACAAATCGCATAACAAATGACTCCCAGGAAGAAGTATGGAGAGGGTCCTGATCCTGGAAAGGATTGATCTAGCATTGGAGGGGAGTATCAGGACAGAGAAACAGAGGGAGGTAATTGGAGAATGGATGGAGAGAAGAAGGTTTATGGGACATATGGGGAGGGGGGATCTGGGAAAGGGGAAATTATTTGGAATGTAATCAAAGAATATAGAAAATGAAAATATTAAAAAAAAACCCAAAGACCACTCTAAAAAAAACCCACATTTAATGTATTTTGGAATATTTACCTGTACATGCTTATTTACAAAGGCTAAAAAACCCAATGTTGCAAACTATAATTACAATTATTCCTTTTTGGTTATGAAAATGAACACCATATTTCTCTTTTCTCCACACTGCTGGTGCTTTTCTGCATGAGTGATGTTATTAAGAAATTACAACAGGGCCAGAGGGGTCTCTGGAGACTGGGAAAAGGGCAAAGGCAGAATATTTTGAGATGGGGATAAATGGTCACCTTAGTGGTTTCAAAATGACACTAGAACATTTACTGAGCAATCGATTTTTAGTCATCTATGAGAGTATAGACACCAGGTAGCAGCCATGTTACTGTGTGGAATACATCCCACATTACAATGCATCTGGTAGGGAGCCTGTTTCCCACAGACGAGTAAGATGATCAACAGTTTGCAGCCGCCGCCATCACGAGATCTCTCCAAGAGGCAGGACTGGTGCACATCAGCTAAAGTCTCAGAACTCCAACTCCTCCTAAAGCTGGTGACACTGTCTGATGTAACAGAAGGATATTATCAAGAAGGCCTCCAGGTTTGCCTAGCAGGAAGACTTGAGGAAGCAGTCCACAAAAGCTCAGACTATCTGGGTTCAGTTATAGGATGATTACAGCTGTGCTTAATTAAGGTCTCAGTGGAGCAGAAGTCAGACTATGAGCTGTGATATTTCTAGAGACTTGTCATCAAGCCAGAGGTCATATTAATTTTTCTTTGCTTCATAGGTTAAAATCCCCTCCTGTTTTCCCACTGAGAGCTTCACAGTCCATTTGAGCCTATAGAAGCAAGGACAAGAAGGCCCTGTATCTGTTTCCTGCTCTAAGGATGTTCATGATCTTCCTATCAAGTGTTCCTCCTGCAAACACTGACCTCCAGAACCCATAGAGTGTGTGTGTGTGTGTGTGTGCATGCGTGTGTGTGTGTGTGTGTGTGTGTGTGCATGTGTGTGTGTGTGTGTGTGTGTGTTAAGTGTTGTAAAGGCTAGGATGGCAGCATGCACTTGCAATCCTAGGACTGGGGAGACTGAGACAGAAGGATTCCCAGAGGCTCACTGGGGCCAGCATAACCTACTTGGAGAGGTCCGGGACAATGAGTTTGTCTAGAAACACACACCTTCACAATATACACACACATACACACACACTAGAACAAACAAATGAAGGTCTTACTACCAAAGACCCTGGAACAAGACTTATACTGTATTTGGATGTTGAATTTCTTCCATACCCTATCAATATTTAATATGGAGAGGAAAGTGGCCCATTACAAAGACCAGCTTGTCTCTGCCCAAGTTCTCCCTGAGGATCCCAGCACTTGAGGGAGATAAGTCCCTAATTGGATATTATGTATTCTCTCTGCAACCGTAGAGTTCACATAACAGTGTGAAGGCTCCATGACCAAAAGTGTTTCTGGCTCATTCAGAGTTCAGTGAAAAGGAGGCCAGGAAGCATTTGGGATAATGAGGTGAGGCCAGGCTAACCCTCTAACCCATCTCCTGTTTCCCATTAAGTACTGCTAAGCAGTCTGGACCAGAGCTGGGCTAACTGGGAAGAGCTTATCCTACATAGCTATGTCCTCTCGTCCTTAATGAGTGGAAGGGTAGGAAGCTGCTCCCAGCCAAGCCAATATCCTATGAGTTATAAATGACATTTCATCCTCATATGCAGATTTCCAGCATGGAAGTGAATTATTTACAAGGCAGAGCTTGTGGCTCCAGCAATCAGCTGCCTGAGATTTACACCTACACTGTCTCTGCCTCCTGCTGGGAAAAGGGAAGCTTCCCACTGCCCTGCAAGGTCTCAAGATTTAAGGGGCCCAGGGAGGCAGGCAAGGGCTCCCTCCCCTAAGATAGTCACAGAACAAGCTCCAGAGCTCAACCTGAGGGGCTGCCAGCCCTGGGCAGGGACCTCTCTCCCTGCTCCCCCAGGACAGTGCGATCTGCCCATGAACACAAATGAGGGGCCCCAAGAAGAACCTAAGCTTTCTGAAAGGCACTCTGCACCATTGGAAGGGATTTTATGACCTTGAGTTTTAGTTAAGTAGTATGATGACCTCTTCCTGAATGTGTGAAAATCTAAATCTTCGTCTAACAAAAGCATCATGTCCAACAATGTGTTTTGTCTGCTTGTAAGTAGAGGTGTGCATTTATTTATTAAATATTAGATATCATTGTAATGTTTTTGAACAGAGATGTTTGTAGAGTCTTTCCCGCATCTCTACCATCTGCTACCATCCATGTTACTCCCCCCAAACCTGTAACCTCAACAATATAACTCATCATTTTGTCTCCAAGACCCCCAATTTACAAGTATGATATAAATATGAGCCTAGCACCATATAGACGGGCTTAGGGGTGAAAATAACTCAAAAACCACTCTAAGCATGTGTGTGTGTGTGTGTGTGTGTGTGTGTGTGCACAGTCACATGATAAAAGTGGCATGCCAAATTAGCGAGGGAGAAGTAGTTCATGTCTTTAAATATGTAGAATGAAAACAGCAGACTAATTCACTTAGAGAAATTAAAAAAAGATAGTCCCAATATCCCAAACAACAAATCCCTCTTACATTAAAGACATAACTAAAAAATATAAATCAAAAGCAAGACTTAAGGTAAGAGCTGAGTGGCAGAGTGACTGTGGGAGGCCCACAGCAACCTCCAAACAATAACGGCAGACAAACTGCAGAGGAGTGACAGGGCAACACACGTGCCTCCATGCTCACATAGCTCAGTGGGAGCACACAAAATGAAAAAGAGAGGGAAAGGGAGGAAGAGTGATGGGGAGGAAGGAGGGAGACAGAGAGAGGGGGAGAGAGAGAGAGGATGAGGAGGGAGAGGGAGAGAGAGGAGGAGGAGGGAGGGAGATGGAGACTGGGAATGTGACCCAGTGGGTAAAGTTCTAACCAAGCACACAAAGGCCTGGATGCAAACCTAGGCAGTACATAGACCTGGCCGGGTGGTGCCCAGCTGTAATCCCAATTCTCTGGAAGTGAAAGCTGAAGTTCCAGAAGTTCAAGGTCAGTCTTAACTACATAGGTAGTTCAAAGTCATCCTTGGCTACCTGAGACCCCAGGAGAGAAAGGGATGGGGAAGGAGGGAAAGAAAAGAGGATAGAGGAAATGATGTGTTCGGTTACAAAACATCACAAGCTTATTTATTTAGACTAGTGACAACCAGACTAAAGAAAACTAAAAGACACATGGCAGACTAGAGACAGTGGCAGTCACACAGACTAAATATTAATATCCCATATTCAGAGAAAGCCAACTCATCAGAAACCATAGCAAGGGATTCCCAAAAGAGATGATGGCCAGGTACAGACAAGAAGTTCAAAGACAAATAAATCCACCAAGCAAATGCTCAGCCGCACTATTGATTAAAGGAATACAGAAGTAAATAATGACACAACAGGTTTTCCAAATCTGATTGTTCTCTCGAACTGATTGCCGGTGTCTGCTGCGGCTAAGGGTGTAAACAAAGCAGACTGTGCCGTGGCTATTGTCAGGAGCAAACATGAATACAAAATTTGGGGGAACTATTTGGCATTAACTAATCAAATACATTTGCATATCCTTTGCTAAAGCAATCTCACTTTTATGAATCTATCAAAAGGATAAAAACATTATAAAGATATATGTTCAGGGCTGTTGATTGAGTACTGTGTAATAGAATATTCTGCTTAGTGCCTAAGTATCTATCAATAGTAGGATACTTTAATAAATTATGATAGAATCACAAAATAGAATGTCATAGTCTCATTAAAATTTGTGAACAACCAAATTTCCATCAATGGGGGAATAGTTAAATAAATTGTGTCACTCTTAAATTGAATATTAGGCAGCTATTAAAAAAGAATGAGATAGAGTCACACTCAGAAAGATGAGAAGACATCTGTTCTCCAGCAAATGGATAAAATAAGTTGTACACAAGCAGTATATGATACAGATGGATAGATAGGTTATTGATAGAATATGGGATTCATGAGTCCTATTTAGCTTTTTATGGAGTTTGTGTATATATCAATGGAAAGGGAAAAAACACAGGCATTGAGTCTGAAGGCACTATGTGTGTTTGTTATATTGTGTGGATGTATGGATGGGTGTGTTATGGTATATGTGCTTTGTGTGTTTATGCTTGTGTCATAGTGTGTACATGTGGTAGGTGTGTGTTTCTGTATGTGGTAGGGGTGCTATGGGAATACAGGAGTATTTGTGTTGTGCATTTGTGTCTACTGGTTTCATCTTAGGCGAAGACATTCCCACAGTCATTGGAGAGAGATCTAGTCACTGAAGCAGGGACCTTTCAGGACCCTTCAGATTCCTTTAGTCCTTCTCTTATTTTCTAAGTTCTTCTCCAACAAACCCAGAGAAGAAAATTGTGTCACCCCTCCTGCCGTGCTTGATCACAAGAAGCATTATGGAGTCATGGCTGTTCCTGCTCTGAAGTCTCTGAGTCCACTGGGTATGAGGAAAAAAAAAAAAAAACCTCATGACTCAGATTCCCCAGGCCATGTGAGGTGGTGGTACCTTGAATCAGAAACAGGGGACAGTATCCCATATGTCAGGAAGCTTCAGGGTCTGTAAGTCCCTTACCCACATGGTCCATGCAGGGTCTGTGTGTCCTTACCCACATGGTCCATGCAGGGTCTGTGTGTCCTTACCCACATGGTCCATGAAAGCTGAAAACCCTATGCTCAAGGTGTTAAGTTTGGGGACATGGCTCTGACTTACGGTCCACTGTAACAAATACATTTCTATAACCTGACTGATTTATGTTTCTTTCTGAATTCTTCTAGGTTTCTAATCAAGATTAACTTTTGTTCCTCTTTCTTCTGATGTCACCATCCCTGAGCATGAATGCAGATGCTAAAGCTACTACAGTGCAGGGTCCCCAAATGGGAGCAGTTAAGGGGAAGGATTTGGTCAGGATTTTAAAGTGCCAGAACTCTATATCTGTGTGTCTCAAGTGCCTAGTCTCTCCTGCTCTTCCCATTCTAACCCTTAAAAAACAGAAATGAAGCAAGAAATATACCCACACCTTCGTGTTGAGTCTCAAGAATCAAGAGCTGACTTAGGCTTAAGAGGGACTTCATCAATTCTACATGGACAGCAAACTAGACACACTCGGGAGCTACTTCAGTTCTCTGGAAAGTTCCTTGGTCTTAGGGACAGCCCTGTAGTCTTCCTCTCTGAGTCCTTCTTTCACTCTCCTCTGATACCTGAGAGGTATCCTGTACAGCCAAAAAAACATGTTGTGTAAGGTCTATATATGATCTATAATATGTATATGATATATGATAGATATGATAGATAATATATATGATTATATATGTGATATATGATATTCACACATATATATGAATATTCTTGCAACTCAATATTGAGTCCAAACATTCTTTCAGGACTTAGTACACACACATTCCTAATAAATAAGAGAACCTTTTTATGTGCGTATAAAGAATTTTGGAGAGCCAATGAGAGGGTTCAATGGATAAGGGTGTTTTCCATGATGCCTGATAACCTAAGTTTGATCCCCAGGAGCCACAGTATGGAAGGAGAGAATCAGTTCCCACAAAGTTTGCTCTTCCCTCTGCATGTATGTTCCTCTACACACCAAAACAAACAAATGCAACTTAAAATTAAAAACAGTTTCTAAATCAAGACACATTCTTTGCATTGCCTTGTTGCAAAAAATTTGTATTTTTTAATATGTTTTATTTCTGTGATCAGTAGTAATTTAGAACCTATCACTGAACAAATAATAAATATAGATAACAATATAGCAATATCTTTATGTGTGTGTGTAAGAGAGAGAGAGAGAAACAGACAGACAGACAAACAGACAGAAGGAGACACACAGAGAGAAAGAGACAAAGAATCTTAGAAATTATAATCCTAAGCAGATTTATCTAAGCAGAATTTTGGACATTTTTTTATTGTTGTTTTTTGTTATTTCCCAAAGTAAATACCGTGAAGGACACAGCACTCATTTGAATGTCTGCATGCCAGGCTTATTTTTGCTAATTCTTAAATGCATCTGAGTTGTCTGCATTGCATCCAATTACTGTCCTAGGTGATATCCATCCCATATTGAAATAGACAAGGTTTATTTGGGGCCATATAACCAAGAGAAAAGAAATATTCTGGCCATGGATGGGCTTTAGAAAGAGTGTTATAGTAAATATTTAATCTCAATGAGGGGTTCTACTCTGCCTTTGATCATTCAGTTCCCAGATAAAAGACTCACAATCTTTATATTTATAAGACTTTAATGCACCAGAGCTGGGCAGATATCTAGCTTCTGTGTTATACTGTCTACTTCCCTGCCAATAACCAAAGGTACGACTTACCCTGTTTCACCTGAGCCCTTCTTACTCTGACTGTCTGGCCTCATGGCCAAGTTTTCACAACTCTTCTATGGTGTCTTGTCCTCTCTTCACCTTCTCCTTGTGGTCCTGCCTGCCTTACATCCCTAAGCCCAGGAACCGAAGCCCCACCTACATCTCTTCTGCCCAGCTGCAGATTGTCTGAATCTTAATTCAACCAATGATTTTAAATTAAGGAGCAAGATATGTGCAAATTCTCTCATCCCTGGGGGCCACCAGGCCTTGGGGGCCAGGATTTAGTATTACAATACACAGCAAAAGACCAAACTTCAACAAAAGTACCTAGAGCAGAAGGATTCTGTCATCTTCTAAACACTGAGAGGTAGAACCTCTTCTGTCTAGGGCACCGCATACTGCAAGGTAGAGGATGAAGACAGTAAGCAAGGGATGCTGGGAAATAGTTTGTGAGACAGGCAAACCATGGAGGACTATCCCTAACTTACTTGTCCTGACCTACCCAGAGACACTAGACAACTAATTTTTGAGGATTTGATGTGTATGAGAGACACTAGCTCTCTGCTCTGAAAGATCACTGGGCAGCAAAATGTAAGATTACTAAAGAAGGCAATATTAGAAGCAAGATGCTCATTGTCATCCACAAATACAAATTACAAACAAATTAAGCTGGTCAGAGGGCAGATAGAAGCAAAGATGTATAGAAGTAGCAGTGGTGGGACTTGAAAACAGATGATCTTGGGTGTAGAAACAGGAATGGTGACAACCAGGTGATTATACAGGCTGGGATTCAAGATACAATGGTTGAAGAAAAAGCACCTCCAGGGCAGGGTCTTCTGGGTTCTGTACTGAAGTCATGAACTAGAAGTGCTCCAGAGACAAATGCCAGATAGCATCAGGACTCTTCACCAGCAGGAAGTCTCAGAATATGGCTCACAGTCAGAGTAAGGAGCAGTCCAAGAGGGGAGGAGGCTGGAACACAGCACAGGGTCCACATTAAGGTATGGGCTCGCACAGCACAGGCAAGTGGACATTCCAGGTGGGAGAAACACAGGAATCCTGGAGAGAGAGGGAAAAAAGACAAGAAAAGCCAGAGCTATCCAGGAAATACATGTCCTTGGGGTTTGTAACATATCCAATGAAGTATTTTCATGGTATTGAGAGTTCCATCAACCTGGCATTGGTGTTCCTGAGAGTCAGCTCTCAGAGCACGGACTCTTAACCCACAGACAACATTCCCCAGATGTTCTCAAAGAACACGTAAGCCAAAATCCACTGTTGACCTTGTATGTCAAAAGGACATGGGCTACTGTGTGTCTGAGTGCCCCAAGATGCCTTGTAGCTTCGTCAATGACAGTCGTTCTCTTCATTCAGTGGCAAAATCTCCAACTCTCGGTGTTATCCCAACACTTCTCAAGAAGCAAGGACGATCCTGAAGAACATTCTGAGCATGTGATATGAGGTTCCCATCTCAAGGCACAGGGAACCCCTGAGACCACCGGGGGTCTACACAGCAGTTTGATATTTCATTGCATTCAATTCAGCGGGGTTGGTCCTTTCGCCGTTCCCCTGTCCCCTGTCCCCTTCCTTCCTCTGCTATTCTCTCTCTTCCCTCGCTCCCACCTTCACTCAACTCTGCAGACACGCAGAAGAGGAATACTGAGAGGTACACCTGTGATCTCTTTCTAAGACTTGGTCAGAAGAGTCAGAGGTGTGTGGAGTGCGGACCCTCAGGAAGCCTCAGGGACATTTAGAAGTCCAGTTGTATTGGGGGGTCTGTGCTCTAGACTAAGAACTATTCACTCTGTGCGTGGCAGCAAGAACAACTGTAATGATTTGATTTCTTATGGCCTCTGTCACTTTCATCTGTGTATTTCCCAGTGATTTATTAATCTCTGTTCCACCTGCCCCAGTCTGCAGCAGACCTTGTGTTGCTGAATACCTTCTTCACAGTGGAAAGAAATGGAGAGAGCCAACAGGATTATGACTTATTTTCCAATGCTGAATTTATAAAAAAAGATCTTTTGTCAGGCATTACATAGTGGTCTGTAGGATGGAATTAATCCTATGAATAAAGCAGCTAACTCACCTGAAATGGGTGCTCTATTTGAGAAAGGATCGATGAGGCTTGCTAAATATTATTTTTACCATTGATAAAGCTTTTTATAATCTCAGACTGTAAACAGGGAATAAACAGACTGTCTTGAGTGTGTCACACTGGAGCAGGCTAACAATGGTCTGCCCTTACCTGTCCCCAGGATGGCTGTCTCTGCGCTGGCAGTCCTGAGTGGGAAAAGTGGCTTTCTTAGGGCCCTTGAATCTACACTGGAACACATCCCACATACAGCTTTTCCGAAGGAACATCATTTGTGACATAGAAACACATTTAGCTCATTTCCCTGCGTAATGAAAATCACCCCTGGTGTTAAGCCTTGGTCTCCTAGTCTTTGCTCCATGGCCTCATGACTTAGGTTTGCAAGGTGAACACTGATTGGTCTACCATGCTGTTCACACTCATGGCATAATTTATTCCATGGTATAAATACATCTGGCTTCTCTGTCGTCTTGGCCATGGGTCAACAAGGGCTTGGAGAAGTCCATCCACTGCAGGGTACTACTATTCTGTTGCTACTTCGAAAGTTATTCCAAGACTCCTAGCTTTGCTGAACTCAAATTCCCACATTGGACAGATCTAACTCCTGTGCCTAACCCTCTGAAGCCCCCAAAAATCTGGAAGGAAATTTAAATTTTAAAAGGTGTTCCTGGATAAAAGTAAACATTAAATTTTATTCTAGCATTTTTATTATATCCATCAAAACCAGACGATGTCTTCGTTACCCTTTTATCTTTTATAGGAAAAGTGTGAGCTCTTCTCTTAAGACAGTAGACATACAATAAATAACAGCACACTCGTGTCTCGTGGCCTTCATGTGATCCATTTCCCTTTCTCAAGATGAAAAGAACTTAAGGAGAAGTCAGATTCTAGAGGGATCAGCAAATTACTGCTCGCTCTTTTTTAAGAGCTCCACAGAGAAAGAGTAACATTTGATGAAACTGTGTCTGCTTGGCTCACAAGTCCCCTTTAGAACTCAGGGATATTCGGGAAGGGAGTTTCAGATGCCACTCAGCCCTGCGAGTCCAAACAGATGCATTGTGGCAAAGGGTGTCTTCATTAGGACATCAAGCCTGTGGTCATATTTTCAATCAGTACTGTAACTCCTCCCTAGCAAGGGCTTTCACTGACTTCGGGACCACCTAAGGCTCCAAGCGAACACAGCAACACAGTTTGAGACGTTTCTGTGATGTTCCATATATCATATAGTTGCTAACAACCTGTCAAAGTCATTCTGACACCAAACTGAGAAGCTGATGGTTTGGGTAACATATTAGAGGAGATGAAAAAGAGAGAGAGAGAAAAAAGAGAGAGAGAGTCCTCATTACTGTAATAAAAACCAGCCGAGACACACTGCGAATCAATTACTGATTGTGACCTAATGAACCAACCCTCAGTCAAGTAGAGAGCTGAGCAGAGCCTCTTACATTATCAAGTGATTTAGGATGGAACAGTGTCTGAAGACGGGCAACAAGTCGAGGCAGATCCGTTTTCTTAAATTGTGGCTGACTTAATTACCTTGTTCCTGAGCAGGAGATCAAACGAGCAACTTAAGGTGCTAAAGCTCTGAGCCAGCTGGAAATGGAAAGGAAATAATTAACACCAACAAGAGCTACGTGGAAGGTCACGGCACCTCCTGACAGGAGCAAGGAGATTCAAAGTTAAGGCAGGTGTGAAGTCCTTGATGAGCGAGCCCTGCCCTGCCCGCCTGGCTGGGTTTGGCCAGGTTGCTTGTGGCAGCTGTGTATAGAAGAATCCAGTTGGGAAAGGCAGCAATTCGGAGTCACAGCACAGCTGGGGGACCTGTCTGCAGATGGCTGGCTCCCCAGTACAAGGGACAGGGAAAGCCAAGGTGGAATTCTTATTCCACGGCCCACACTTGAGTGGCTGAGATGTGTGTGTGTGTGTGTGTGTGTGTGTGTATACATATATATAATATAATATGCACATATATATTATATATATGCACAAATGTGTGTGTATGTGTTGAAGATTGCAATCAAAACCTACAAAGTTCTCATCATTAAGGCGATTGTCTTTGTTGATAACCTAGAGTCATACCCAGTTGTCCTGTCCAGCATTACAAGTAGAGACACATAAACAAGAGCTCAAAATAGGCCAGTTTGAAGACAGCTCATTTCTCTGGCTTTTATATTAAATTTTCAAAACCCAGTTTTTCCTTCATTTTCCCCTAATGTCCTTCCCCTTATACAGGGCAAGGTGCAAGAATCCCAGAGCAAAGCATGGTGGTATCCTTCTTGCTTGACAAGATGAGCATCCTGGGTAAGGAAGTTCTTTCTCAGTGTCACAGAAGTTCCAGGAAGTAAGTAGTAAAGAAAGGGATGTGGGCTTTGGGTTCTCATTTCTACATGTTCCTCTGAAGGTCTGAGTTCCTCCTGGAGGATGCGTCCCTGCAGAATGTCTCCGCCCACCGCACCACTTCATAGGCACATTAGCATGAGAGATTGGCTTTATTAACACAAGGTTCCATGATGCCAGCTCATGTTCTACTCACAAAAGACTGTGTGGGATTCGTCTTTCCAGTCACTGACAAGGCCCTCCCATAAGCACTGCAGGTGGCAGCATCAGAAGGCGCTGACACACCTCAGGAAGTGTTCACAAAGGATTGACTCATCACTAAAGACTTGACACAGGAGTGAGTCACAGCTGGGACAGTGTTTGGACAACTGGGCTTTTAAGAAGTGGCTGGGGTGGGCTGTGCACGGTACACTGGAGGAGGCCCGTGCAATGACACACCATGAGTCAGAACCATCGACATGAGATGAGTTCCCAAAAGCTGCCCTCCTCAGAGCTAGGTATGCATAGGACTCATCTACTAAGGACAAACAAGGGTCTGGGTGGGGCCAGAGAGTATACAGCTCTAACAAGCCTCAGACTGCAAGTCTCTGACTTAACTGATCTTTGAAACATCCCGAAATAGCAAAGGTTTAATGTTTTCTTCTCCTGGGAGCTTCATTCAGACATACCAAATTCTAAAAGTATAGTTTAAGCTCAGAGGGCTGCTTACTATCCTAAGGGAGGTGGTGTAGTCAGAGGTCTCTGGAAAGAATTGGGGGGCCCAGACCGCTCAATTAGCCCATTCATTAAAGCGCTCTCTGAAGAGGATGCTCATTTCAACCCCATCCACCCACAATAAAGAGGCCAATGGGTGACAGGACATAGAATTCATCAGGGATGGGGGATACACTCTCATCAAGACCAGAAAAGAACAACACACACACACAAAAAAAAAATCCATCAGGCCTGTGGACGTGTGTGTGTGTGTGTGTGCGTGTGCGTGTGTTTGTGTGTGTGTGTGTGTGTGTGTGAGACTTCCTCACTGCTAGGCTAACCTGAGAGCCAGAGATTGTTATCAGAAATGATTCTCAATTCAACAGCAGTTGTATAAAGCGTGAGGCCATTGCTTGACCGGGTGCTTTGTGAATAAAGCAAAGACTGTAGGTTCCTTCCTAGACTGAAGGCGGCACGTGAGAATTATGCGACTCCCAGCATCTCCATCAAGAGGGGACATGTGACACAATGTCACCTCGGTAACCAAGTCCTTTTTGAATGAGTGCCTGTGCCTGCTCTGGTCCCCACCGCCACCAGGGACGCCTGGTCCAGCCATCTCTCGGTGCTGTTCCACAGCGTGCCACCCTGTCCTCCTGAAGGCTGTGATTCATTGGATTTAATATTGTCCTGAGTCTCACCCCAGGGAAAGCCGCAGGCTTGGTTTGTTTTTTTCCAAGCCATTTAAAGCAGTCTATAGTCACCATTCTATAAAACAGGCGCTTTATTAACTTAGGGCCATGGCAGCGTGCAATCTCAGCTGGTACACGGCCACAGGATAGGAAGGGGACAATTCAGATTACTTTGCCCTTCCTCACCTGCCCCTGTGGTATGGTTGTTGGTTGGTTGGTTTGTTTTGTTTCCGAACAGGATCGAGGCGAAATCCTTTGTGTGAAGTGCCAGGGCCAGAGTGAGCATAGCCCCTGCTCACCTCCTCTTCCTGGCTAATGGGCGCACTGTGAATTCATGCGGCTCACCTTGCTGACTCTCTGACCCCTCCACTCTGGTGCTGGATTATGGAAGGATGTTCTGAGTCTGCCCCTTACCTCCTCCAGAGGGGACAGCAGTGCAAGCGGACATCCCTGCTGTTTAAAATTACTCTGATTTTCTTCATCTTCTCACTCTTTCTTGACTCTAAAATAAATGCATGATCTGGCTCCCAGGACATACATGAGAAACAGCGTTCCTCTGGACCTGGGTTGTCCTGTCCTCTGGATATGCAGGAAAATTTGTCTCATCCAGCACCCAGATTCGTTTCCCTGTGAATCAAACTTCCACATCATATGGTGAGTTATGGCTGTGGAAAGTGCTGTGATTTAAAAGCCCCGTTCGGATCACAGCTAAAGCCTAGCGTGCATAGACAGCCATCTCCTCTCGGTTAGATCCCAACACGTCTTGTGCATTGAACAGCATTTTTGAATGAATGGTGAGCTCTCATTTCAGAGACTGATTTTCTGAGACCAGTTTCCCCAGCTGTCTTTCCAAGCCGACTTTCTGGTGTCAACTTTTGAGGCCAGTTTCCAGGCAGTCTTCAAGGACATTTGGAGGGTTACTCCCAGTGACTCCCAGAGGCCAGTTCCAGAGAGTAATTTCCAGAAACATGCTTTTGAGATGGAACTCCTTGATCTATAACCCTGAAGCTGTGGACCCGGCTGGTGGGACCATGATAGCTGTGAGTCTGTCTGACCAGTTCAGCTCTGCTCCATTAGGCATGATCTCTATGGAAAGCAGAAGCTGACTCAGGAAGCATGGGACCAAAAGTGAATTGCTTCCTAGAAATGTCTGGAAATTCCTGAGTCCTGTAGGATGTCCTGGACAGCCATGCGCCAAGGTTCTGCCAACACACTCCAGTAAAGAGCGACATGTCCTTAGGGTTTGCCTGCTGCCAGGTGGATACCATTCTAAACAACATTCCATGTGCTGTTTGTCTTCTATTTACTGTGGTGGTAAAACGTAAAATGTTTCCACAATGATTTAAAAATAGATAAAGAAGAATAACCATAAAGATGAGAACTTTCAAAAACCCCACCCTAGAGACAAACACAGGTACAAAGGCAGTCAAGCATCAGGTTTAGCTCTGCAACCTGGGACTCCAGGCATTGTGGGCAATAACCACGCCTCTTGGGACAATAGACTTGGAGGCACAGAACCCTCACCTGCATCAGCCTACACACACAAAGCCCACTCCAAACAACAGAATACGGTTCTCCTCCTCAGACATCTGATCAAAGGCTCCCCTTTACTGGGCAGCTCCTATTCAAACACATCTGGGAATGGGATAAAAGAGATGAATCCAGCCTAGACTCATTTGGAATGCACGCGCAGTAAACTTTTTGGGAAAACTTCCTATTTGTCATCATGAAACTGCAGAATTATGAGTGCATATGATTAAGTTTAGATGCATTATGCTCAGTAAGCAAAGTCTTACATAATCAAAGCCTACCATTCAAAACACAGAACTACCCTTCTATACCCCTTGCCAACCAAATCCGTCCTCCTTTTAGCTCCACTAAAGATAACCCTAACCAGTAACTGGGTCTCTTGAGGGCATTCCCACCCCAGTAGTGTCCTCCTCTCATGGAGTGATCTGACCTACTTTCTAGTCTGTAGCTGCCTTTACTTCAGGAGGTACCTAGGTACTCTAGGTGTTTGTTGTGGGACTAGTTCTGTCTTCCCAAATAACATTACAAAAACATCATAAGACTCAGGACTTGCAGGTGAGCATCCCTCTGCCTGTTGAACAGAAGGACCCAAGCTCATCGGATCTGGGAAAGGCTGAACTGTAGCAGCATAAGAAGGTCTTGCTGTCTGAAGCCATCTGGGGTGGCACCACGGGCTCCTGGCAGTCCTTGGAAGCCTTCTTCCACAGGAGCCAAGCAACGCAGATCCTGTTGCATTGTAGACACGTGACTGAGTGAGGGCTTTTGCTGCCAACCATAGACAAAAGCAGCCCTGGGGCTTCCGCAGACCTCCTGGTGTTCACTCTGGTCTCCATTAGCCTGGACAGAATTTAATACTGTCCGCCTCCTTCCATACTTCCACCTCTAAAGAACATGGACACTGATTGTCACTTGAGCTCCAGATCTTGAAAGAGAAGTTACTTGTGAACATTTGATGGGTAACTGAATAAATAGTAGAGAAGTGAGGGAGACAGGAGTCTTTTCCAGGACTTCAGAGGGCCAAGAACCCAGCCAAGGCCGCCCCACCCACCCACAGACAGCCTTTCCCCAGCCCCATTCCTCTAACCCATATCTTGTTAACTGTGTTTGCCACCCACCAAGAAAGCAACATAAAGCCATTGGGGTGCTCTGGAGTGCTGGGTGTGTGTGTGTCAGCTCACCTGGCTTCAAGCACACTCAGACTCTACCTGCCATTGTCTGTTGTTCTGAGAAGACAGGACTCCCTGCTTTCCATGGAGAAACAAGTTACCAGCTATGAAATGTCTGCATTCCCCATACTCGCCCCACCTGTCCTTGCATTTCTCTTAACAAAAATGAGGCTCTTCCTCTTTAGGTCTAACTAGGCTACTATGTTCACCCCGCCACCCCTGTTCATGTCCCACCCCCTGTCCCTTGATCTGTTCTTTCCATTGGCTTTTGGGGAGTCTAGAAGAGGAAATGGGGGCATAGATATGATCAAAACGTGCTGTGCATGTATTTGAAATCTCAGACAATTAGAATTCCTTAATTAATTATATGTACTATATTAATTAATATCTTAATTAATAATATTTAAGATAAATTTAAAATAAAGATAGATAAATAATATGTTTAAAAAACAATAATGCCAGGAAATACAAAACTCACTGTAGCTTTCCCTTTTGCCTCTCTTCCAGAGGGAAATGCACCTTTTAAAAGTGGAACTCCATTTGCCCTGTCACAAAATAGTTTTGCCCTCATAGTTACTGGAGTAGCTTGCTACAAAGTTATCAGTTCTTTTCTATTTCCCAAGTCCCTAGGAATATAAAGTGCATAGTCTCTCCTCAGCAATTTATATTGTTAACAATGCTTCATTTTTGCAACATTTTCTTAGCCTCCTGGTCATCACTATGTCCTGGCTTTCCTCTCTCCTTTCTGTCTATCCCGCCTTAAGCTCTTGGGCCTGGTTAATATGATTAATTGATATTTCTGAATAGCACTGTCTTAGTCAGGGCTTGTATTCTTGCACAAAACATCACAACCAAGAAGCAAGTTGTGGAGGAAAGGGTTTATTCAGCTTATACATTCATATTGCTGTTCATCACCAAATGAAGTCAGGACAGGACAGGAAGTCACACAGGGCAGGAACTTGGAGGCAGGAACTGATGCAGAGGCCATGGAGTGTGCTGCCTACTGGACTGCTTTCCCTGGCTTGCTAAGCTTGCTTTCTTACAGAACCCTGGACCACCAGCCAAGGGATGGCACCACCCACAATGGACTGGGCCCTCCCCCTTGATCACTAATTGAGAACATGCCTTACAACTGGATCTCATGAAGGCATTTCCTCAAGGGAGGCTCCTTTCTCTGTGATAACTCTAGCCTGTGTCAAGTTGACACAAAACCAGTCAGTATAGCCACTAACTTTGAAATTTGTGTCTCTGTCCTGACTTCTCCAGGATGTGAGAAGTATGTGTCTGACTGGGGCCCTAGCTGTGTGCACGGAGTGCGAAGCCAGCATGAATTATTGGCCTGTTGATTGGTTGTTCGATACCTGCGTAGCTCATCACTGGGGGGGGGGGTGTCAGTCTTCTAGATGGGCATCACCACAATCCTGCCCTGTGCTTCATTACCCAGTTCATCACGGGCATTTCAAATCTACTCTGAGAGTAAGCCAGAGCCTCCACGTTTCTCTTCATCTCTTTTACAGTTGCCTTAGATCCCAGTCTTTACCAATTTCTTTTTCCAACTTTCGTTTTCTAACTATAAATCTGATTCAGTTTTACAAAAATATCAGTATAGAGAGAACCCACAGGTGAGGACAAAAATGACTTACATGTTCCTATCCGTAATTAACTAATATTATACATAGGTGACTATGTGTAGTTACTACAGACTGGGCATATTGTCTTGCTGTCCATGCTGTTCTTTCTCATGATGCTTGTTTACTTGCTGTGTGGTATTCTATTTTATAAGTAGACAGATACTCTGTCAAAGAATCCCATAGCCTTGGGTATATGAATAGGAAAAACAAAACCATTGTAGCACACAGCACATCTGTTGTATTTTAATCATTTGAGTGCATGTGGATCTCAGAGGACAATCTTGGATACTTGTCCTCACCTTTCATCTTGTTTGAGACTACATGTCTCTGTTGATGATTTTCCATTGCAAACACGAGATTGCCCAGCCTGAGAGCCTCTGGTGAATCTCCTCTCTCTGCCTCCAATTTCCCCACAGCTCTGCAATTACAGACAAGCAAGTGCTCTTACCACCAAGCCATCCCCTGGCTCCCACTGTAGTATGTTAAGCACAGGATGCTTATTGCAAAGAATTAAGCACAAAGTGGGAACACAAAAACGGACGATAAAGTAATGCAGAGTTGGAGAACAGGAAGCCACCAGCACCCATGGCAAGGCTTACTCTTGTGTCTATTGGACACTGTTTACATGTCTTGTTACAACTAAAAGCTCTAACACAAGGATTGAAGAGTTTATCTTAGCTCACAGTTCCAGGGCACAGTGATGCTGGAGGAGGCACGATAGCAGGAGCATGAAGCAGTTTATCACATTGCCTCCTTTGTACTCAGTGAGGGGTGCTAGCCCGCGGAAGGGTATACCCACATGTAGAGTGTGTTTTCTTACCTTAGCTAACCTAACCTAAACAATCCCTCACTGAGCTGCCCAAAGACCCGTTGCCATGGTAATTCTAGATTCTAGCCCTATAATTTGTTGTTTGAGTTCTATTGTCTATGCCTTTCTTGCCTTCCTCTCTTGTCTGCAGCACATTAAGCAGATATTTTAAGTCTCACATGGGTGTTTCTGACCAGCTCTTGTGCATTATTTTTAAGGGTTGTTCTAGGGCTAACATATAGAGCTTTAACTTACATCTACTTCAATGGAAAATGTCACCGTTCAAAACATAGCACTGGGAACAACAGGGGTGTGTCTCCACTCGCTGCCCTGTCCCAGGGATCCTTAGCCTGCTGTTACTTAAGACTCTTTTTCTGCATACAATTTTTTAAAGAACCCCAGACATATAGATATGTAAAATAAACATACAAAGTTGATGTTTTCCTTATAATAAATCATAAAGAAATATGCTTTAAAACAATAATTTGTTAGGCTCATAATTTTAATAAGGAAGAAAGCAAATTTACTTAATAATAAGGTGGATTTATTTATTTACTTTTACATAAAGTCCTAAATCTTGGTTAGAAGATATGAGGACCAGAGTTCAAATCTCTGGCACCTGTATAAAAATGCTGGCGATAGCTTCATGAGCCTGTAGCATTTAGAAACAGGCACGGGAGGATCCCTGGGGCTCAATGGTCACACTGGAAAGTTCAAAAAGTAAGGTAGACAGTGATAAGGGAAGGCCTGATGTTTTTCTCAGGCCTAATCTTATGCACATACTTACACATACAGCTGTGCATACACCACACACAGAGATTAGACACTCGCAGACACATAGACACAACACAGAAAATTATTAAATCTCGGCTGAATATCTAACAGTATAGGACATAGAGCATCTTCAACACTTCTCAACATTGATTAATATTTCAGTTTTAAAATCCTTAATGTTGAAAAGTCACCTTGCCTAATTACATAGTACAAAATAGTAGTACATTAGGCCAGTTACAGAAGTTGTAAATTTTGTCCTATTCTCAAGCCAAAGTTTATTGAATAGCTGTTTTGAAATGTTAGTCAGTAACTCAAGCAGCGATGTCTAAAATCAATCATTTTAGCAACACAACCCCATGTGAACTGGTTTGAGGCTGAAGAATGAAGGTAAGATGATGCTAGGGCTTTGTTTCCTGGAACTAAGCCTCTGGGTTTCCAGAAGATCAGCAAACCATGTGAACACTGAAAGCAGTGTACAGTAGGAGCCAAGCTGAGCTAAGGTGTTTCCAGCTGTATTTATTCACGTTGTAAGTGTGCTGCCATGTGCAGTGCTAAATGAACAGCCTGTGCATTCAAAGGGAAGGCTGTGGCAAAGCTATGCAAGCCATGTGGGCGAGAGCTGCCAGCAGCACCCCAAGCTAATGAACATTTGATTTCAAATTGCATGTTCAGAAAGCCTTTTATGGTTAAAGCAGTTTTTGCCACCTCCATACCATATAGGGTTACAAAACCCAATAAGAGGTCACAGCCCACGGTTTAAGAACTGCCCTGTCCACCCTCTGTACAACTCTTGTCACAAATAGCCATCAATATAGAAGGTCTGTAGTACATCTTACATTTGCTTTAAACATATTCTTCCCATGTATTGATAGTTATCAGACATCAATATCCTTCCTAGATATGAATTTTTCATTGTCTTCTGTGAAGAATGATTTCCCGTGTACTACAAACTCTCTGTTTTCATTTACTTGAAATGTCGTGAATCACTTTTTTTCCAGGGATAGTTTCGCTAGCTATAGAAGGCTTGTCAGCAGTTTGTTTTCTTCTGGCCCTTTACAACACCCCTTCATTATTTGGGATCCTCCGGGCCGCTGATGAAAATTAACTGTTGTTTAGACCACTGTTCTTAGACTATAATCCTCACTTTCCTCTGCCTGCTCTCCATTGTTCCCTTCTATTTCAGAAGTTTGAATGTTAAATGCCAAGGTATAATTTTCTTTGATATTATCTTTGTATAAATTTCTTAGATTTGTGTGTTGATGTTTTGCACATAATTTCAGATAAAAAGGGAATCTGTACTCTCTAGCATGTCACAAAAAATACTTTAGGCTTCACTCATACATGGGTTTTTGGTCCACTCATCTTGTTCCGGTTCTCCTGATTGCCTTTATCCAAATATGATGCATAATTTTCACCCTTCTCTGCTTTTGCTGTGAACTAGAAATGGCCATTCTGTGATCCCTTTATCAGCAAGCTAATGTATTACTCATGCACTAAAGTATAGACAGAATGTCTGTCTGTGACCCTTGCCCACAAAGTCCCAGAAATATGGATGTCCCAAACGTTGCTTTTCTTCTTTTCCTAGGAAAAAAATCATTTTGTTGAATTTCACGCATCTTCCATTTGTCTTTTCTTGATGTTAAAAATTCCTATTTTCCTAGAGTCTCTTGTTTCTAGCACCATGACACTGTCTTCATACATGTCTGATAAATATTTATATTTTGAGTGGGTGGATTAAGGAACTGAATTCACTTAAGGTAGTTGTGTGTTGCAGGATTTTCCCTGTCCAATTACATTAGTGCAGAGGAAGTCTGTGATTGGACAGGGAAAAGGGAAGCAGAGCTAAGAGTCACAGAGAGAGGGAGCATCTCAGCGTAGGAGGGGAAGGAAGATTGCTGCAGATATAAACCCCTGTGGTGTTTACCAGCCACAAGTAGCTATGATTTCACAAGGTTAGAAATATTGGGATAAAGCTTTTATCATTATCAATTGGCTCTGAAATTATTGTATTGACATCTTGTAAAGTGTGATTTTATTGATACATAAATCTGATTGGTTAATTAAGCTTTAAGAGTCTTGATTCTACCAGGTAATTAGGTGTTGAGATGGCTGACCATGGGATGCATGGGACATTGTGCGGTAGTGAGAGAAACTTGCCCCACCCCCTAGCATGCTGGAGATAGGACAGGCCAGCAGAAGTGCCATCTTGGTCTGGTGTGGGACCTTGTAAGGCAGTCTGTAGCCTGGCTGAGCAAGGCTTACTCCAGAGACCCAGTAGAACATTCTACAAGGGGCGGAACTCATGAGCCATGCTCCCAGACTGCTGACTCCTCAACTCCATAATCCTGTGAGCATCAGTCATGTGTGGTCACATCCCAGGCCCCTAGCATTCTGACTGGACTCCACCCCTACAGTCACCTGGCTACAGTCAAGTTTCCCCCCCCCCCCACAGTTACCTGGCAACAGCCTCCACTATAAAAGGAAACTTCTTGCCCCTCTTCTCCCTCTCTTGACCCTCTCTCCATTCTTTCCCCTCTTTCCATGTGGTCATAGCCATCCCTCTATCTTCTCTTTCTCTCTTAACTTCTCTATCTCCTTTTCTCTTCCAACTTTTCTATAATAAAGCATTGAAACTATGAACTGTCTCTTCTTATCAAAACCTGTAAGAACATGGAGCAGGCCTCAGCATTTCCAGCCACCAAGAAAGGACCCAGCCTCTTCTCAGCCAAACTTCCTCAACAGGTACCCTGGAGGCCCAAACCAGAGTTGCACAGCCTTCTGAGCAAGGAGCCCCCTCCCAGGTAGCCAGGCAGCCTGTCGCTCTACAGGTACTCCGGTGCCCGCTGTCCCTATCCCGGTGTGAAATGGTGTGCAGGCCTAACCCGTTTCCCCTTATTTGGGCCTTGCCTGCCAGTTCTCCCCTATGCGGCCTTTGCCTGCCAGTGTTCTATGTGGGCCCACCATCACCACCGCCTCTTTTTCCCCACAGTCTGGCCCTTCAGAGAGTTGGCAGGTTCATTTTTAAATATTTCCTATAAAGATTGTGTGGTATTTCGACACACAAAAAAGTAGTGAAAGAAGTAAAACAACACCAATCCTCAGAGCTCAGCTCGATGATGACCAGCACTGTCTGGATTTTGACTGAGGACGTGTCACTCACTGGCTCCGCAGCAACTTTCCATGGCAGGCTCTCAGGTAGCTCCTGGATCTGGAGGCCAAGAGTGGGTTTAAAATCTGTGATGGATGCACAGAAGCAGAAGCGGTCTCTTTTATTATATATTACCTCCCCTGTCATTATGAAATCATTTTCTAGTCACTTTGGTAGCAACTATCATTAATGTACTCATTTGACATTCGTACGGCTCTCTTATGCACTTCCATAGGAATTCTGTGGTAATTAACTATTAGTTAATGTTAATAGTAATGGATTTTTGAAATAATGAGCCTGCAAATAGGGTCAGTGGCAGCCAAAGGATCAATGGATTTGAGCCGGAGAAACAGAGGAGCAATCCCTTTCACTGTGAAAGATCCTGAAGTAGATACAGAGCTTGGGAAGTCAAGAAGCTCAACATGCCTGGTGGGAGCCCAAAACAGGTGGTCACCTCTCTCTGAGAAAATCTTGGTTTGGGTTTAACAGAAAGCTATGACAAGGTGGCATTTAATTCAGCATTTTTTCTTTGGTTTGTATGCAGATCAACTAGGTCCTATATTATCTCTTATTTGCCTCATTTACAAGCTGTATTTCTCTGTGAAGTAGTAAATCAGATTTGCCTAGATGATTGTTCTAGAAAACTCACCTGGAGGGCAATGTGAAGATAAAAATGTATACTAATCTTCAGATCAAAGAAGCAGCCAGCTCTTGAAAACAGCACCTTGGTGCAGGTGACAGGGGGATGAGAAATTTAAAATGAAGGTTGCGGCGACCTTCACGGAGTTCACTCTGTGAATTGCTAGTGGAGAAGAAGCTTGTCTCTAGAATATGCCCAGAATTCTTTCCAAATGTGGCCCTTGTCATCATAAATACCAGTAATGGCAAGATCTGGCCAAGCAAGTGTCACGTTTCAACCATCCATCTGTGTCTCCCCCTCTGCGTGTCCTTGAACACACTTTCCATTTCATGAACAGAGAGCCCAGGGAGATGAGCTCTGAGGAAACTCTAGAATCACGTGCCTACGAGAGTTGTGGGAATCCTTTGGAGCTTCAAATCTGGACACAGGTGTGGTTCGTTGGCTTTTCCTATGTCTTACACCATATGATACCCTGTTGGCATTTTAGTCAAGGAAAGAAGTTAGACATATAATCTCCGCCTCTTTCAAGACCAGCAGAGTCACTTCTAACACTTCTCTCATCTGCATAAAATTTGACTATAAGAGTGAAGTCTGTTCCTTAAACAAAGAACTTCACATTTACAGTGAGATATAGTCCAAAGTACCACTATGACTCCTCCCCCCCACTTTGCACAGTAGGGCAACTCATTGGATTCTACACCTGGTAAAATTTGTTTGGTTTGGAGGAGGTGTAGAACCATTTGAGCAGTAAACAGGAAAAGCAAAGAATGGTCTCAGAAAACAATGAAATCCAAAGTGACACAACTTCAGAGGTGTTGGTCCTTGACCTGTTCACACACTTCCTACAGAGTAGCTTCTCGACACTGCCCCTCTTCCTAGATAGCAGGTACCTGAAGGGATGTGGTGCATACCTTTAAACTCAGCATTCAGGAGGCAGAGGCAAGTAAGGAGCTCTCCAAGTTTGAAGCCAGCCTGGTCTAGAGGTCATTCTAGAGCAGAACAAGTCCTAGAACAGTTACAGCTATTCAGAGAAGCATTGGAAAAACAAAACCAAGGCAACCAAAGGGAGTTGCTACCAAAGGAGGAAATGGTTAACCTGGCCTAGTAACATCCTGAGCACCTAGTATGTTAGGAGATATGGGAACCCTGGGACTGAGCCCCTAGTCTGTAAGGAGATTGGGGTACCCTGGGACTGAGCCCCTAGTATGTAAGGAGATTGGGGTACCCTGGGACTGAGCCCCTAGTATGTAAGGAGATCTGGGTACCCTGGGACTGAACCCCTAGTCTGTAAGGAGATTGGGGTACTCTGGGACTGAGCCCCTAGCCTGTAAGGAGATTGGGGTACCCTGGGACTGAGCCCCTAGTATGTAAGGAGATCTGGGTACCCTAGCACTGAGCCCCTAGTCTGTAAGGAGATCTGGGTACCCTGGGACTGAGCCCCTAGTTGTAAGGAGATCAGGACTCCCTTGGGTTCTGGATACAGTGGGGGGTGCTTATGGCGAAGCCATAGCTGAACTAGAAGGGTCTGGACTGTCAATGCCTTATCACCCATCAAACATAGTGGCTAACTATATGACTCTACCATCTCTCTCTCTGCCCTCAAGATGAATGCAACTTTCCTTTTCAAAACCTATCCTCCTTGATGACACAGTTGAATTCCAATCCACAGTCATCCACATCGCACTCTAAATTCTAGGTGATCAATACTGCACAGGCCCTGGAGTGGTTTCATCCAACACTTCTGTTTATAGATCTAGAAAACAAGGTCTCGGGTAGGAGATACACACTGAGTGCTATGGTCATCTATGCTCTCCTGGTGTCATCCTCGATATCTTTTGCTCCACCTCAGTTACTGAGAATCAAATATTCTATGAACTGTCGAGAGAGAAGGCTGTTCTGCTCAACCCTAGTATTAAAGTAAAAGATAAAGAGGGAGAGTGTTTCAGAGCTGGGACCTGACCTCTGGAGGGAAGCCATCCTTCGCTGGCCTTCTAGCCACTCATCTTACAAGCAACAGAGTGAGTCACACACTAACCATCCTGGATTTGGCCTGACCCATGTTAGCTTTAAACTACACAATCCAGCCACCAGTTGAGGCTCCTTGAGGTCTCTTTCCTGTAAGCAGGAAGGTATCTCAGTATTATTCACGGTGTGCACATCAGGACCAGCTGCAGAGACGGAATTCAGCCAGACATTGCCTTTTAAATTCATGCAGCAGAAAGCTTCCACAGTATCTACCTTAATCATTACGCACTTCTTGTCTCTACCAAACCGCATCTATAAAAACCATAAAGTAGAAATCTTTGATTACTCGGAAAGGTCAGGCTTCAAGTTGTATATTTAATCTGTATTGAAAGAAGCATGTTCTGTGAAGAGTTACGTTGTAGTGTCTAAACACCTGCTGCTTCCGTTTTTTTCAAGACATGCATGGGCACTCCTGGGCACAGACCCACAAATAACATAGCTATGCCTATTACCAGCCTCCTCCCTTCTCAGATGCTCCTTTTAGAATTTAAATATTTCAGCACCTGTCAGAAGACAGGTGATTTTTTTTCATGGTCAGCAGGAATAACAACAGTATAAAATAAGCTATTTCCACCTGCCTGGAGTGAATTGGGAAGCAGGCTATGCAGAGACTGGATATTCTGAAAATATCTGCTTCCTATCCTTCCTTTTTCTTCTCAGCCTTTCTCCTTCCCCTCTTCTGTTTTACTTTCAGACAATTCTATTAGGCTGCTCAGGAAGTGTAGGGAGCAGCAGCCAGAGCAGGTGGCCAGCTGCCATCTAGGAGGATATCAGGAATGTGTAGAAGCAGCAGGTTGGGTACAGGGGAGCTTCTTGTGAGGAGGTTGGCAAAAGGGACACCAGCTGGGCAAGCTTCCTCCTGTGGCACCTGGGAGACTCAGTGAGAACCCAGCCCCCTGCTTCGGACCAGGTGAAATTGCCATTGTGAAGAAAAATCAGACGAACTCAAATTGAAAAATGGTCTACAAAAATAACTGACCTTTAACCTTCAAAATTATTACTGCCATGAGAGTTGATAACACAGACTGTACAATGCAGTTCTTGGCTTACAGTGGACAATAAATCCCTACTGAATGTGTCTTTCCATGCCTGACAGTTCCTCTGTGAATAGAGCTTGGTCAAATACTTGAGGAAGCATTGACCTATGAAAGAGAATTTTTAACACACACACACACACACACACACACACACACGCACGCACACTCACATGACGAGAGAGTCAAACAATCTTCATAGACACCATTTTCATTTGTAATCCAATGATTTACAACTCTCTTAACTTGTAATAGTGTTTAAGGGAAACAAAAGACTTAGAAAACCATCCATTCCTGTGTCCTCTGATGTAGGTATGTCTGCGTCCTTTTTGGATCAAGTGAACTCCTTTCCAGTATTTGGATAGAAATGTGACCCTGGTTGCTGTCCAGCTAGAATCTTTACTGTCACTGCCTGGCTAAAGAATACTTAATGGTTTCAAGTACAGCAAGAATAGAGGAGATCAAGAATACCTGAGCTAAAGAGTTGCAAAGATTCTGGAAGCTGAAAGAAGAGTAAAGATATTCAAAACAAGTATTTGAGTTCCTCCTCTTGAATTTGAATACAAATACTTCGTTTAACATGTAAATGCAGAATAATGAGCTATTTCAGCTTTTAAAATCCATGAAAAAGGCTGAGGCCCCCCATCTTGGGAAGAAAACCCGGCTGTTTTCTTTGTTATGTATAAGCAGACTACATTCCTATTTACCACTTTCCTACTTGCGGGAGAAGGGGGTTGTTTTGGGAGCTGGTTGTTCAGGACTCTTGCCAGGACAAACTCTGACCCAGTCAGTGTTGCTAGGTCCTGTCTAGAAGTTTTGCCTGTCATTGACTGGGATATGAAACACTCAAAGTTGACACTAAACATTTCCTAGTAAATGGTATCTTTAAGAGATAATTTTTGGAGGATTTTTCTTGGTGTTAGAATTTATAGCAATATTAGCTATGCAAAGCAGGTTTTCTATGCAAATGAGTAATATAAATAGTATTTATGTTAAAGAAGAAGTTTATGAGGTTTTTTTAAAAAAACTATTCTCAGTCATTCAAATTCAGTCCCCTTAATACTCTGAAGTGGAACACTGTGGAAAGCAAGCAGACAAGTTTTTAGTGATGAGTCTCAACCACTCAAGAGCAGCCAGCCTCTCAGGCCAGTCACTTCATTCAAAGTTTGAGAAGGAAGTTTGTAAATTTGTTGTCATGGTTAGTTGGCTTTAGTTGTCAGTTTAACACAATCTAGAATCACCATAGAGAAGGGCCTCTGAAAACATCTATGAGAGATGATCTTCATTACATTAGTCAGTGTGGGAAGACTCGGTCACTGTGGGTGGCACCATTCCCTAGACTTGTTGACTCTAGCCTGTATATGTAAAGAAAACAACATAGCCTGAATGCGTTCATTCATTGCTCTCTTTTTGAAATAGAGTCTATGTGATCATCTGTTTCAAGGTCCGTCCTCCTTGACTTTCCCACAGTGACAGGAGGTACCTTGAACTGTAAGCTCAAAGAAACCCTTTCATTATTCAGTGTTTGTGTCAGGGTATTTATAATAGCAGCAGAAAAGAAACTAAGACCCTGTGTCTTCTTAAATATCTTACTATCAACAAGGTGTGCTCATATCCGCATCCCTGGCATTAGCCTGGAACTTTCCTGAAACACAACCACGGGCTCCAGAGTACCTTCCTCACAAGCAAAAGTAGATGTTTAAAAAGCAATGTCTTCCCCTGAATTGCCAGGTTTTGCTCTGCTCATTTTTAAAAATTAAAAATGTCATCTACACTTGATTTAGAACAATTGCTCAAGAGCAGAAATCAAGAGCAGAAAACTCTTAGGTTGCCCCACCAGGAATTCTCTTGGGCTGTTGAAAGGTTCTCTGCATTCTGTTTTAGCTGCATTCACCGACAGATTTGAGCCCCCCACCCCCTGGATGCTGGAGAGGGAGCCCAGCCACCAGCGTATCTCTGTTCTTCTCCTATAGCAGAGAACTCAGCTTGAACTGTTATGAATGGCAAGGAAGAGGTGTGCCCACACTCTCTTGGTTGGTCAAACTGACTCCGTGGGGTTGTCTCCTCAAACTCAGCTCCTTTTAGTGGTAGACACGCTTGGGGATGCTCCCCTAAAGACTCTTAACCAACAACCACAGCACTCACATAACCACCCTAATATAAAAGCACCCTAATTTAAAATCTAAAAGCAATTGAATCTCTATTTGACACATGATCAACATTACTGACAGCCATCATGAAAAGTAATCTTTCAGATCAGGAGTCACAGCTTCTGGACTCCCAGCATTTGGGAGGCCAAAGCAAGAAGGCCGCCACAAGTTGTTATCCAGCATGGGCTGCACAGTGAGTTCTGAGCCCTCCTGGGCTACAGTGAGGCCCTAACATACATATATACATACATACATACATACATACATACATACATACATACATACATAATCATCCCTTCAAAGTTCTTCAAGTAGCATCTCCAGACTGTGCACAATGGAAGGCAGGAGGCCTCTCTCCATCCCAGCTAGCTAATTATAATAATTGGGTTTTTTCCTTGTTCAGTGTACTTCCTCTGAAATAATAAGCTTTTCAACACACAAAGCCCCCCAAAATGGTGGCTGATGAATTAATTGGCTGGATGGGAATACTCGGAACACAAAAGGGAAATGAGAAGAGTCAGCTCCATGTCTGTCTCTGAGACTGTGAGAGGGAGGAACACACCAGCCATTACTAAAATCAGAGACAGATTGCTCAGCACAGTCTAATGACATCATTGTTTCTGTACCATGGGTAAACATGACATTTCTACAATTGGATCTAAATGGAAGATATCACATAGCAATTAGACTCCTTGTGCATTGTGAGACCAGTATCCATCTACAGGCTTGCTTGCTCTAAGACCCAAGCCATTCCTAAATATTCTTTAAATAAAGAGAAATACCCCAGTACTATCTGAACTTGTTCTTGAATGAACAAGGTTATGGGGTACCTTTTGCATCATGTAGGCACAGCTGGCCACCTTTAGGGTTAGGGTTAGGGTTAGGGTTAGGGTTTAAACATTTAGGAACATCATAAATAGGGGTAAGAAAATTCTGCCTCAGGTCTGTGCTCTCAGTGCTGGAGACATCTCACACAGAGCCTCAGTATCATAAATTCCCACTCCAGCCAGGGGCTGTGTTTCCTCCTATTTTGCCATGGTGCCTCTTGAATGCAAGCATTTTCTTTCGATTGTTTAGGTGGCCCCTCATAGTTGGCAGGTGAAATGGTTGCTTCCCCAAAGCACCTGCTGACAGATGAAGACATGGAGCTCCAGGGTAGAGTGAGGCCCTGACTGAGACTGTCCCCTAGCATTCACATTTCCAAGGCCCCATGTGGTAGTAGAGACTTGTAATCCCAGCATGTTGAAATGGAAAAGGTGGACAGATCAGCATGGCCTCCTGGCCAGTGAGTCTAGCCTGTTTGATGAGCTCCAGACCAGTAAAAACTCGTTTTAATAAATAAGGTGGACAGCACTTGAGAAACGACAGCCAAGGTTGTCCTCTGGCCTTTAACAACTTCTTCTCTCCTTCCCCGTCCACTCCCCCTACCCTTCCTCTTCTTCTTCCTCCTCTTCTTCCTCTTCCTCCTCCTCTTCCTCCTCTTTCTCTTCCTCCTCTTCCTCCTCTTCTTCCTCTTCCTCCTCCTCCTTCTCTTCCTCTTCTTCCTCTTCTTCCTCTTCCTTCTCTTCTCCTCTTCTTCCTTTCTCCTCTTCCTCCTCTTCTTCCTCTTCTTCCTTCTCTTCTCCCTCTCTTCCTACTCTTCCTCTTCTTCCTCTTCCTTCTCCTTCTTAATTTAAGATACACACAAGAGTCTCAGGTTGCACATAGGTTTCACATGTAGCAGCAGTGTGTCAGGTAGGTCCTATGATAGCAGGACATCAGGAATGACATCAGTGCCCTTGATGGCCCTTCCCTCCACTCTGGGATTCATTGCTGATAGAAGAGTAGAATCATTGCTGGCACATGGCCATTGTCAAGCTGCAGGTGTGGAAGACACTCAGCTAAAAGTGGCTGCAGTAATCAGAGCAGATCCACAGGGACAAGAAAGAGGAAGGTGACAAGGTACAGTGTAGTGTCACCCCAGGGAGGGCATAGACTCCACCCCCCAACCTTGATGAGCTATCAGGTAACAGCAGTAGCTATCTAGAGGCAATGGAGAGGAGTCCAGCACATTTGTCAATATCATACTCTTCATTATCATGAATGGTCATGTGTAATCATAAAATAGCAATCAAATACAGCTGCTCTGTAAGGAAGGACACCTTTGATACTAGGAGATTTGCATCCATCCCAAGTTGTTAGAAACCACTGACCAATGCCAGTGTCTCATCTCCAGGTCTTAAAGATCTTATGTGGTCAAGTTCCCAAGTTGCTTCTGATATATGTATATATATATTTTTTAAATTGGAACTGGTAGTATTTCCATTTTCCCTGATATGTTTTCTAATCTCAATGATTCTGTATGGCTAGTCTGTAAGTAATACTAGACAGTTCATTGGCTTATGTTCTTGCATTTCTTTTTCTTGTTTTTTCTCTCTGCTGGGCTCCCCTCCATGACGTTAGCTGGATGAGTCAGTTGCCAGTTAGGCTTGTCTTTGAGAAATGGACATGTTTCTGGGGCTTTGACATCTCATCGCTCCTTCTGTGTGCTTGGCCACTTTGCCTGTGCACCATCAGTGGCAGCAGGACAGAACTGGGCCACACACAGTGCCAGCCAGTTCCTTCAACCTTCCACCATTTGTCACCCTGAATGTCAGAAAGGCTCTGCGCGGCCATTCCAGGATGACTGGCTGATGCTGCTCTCTGAAAGAATGTCTGAGTCTGCTTGCTTCAAAGGTGAGAGAGAACAACACACAAAGCAATGGTGAACTAGGGAAAAGCTAATCTATCAGTGTTGGTTGGAGATAGCCAAACACATTGAGACCAGCAGGGAGGCTGAAGAAGGGAAGATGCCCTCCCTGTCGCAGATAGTGCTGGGTGCCAAGCCTATCAGCAGCAGGCCATGACAACCTGCCTGAAGAAAGGCAGGTCGTGGGGCATGCTTCTGAGAGTGGGATATCTGCCACTCGACCACTGAAACATCTACCTCAGTAACCAGGGACTCTGCTCTTATGGAAAGGGAATGACTCCGGTAGTTCCTCCCTACCTTCTTCTTCTCCAGACCTGTGGGAAGTAGCAAGCAACAGTCCCCCACAAACATCCATTTGTCAACTGTCATTAGGTCATCACTGATGATCTTCCATCTCTAGAAATAAAGCGCGCCGTAGACTGATGCCCAGCCCATCAGTGCATAAGGCAAGAAGTGTTTGCCAAAGCCAGAGGCCAGGCACCGGTGGTTTTCTTGTGACAAGAAATAGAGTTCCTCGCTGACATATTGTTCCAATGATTGATTTAAATGCTTCCCTCTCTTTGTAGCAACAGAAAGGTCTGTGAAGTTTCCAGTCAAAATGGCTCATGAATGGGTAATCACAACAACCCTAACAGTCTTTTGATTCCCTGACAGATCCAAGGAACACGTGAGTTTCTTGTGATTGATGGCTGTTGACTGACAGTGGGTTTTGTGGAATAATGAGAAGAGTCCCAGATGGCAAACGGCTCCAAGAACAAATGAAGTGCATACCCAGGAGGTGTACACAAGGAAAGATGGAGAACCTGCCTCCAGAGCCGCTAGGCAGTCCAACTCCACCCACCGAGAAAGTGTCGAAAGCCCAGTAGCCTCTGGATGGTGTTGAACATTGGTCCTTCTACTTCCTTCTTTCTCGGAGGTTCTTCTTACAGCCCTGGGATCATACCTGCCTTTCAGACAAAAACACTGTGGGCCTTGACCCCAGTGATGGCACTACAGGATGGGAAGGACTCTTGGCCCAGAAAAGACAATGGTGCCCAAGGAATCCAGCACTAGATTCATATCACATTAAGTTACATGCACATAAAAATTTTCAACTTGATCAACCTAGTGAATAATAAAAACATATGTGTCTGTCAGATACAAAGAAGAAAGCAGATTCTGCGACTTAGGGACCACGTGGAAAAGGCCTTTGGCTAGAAGCCAAGCCTTCAGCATGCTCACTGAAAGGTCATTTGGAAGTCAAACTGAACTCGATTGAAATACAATGTTCTCTTGCTTCCATTTTGGAAGCCAGCTGATCACGTACTAGGGAAGGGTTGTTAGAGAAGGAAGCAGCATCCCTGAATCCCCACCCTCCCCACACACATACACACTCACAAACACACATACCCTGTGTTGAAGACTAAAGACCTTTAGGTGCAGAGAGTAGGACCCTAAAGACGTGTCCACTAACAGTAAAGTGATGCAGACAGTACTATCACATGTGTGGCAAACCAGAAGGTCTATATCCAAAGCACAGAGCCTAAAATGTGAGCATGGGACCCTAAAGTCCACAGAGGCCACGGTCCTGAGACTCAGTCCAGTAGTTACACTGGAGATCACCACAGAAACCATGGCAGGCTTTGTAGAGTGCTTCTTATGCACCAGGCAAAGTGCTTTCCAGCCCCTCCTGACAGTAGTCCAGGTGGCTGTGGCCTCCGCTGCTATCATCTTCACCGGTTATTGTCTTTCATGTTGTCACTAAAGCAATGGAAACAGAGGACTGTAAGCATAATGGTTTTGGGCACTGTGTACAGGTTATCTTTGCATTATTCAAATGTCAATTTTTTTTTGCCCTAACATTTGTTTCAATATGGGCATGGCATTGCAATGCTTGTGCTGAGAATCTCCTGCCTCAAGTTTGTGTCAACAATCTTTACCATTTACTCTCTGCCTTGTCAATAAATGCTAACCACCCAATGGCTGAGCAGAAGAGAGAACAGGGCAGGACTTCTGACAGCCAGGGAAGGGAGAGAGAGAGGAAGGGAGATTCAGATCTGTCATAAAGAAGAAGGAGGAAAGAGTTCATAGAGTTTACCTGGATCATAGAAAGCCCTAAATGTAAGTGTTATGGGGATGTTGGCTGGTAGGAAGCCAGATTAGCTCAGGGAGTTAAGATAGATCATTTGACTGCCCAAGTACTGAGGTGAAGCTTGAAAATAAACTTTGGTCTCTTTGTGTTGTTATTGGGAACTAGTAGGATAAGGAAATACACCACGGTGTTAATTTACTGCTTACATTTATATTAAAAATAACACTTACAGGCCCCACCTCAGATGCCACTCACCTAAGAGTGACACGGGCCCTCTGTGTCAGACCAACGTTAGTAGCATCCAGGTAAGGCCTTCTCTGAAGGTCAACAAGTAGCCCAGATACAGGAACAATGGTGAGATCTGCTCCATAGGGAAACAGCAAGAGATCAAGCCGGACCTGCTATGATACAGCTCTGAGGGCTACCATCAGGACGGGTCTCCATCAGACACCAGTGTAAGAGGATCCTAAACTGTGGGAGTAAAGGTATAATTCTGTGTTCCAAAGAATACCACACCAGGGGCCAGAGATATTTATTCTGACAAGCACAGGTCCTGTGCATTCGTTTCTCCTATTATATCCCAGCCAGATATCTTCCATGATTTTACCAACCTATATCTTAAGGGTAAGGATTGTCTGCTGTGAAAAGAAATGTATATGAAAATAATATGTAGGATCTTTGCTGCCTTTGGCTTCAGATAGTGAAATGACCAACTGTTTAGCATCTCGGGCCTGAGGAAGAAGAACATCTTGTATATATTTTCTGCTTTGGGTGGAAGGTGGTGGAGGTGAGATTAAATTCACAGGCACAGGAGTAGACAGAGGTCTGCAGCTGCGTCAGCAAACATGAAGAGCAATGAGAGGGCTCAGGATCATGCACGTGGTTTCCCTTGCTCACTGTGGGGGTCAGTGCATGTCTACGGCTGTTTCCTGGACCTACAGACAGGAAAAGGCACCTCAGGCAGCTGTGAGAGGGCCAGGCTACAGGAGAGCTCGCAGCGGAGACTCCATGGCAGCATTGGGCTGTTTCTGTTCTTATTGCTCTCATAAGCACTGGCATAACCATTTCTTCTAGAGTGTGGAATCTCTTCTTTGAGGTCTAAAGCTGAGGAGACTTTCTTGTCTGTCCTTCACCACTTCTTTGGAGAAGTAGGCCTGTCTCCAGCCTTCCTGGGTCCAGGAACACAAGGGACTAGTGAAGTGTGTTTGTTGGCTCCCAGAGCTTGCAACAGTCAGACCAGCAAGACAGTAAGCCAGCACCCATGGAAGCCATTATTCAGCCTTTTTGTCCTTCTTATTGTTTGTTGGTTATTTGGTTGCTTTTCTTTCAGGATGAGGTGTGATTTCATAGCTCTAGCTGATCTTAATGTGCTCCGTAGGCAAGGATGATCTTAAGTTTCTGATCCCTCCTGCTCTACCTGCCAAGCCAGTTTCTGGGCTCTATGAAGTACTGAAGACCTAACTTAGGGCTTCATGTAAGCTAGAAAAGCACTTTAAAAATTGGGCTATATCTATAGTCCCACTGCTGTGGTTTAAAGGAGGATGTAGCCCATTCTAAAGTGTGTACATTCATACATGTGTGAGGTCATCATATGTGCCTCTGTGTGTGTATGCACATGCATGTGTTTGCCTGTGAATGCCTGTGTGTGTCTCTGTCTCTATCTCTGTCTCTCTCTCTCTCTCTCTCTCTCTCTCTCTCTCTTGCTTGTTCTTGTTCTGTGTGTATGTACATGTGTATGTTTGTGTGTGCAATTTACAATTCTGTGTATATTGAGGAGGTATAGGAGGATGTGGCTGTGGTTTTTAAAAGTCTTTCCAAACTAGAGCAGAAGTAACTCTAATCAGAGCCTTGGCATTTGTACACTCTAAGCAGATATACATCTTTTTTAATCAGCATTTTTTTACCTGAAGATTTCATAACTGGTACTACTCCAAGTCCTTCCTGACTCTATAAACAGTGGGATGAAATCCACAACTCCTCCCAGCATGGTGAGAGAACCCTTCTACCACTTCAGACACTGGCAGCAGCCACATGTAGTGGTAGAAGGAAGGAGTGTGTAGCAGGAGGGGAATTTGAGCAAAGCAAACTACATATATGAAATCAGCCAAGAGCACTGAAAAAACAAACCCAGCCCTGCCGTAAGAAGGCTTGACCCTACGTCTAGCCTACAGAAAAGGACACTACTGGTCCTTTCTTCTTCAAGTCTTGGCCATAGGAAAGCAGACTAAAAGTTACCACAGAGAGGATGACAACCCATATATCCAAGGTCACTAACTGCTGAACTGGAGGTACTCCAAGAATGCAACTCCTTGAACTAGCAGCAAAGAGAGCCTGGCCGAGGGTGAGGCAGAAACCAGAAGGTGTTATGGGGCGAATCTTTAAAGCCCAAAGGGTCTTGTATGCATTCACAGAAAGGACTGTGGTGGGATGGGCCAATGGGAAGGACATGAGAGACACCTGTCAGTCATCACTGTGGAAGAAGGCCAAAGGGAGGAGGCCTTGTGTTAGGAATGCTGTCTGTCAGCTTCTGGTCACCTTGAGAAAAGAGCCCACAGGAGGATGTGTCCATTTTGGCTCACGGTTTCAGGGATTTCAGTACACAGGTGATGGGTTCCATTGTTTCTGGACCCTGATGAGGCAGAGCCCATGAAAAAGGCACAGGGATATGGAAGAGCAACTTTGTTCATATTATGGTGACCAGCAAGCAGAGAGGGACAACAAGGGAAAGTTTTCCCAAACATTCCTGGGGAAACTATTTTCTTCAGCCAGACCCTGCCTTCTCCTCCCTACCACTTCCCAAAAATGCTGCCAGCCTACAAATGCCTTTAGGGATTAAGGCACTGAAGGTAGAGAGCTTCTGATCCAAGAGTCTCTCAAAAGCACCACTGGGCATCAGCCAGACATTCAGCACAAGAGACTTTTGCGGTGTTGGGCGTTACCTTACATCTACACTGGCAAAATACATAAAGAGGTTAGCAATGTCAGCTAGTGGATAGAGAAGGCATGTGCTTCAGGAGAGGCTCTGATAACTAGCCAGATAGCAAGCCTGAAGTGTTCCAGTTCGCAGGATAACAGCCCCATCTTTATTGTGTGCTGAGCAATATTCAATCAATATTTATCCCAGCATTATTAGCAGGTAAGAATGATAATGTAAAAAAAAAAAGTGTCATGTAAATATAAAGTCTTATTATAGCTAGCAAATTGGATTCCTAAGCTGATTAATTTGAAAGCTGTTTGGATTTCTTCTGGATGATATTGCCAAGTTTCTGGATTTGCAGTTTGAACTGGTGACTTTCAAAATTGATGCTGAGGGCAGGAGATGGTGCTAATTAGTGCGTGAGCTTTTCACATCTGAAAATCTGGGAATGAGTCCTGCTTGGGTCAAAAGTGAAAATGAGCTTGGGTCTCTCGCTCTGATCCCTGTTGACACTGTCGTCATCACAAAGCCATCGTGTTATCTGGCATAGATACTAGGCTGTCAGGAGAGCAGCACCCCAAGGCTGCTGGGCATGGTAGCAGATCCTGGCCACAGAGTAACAGCGAGAGCAGGTTTTAAAGGAAAAAATAAAAAGGAGTTCATGGCACACGTCCAATCTGAAAGACAGAGCCACTTTCGTCCACTGCGGTACCTCACTAGAAGTGTCCAGCAAGTGACCCAAGCATATAAAACGATGCTGTCTGGCAGAATACAGTACCACACTGCACAGCCCACCTTCCTCATGACAGACTACATGGCCTCATGCTTAGGATAGGGTGGAAAACAAGGCAATGTTTTTTACAGCAGTCCTGTGTAGGGTCTCTGAAATCAGAATTCTAGTGGCAAGTGAGGTTCAGGACTAGGAACGGGTGACAGATAGGCCATTACGAGGACACCCACTCTCTGGCTCATTCATTCGTCCATTCGCCTGTTGGTTGAACTACATTACCCGGGAGGAACTCCAGGATGCCAGCTAAAGTTCCCTGGGAGCATCCTCAGTGCACGTAGACCAAGCTCCCAACAGCATCGCAGAAACAATAAGGTATGTTCAGATAGGGTGTTGGGCCAAGCATTTCACCAAATGGGAGGGCACACACTCCATCATGGCTGGAAAGGGAGACAGGGAGATAGGAGATCCACACCTGGCTCCACAGCTATTGCCTGTTAAGCTGAGTTTTGAACTAAAGGCAGTGAAAATATAACACTAGGGGCTAGGCCTGGACTAAACTAAAAAGAGGAATGAGAAATGTAAACACAGGACAAACACAGAGAGAGGGGAAGAGGGGGAGGGCAGAGAGGGGAAGAGGGGGAGGGCGATGAAGAGGAGAAGGGGAGAAGGGGAGAAAGGGAGAGGGAGGGAGGGATGGAGGGAGAGAGAGAGAGGGGAAGGGGAAGAGAGAGAGAGAGAGAGAGAGAGAGAGAGAGAGAGAGAGAGAGAGAGAGAGAGAGAGTTGTCCATTGGCTTTTGGCTTTCAGGGACACCAAACGGCTTCATCAATCTCATTTCCCAAGTATGAAGGTCAATGGGAAATAAAGGTTAAAGGTCCGGGCAGGTGCCATATGGGTTTTTGGGTGCCAAGAGTCCCAGCTCTCTACTAGTTATCAATCAACAGGATGGGCTGGTAAACAGTGGAGCCCCAACAGGAAGAGACCAGGTCCTACACTGCCTGCTGGGGCTGTAGCACCCCACAAACATCCTCTAGGCCATCATTCCATTTCACGTCTCTCACATTTAATAACAAATTTCCAGTTTAATCTTTCAGACACAAGTCACTTATTCTCAATCCGGCTCTCCGTTTGCTGCTGTAACCTCACGGTGCTCATGCCAGGCGCTGGCAGGGAGCCCATTACACGCCCAGATCAAGCCTATTTTTTCATTAGCTCGCTCCTTCCCGAGGTGGCCTCCTTTCCAGTTGGCTGATCAGCAATCAACACTAGTTTGCTTCCATCAGAACGGCTCCTGTAACTTCTCGTTTAAGAACAGGCCCTCTCAAAACACATTAGGAAGAGGCATATGGAGTGAACGTGATTTTAACAATGAGTTGGGTTTTTTTTTTTCCCTTAAGGAAAAAAAAACCATGGCAGAAATCCAAAGGCAAAAGTTCATTTGCTTATCATTCTGTGGACTCCATGGAAGATTTAGTCCATCTTAAGTATTAATGTGATTAACATCCCCTTCTAACTAAAAGAAAATGATAGACACTATTTTCAAACATGGAAATTAAGATAGTGGTAAATTCCTTACCTGAACCATGGGCCATATGCACCATTCAGAAAATACAGGATTCTATGCCAATTCTAAACTTTGAACAATAATTTCCTTAACACTAGTTTCTGGGGAATAATTTTTATAAGGGGAGACTCAAAGATTCTCATAAGCCTTCCATCATTGGGATGCAGTTGGAAGTAGATATCGAACCCCTGTTGTTCCCAGGTGAGGCAGGAACACCCTTACAAAGTTGCTCACCCACAGGGGGTGAACTGAGGACTTCTAGATACTGCCTTATGTTGCTCGCTGTCCGTGCATGTACCTGTCTCAGAGCACACCACACGTGCAGCAATGACTGCACTGAAGGACAGCCTCAGTTGAAAGGACAGCCTAAAATCTCTTCCTGGTGAGCAACCATGGTCATTTCTAATGAAGGGTTTAGAAAAGGCATTGCTGGGTTTTACCATTTGACATTGGGCTCTTCACTCTTTCTACAGCTGGAACCAGTAGTGTCCTGAAATTCTGTGCCTTTGGAAGTGCAAGCTGTTCTGAATGTAAGGCATAATGTATGTCTGATGCTGTTTGCATGTATGTCATAGTATAATATGTGTCTGATTCTAACCCAGGAGTATAACTAAGAAGGTATACAGACAGTGTCATCTTTGCTCAGCATCATTAGAAGGCTTCTGTCCTCTCAGCCGTCAGGGCTCTACACTATCCTCACTTGGTCAGCAGCTCTAAGGCTTACAGACCACCTCTTTTCCCACCACACTCTACCAGGTGTCTTTGCCAGCTCTGTGAACTTGGCCTGTCGCATAGATTGAGGATCGTCTGCATGGAAGCAGCTTCGTTCCTCTCTCCCCTCCTCTTGCCAGACCTGTGTGAAGCTTTTGCCCATTCAGAAACAATGGATGGATGTGGACTAAAGGTTCCCTGACAGTCCATTGAGTGTTGCCTACCTACTAGGCATTTTGTGGCATGTGAGCACTCTCTTGTGTGAGGAAAAACCACCTGGACAATACATCACCCAGTAAACCTACTGGTTATAGACATGACAACATGTTTTGTGCCACAGTTTCTAAGACAGTACACCTCCTTACAGAAAAACTGTGAACCATCTTCTGGTCACTCTTCAGAACAGCACTGTCCTCTGACTGAACGTCTTTATGGAAGACATTGAGGAGGCTTGAATTGCCAGCAGGCAAATGGAATGGTCCCTTCTCTTACAGGGTGAGGTTCAGGTCTAAAGCAAGACATGTGCCCTTGACGATGTTCCAAAGGTGTACACCAACAAGGTGGTGTTAAAAGCAAACAAACAAACAAACAAATGAGCCAGAGTCCTTCCCTGCTGGAACACCCCCCCCCCATCACCTTAAACTCCTTCAGCCTCTGCCTGTCTGCTGACATTGATCCAAAAATCCCCAACTTCATATCCAATTGCCTGGGTCCTGGGTCATGTAGAATTGTTCAAATAAAACACAGACTCGTGAAAACTTGTCTTACAACAAAATTCACCGTAAACTTAAAAATAACCCTCCTGTGTTACTCTTTGTTGTGTAGTTACCCCTTCAACAGTGGTCTAACCTCAAAGGTGACTGAAAATAGATTTTTCAGGCCAATGGTCCACAAAGAGGATGGAGAGAGGCCTGTGGAGACAAGTGTGGAATAGTCACATGGTCATCTCATAGCTTACTGGTACCAAACCAGGACAAGTATGGAAAACAGAAGACTCGGAGCCTTTTGACAGAAACTGACACCACAGACCTACTTCCTGAGCTCTGTTAAAAGCCCAAGAAGTAGAAAAATGGGAGAAAACATGGACTTTAGTAAAAGAAAAAATATCATAGCTCAGGTTAGCATCCAGTTGCTTGGGAATTCAATAATCAGGAAGCCAACCTACTTTAAGCAAATACAAAACAGTCCTGTTATCACAAGCTAAGACACACACACCTCACACCAAGAAAACCAATAGCTACCCAGGACGGCCCATCTTCTCCTGTCTCCAAGGTTCCCAGCCCAGGAAGGGGTCCCGAGTCATTAGCATCAGTCATATATCAACAGTTACCAGACACCAGGAAACCTGAGTGGCAACTTGGCCTTCCGCTGCCTGCCCCTCAGGGACATCAAGGATGAAACCAATGGGTGGAGCAATGACTGGGGAGTCATTAATCCATGCATTCGACCCCAGTCCTCCATACATGGTACACCCCTATAACTCCACTGTGCTAACTTAAGCTTGGTCAGAAATGGTGGAATTAATCATCTCTCATATCCCAGCCCCATTTCTAGACCCTCTGAGTCCTGTGTCTGAACAATGGCTGTAGCCAGGGGATTCCAAGTCACTGAGCCATGCATCTTGCATCTTGTCTAGGGGTCTCTCCCTCCATGGCTGAGGGATTCCTAGCATTTCTGAGATTTCTGGGAAGTCATACTGGCTTGGGGAGCTACCTGGGGGACAGAGGTGAGCTCAGTAATCCAAGCCTCCAAGCTATATTTTTCTAAGAAGTACACACCAGGGGCAGCAGCTACCCAGTTGGTGCTAGCCACCATCTTCCACATTTGTCACCCCTCATGGATGCTTCTAGAATGAAAGCTTGGGTCCCACCCAAAGCTTGCGTCTATCCTCATGAGTAAGTCTCTAAGACATGCAGGTGGACAGAGTGCTTTGAAATCCTTAAATAAAGCTGATCTGGAAGGGTTGGCCTGTTGCCTACTCATTGAGATCAGCACAAATTAAATTTCATTTGTCATGGAGAAACACAAAGCTGTGTCACAGGCCTGTGAGCCCAGCGAGAGGAGTGCTACCTCAAGCTCTCAAGTTAAGTGCCTGCCCGGGCTTTCAAGAGAATTCAAGGACTGTTCGGTGTCTCCCTGGGCTGAAGAATGAGTTCAAAGCTTGGCTTAGAAACTTGATGAGATCCTGTCTCAATCAAAAAATAGGATCAGGGAGATAGCTGACTGGTGGGACACTGCTCTAGTGTATGAGGCTCTAGACTCAAATGTCAGTATTGAGGTGAGCAAAAATGGAAGAATGGGAGGGGAGGGCAGGGGAGGGGAGGGGAGAGGAGGGAAGGGGAAGTGAGAGAGGGAGGGAAGGAGAGGAAAGGAGGATAGGGATAGGGGAGGAGAAGAGACTGGAGGGGAGGGGAGGGAGGAGGGAAGTAGGGAGGGAAGTAGGGGTAGAAGAGGAAAAGAGACTGGAGGGGAGGGGATAGAGTGGACTAAGGAGGAAAGGAAAGGGGGTAGAGGGAAGGGATTGGAGGGGAGGGGATAGAGTGGAGGGAAGGAGGGAGGGGAGAGGAGGCAGGGGTAGAGGAAGAGAAGGGTAGCTGAGGAGAAGGGGGGGATTGGGGTGGGGAAGCCTGGTCAGCAGCCGGAGTCAGGCCAACCAGAATCTCATTGCACACTGAAGTCTGAAGTGGATGCTCAACTCACCTTGGTAGGGTCATTTTTAAAAGTTATTCAGAGGCTCCCCTCTTAGGATTATTTCTGACAGGAATGGGTTAATTGTGTAACCTTTTCTGCTCTCATTCCAGCCTCTGGGTTGTCAGTGGGGAGATGAACGAGCCTGCTGTTCTGCTGTTCCACTGTCTGTTGGACAGTGAGCTGGTTGCAGACGCTCAGCCACTTTCCTTGCTGTCTCCAAGTTGTCACCAGAATTGATAAATTTCAGAATGTTTTTCTTGCCCTCATTAGAATCTCAACATTGCCATGTAAATAAATGGATTTTGTGCCTTTTGTGGGTCCTCACTCTCTTCACTGGGAGCCATGTTTGTTCTTAAGACTATTTATGCTGTGAAAGGGGGACTCTCTGTGGAGAGGGGTGAGGGCTGGGCTTGGAGGCATCTCCAGAGCCACATGTCCTCCTGAGAGAACCAGCAAGGACAAAGGTGGGACATTCTGGATTCATTCCTGTGAACAATTTCCGACTGTGTTTTCTTTTAAATCGCTTATTTATTTATTTTACCTGTTTGTGTATGCACCTGCACACAAGCCACTCTGTGTGTGTGTGCATATGTACGTGTTGTGTGTGTGTGTTTGTTCATGTGTGTATGCATCAAGTTTGCATGTGTGTCCATATGTGCATGTGTATGGTATATGCATTATGTGTTTGCATGTGTGTGCATATGTACATGTATATGTTCATGTATGTGCACGGGTGTGCATATGTGTGGTGTGTGCATGTGTGTATGCACACTCACATATGTATGTATATATGTATCAGAGAACAACTTGAAGAGTCGTTTCTCTCCTCTCTTCATGCGAATCCTTGGGATCCAAGTCAAGTAATCAGGCTTCATGGTCAGCACCTGTAGCCACTCATCAGCCCAGCTATGATTTATGGGAAGCAGATGTGGTCATATGCAGATGACAAGGGACCTTTGTCTTCAGTGACCATTCTTCACATTGCTTCCGTCTGTCACATAAGGAATGTTCTAGACTCTAGAAATCTCTGAAAGGGAACAAATTGGTGATTCAGAAGTAAGATTGTGAAAAACATGGTGGTTAGAAATCGATGCAGGTGCTTTAGCAGGGCTGACTTCAAAAGTGACACAGTAGGACCACTAATTGGTGCCTAGGAAGATGGCTGCTGCACAGTCGTAAAGTACCTGCTGTGAAAGCATGAGGATATAAATTTGATCCCCACACCTACATCAAAAACAAACAAACAAAGAAGCATAGAGCCTCATGGTCTATACTCAAAAAAATTCTCAGTGCTGGAAATAAGATCCTTTAGGCTCTTGGGCCAGCAAGTCTAGCCTGACCAGAGAGCTCCAGGCCAATAAGAGGCACTGTCTGAGGAAACAAGATGGGTGGAATCCGATGCGTGACAGACAAGGTGTCCTCTGGCCTCTTCACATATGCATACACACATGTATGTGCACAGGTGCATTTGTGCAATCACACACACACACACACACACACATGGGCACACATACACATACATGGACACACACACACGTGAGCACACACACACACACACCCATACACATCACTAACTGCAGCTTCCAACTCCGGTGTGATAATTAAGATGACATAAACCTCGAAAACATCCATATACTGATTAGGTTTGGTTTGATTTTTCTGGGGTATTATTGTCAACCTGATACAAGACAGTCATTTAAGAAAGGAGAACCTCATTTGAGAAATCTCTTTATCAGATTGGGCTATAAGCAAGTCTGTGGGATATATTTCAAAATTACTGGTGCAGGAGGGCCGAGCCCACTGGCAATGGTGTCCTTCCTGGGCAGGCGGCCAGAGAAGGTATAGGAAAGGTAGTGTTCCTCCATGGTTTCCACTTCAATTCTGCCTTCAGGTTTCTGCCCTGCCTGATAGGGAAATTACCTGAAAGCGTAAAGAGAAATAAACTCTCCTTCCCAGGATGCTTTTGGTGAGGGTTTTATCACAGCAATAGAAATCAAACTAAGAAAACTCAACTCTTCAAAATCCAGCAACTACCATATAAAATGTTTGAGTTTCGTTAGTAGAAAGTTACTTAGGCCATAATAAACCCAAGCCAGATAAGACTGTCATCCTTAGAAACTGGATAGAAATCTCAGGGTGAGCACATGGGAGTGGGCAGTTTTCACTCCTGTCACAGACTCAGGCTTAGTGTGGGATCATTGTCTCAAGCACATAGGAACTCATGCTATTAAAGAGGCATTTGCAGTCTGAATTAAGCACAGAACCTACATGGGGGCTGGGAAGGTCTTTCGATGTTTAAGAGTGGGTGTTAGTCAAGCACGAGGTCCTAAAGCTAGATTCCAGGGCCCACATAAAAATGAGCTGAAGATGTTTGCAGCCCCATAGGAGGAACAACAATATGAACCACCCAGTACTCCCAGAGCTCCCAGGCACTAAAACACGGAGATTACACATGGAGGGACCCATGGCTCCAGATGCATATGCAGCAGAGGATGGCCTTGTTGGACATCAAAGGGAGGAGAGATCCTTGGACCTGAGAAGGCTAAATGCTTCAGTATTGAGGAATACCAGGACAGGGAAGCAGGAGTGTGTGGATTGATGAGGGGAGAGGAGGAAGGGGTTAGGAGATTTTTGGGTGTGTGTGGGGGAACCAAGAAAGGGAACAACATTTGAATTGTAAATGAAAGATTTATCTAATTAAAAAAAATCTTGAGAGAAAAGCACACACACACACACACACACACACACACAACAAAAAGTCAGCTGTGGCAGTGTGCATCTCTGTAACCCCAGCTTTATGGTGCTGGGAGCAAGGCTCACTGGGGCTTCCTGGCCACCAGCCTAGGAAGCTGGCACTCTCACTCTGAGTTCAGTGAGAGACCCTGCTTGAAAGGAACAAGGCAGAGATGGGTAAAGCAGGACACTTAGCATCCTTTCTTTAAAATTTTTTATTTTTTTTTTAACTTTCTATATTCTGTGTTTATGTTCTGAATGCTTTCCCTTTCCCGGTTCCCCTCTTCCTCCCCCCATTTCCCAATCACCCCCTCCCATTTCCGTGTCCTGGTACTCCCCTATAATGCTGGATCAAGCCTTTTCAGAACCAGGGTCCTCTCCTTCCCTCTTCTTGGGTATTTCTTGGGTATCATTTGATATGCTAATTGGACACTTAGCATCCTGTTCACACACATGCACACGGTATTCTCTCTCACACACACACATCTGGCACACGCACATACACACCAAGAAAGAGAGAGAGAGAGAGAATACATATAAATCTTGCACACATGCAAATACAAGATTAAGGTCTGCATACTCATCGGAAGGAGACATGGGCAAGAGGAAGCTGGAGGGAGTTTGAGGATGGACCCGAGAGTGGGGCTGTCTGGGCTGCCTTGTACCAGTTATTTTGATTTCTCTCTGACCAAATTCAGATCAAGAAGTCCAATTTTACCCTTGTACTATTCTGAGGGCCTGTGGGCTGCCTACTACACACAAGCTTCATGGCTTCTATCAGAGAACAAAGAAACCATACACTAGACTTGTTCAGGAGGGATCACACGCCTTTGTGAAAGTGTGACTTACAACTGCTGATAAAGAAGCAGACGTGGCATATCCTCAGATCAAATACTATTCAGCTAGTAAAAGTAACAGAGCACTAATACAAGTGTGTGGATTAGCTTCAAACACAGTCTGCTGCGTGAAGGAAGCTACCACAGTGTCTTAGTCAGGGTTTCTATTCCTGCACAAACATCATGACCAAGAAACAAGTTGGGGAGGAAAGGGTTTATTCAGCTTACACTTCCACATTGCAGTTCATCACTAAAGGAGGTCAGGACTGGAGCTCAAGCAGGTCAGGAAGCAGGAGCTGATGCAGAGGCCATGGAGGGATGTTTCTTACTGGCTTGCTTCCCCTGGCTTGCTCAGCCTGCTCTCTTATAGATCCCAAGAATACAGACCAGCGATGGTACCACCCACAAGTGGCCCTCCCCCCTTGATCACTAATTGAGAAAATGCCTCACAGTTGGATCTCATGGAGGCACTTCCCCAACTGAAGCTCCTTTCTCTGTGATAACTCCAGCCTGTGTCAAGTTGACACTCAAAACCAGCCAGTACACACAGCAACCACACACTGTATGATTCCATGCACACACAATACGCAGAACAGCTCATCCACAAAAGCAGAAACCAGAGTAGTGATTGCCTAGGGCTGGGGACAGGGAAGGACCACCAGTGCGTCTTCTGAGGTCATAGAAATGTCCTAAAGTCAGATTTGGATAGTAATTGTGCAATTACATAAATTCACTAAATAAACCAACTTGTAATCAAACAGGTGATTGTTTTATGGTATGTAAATTGTGTACTAATAAAGTTGTGTTTTTAATTGGTTAGAGATTTGAAATATTTTTCCTAAGAAGACCATAGATATGATTGAAGTAGTCTTTTGAGAAGTTCAGGGAAAGATCTGAAATAATGGATGCTTCTGTTCTGTTTTATTACTGAATATCAACAGTGTTTTCCGTATGAACACATCAGATTACAGTCTGTGTCCTCAATGAAACTGAGGACTTCCCTGGTTGATGGTGGAGCATGGGCAGGAGAGGAGAGAGTGAGACCACAGAGCTTGATGTGTGGGAACTCTAGAGTGGTTGAAAAGGCCCCAGTTACTCTAGCAACTGGCTAGGTAGACGCATTGCATTTAAATTGACCTCAAAACTTTCACACCGCGCACCTGGATATCTGGGATTCTTCTGGAGAAAAATTGCATCACCTCAACATGACAGCCCAGGAGACTATCAGAAGGTAAACTGAGCCAAATAAGGAAACAGAGCAACAATCTTCAAAATTCTAAAGAAAAGAGGAGGTCCAATTTACATGTAAAAACTTAGCAATATATATATATTATATATATTAGCAATATATATATATATATATATATATATTATATATATATATACCTGAAGGAGGTGGAGAGTGAAAGAAAGGGTAGAGAGAAACACAAAACATGCACATGCACACAGACATACACGCACTCACACACATGCAGACTCACACACATGCATACACATACACACACATGCACACTCATACATATGCACACTTATTCACATGCATATGCACACATTCACACATAGGCACACACACACACACATGCAGACTCACACATATGCATACATATACACACATACACATTCACACACATGCACACTCATACACATGCACACTTATACACATGCATATGCACACACGCACACACACACAGGCACACACACATGCACACACAGGCACATACACAGTCACATACAGGCACACACACACACTCATACACATGCAGACTCACACACCTACATACATACACACTCACATGCACATTCACACACACATGCACACTCATACACATGCACACTTATACACATGCATATGCACACACTCACATACAGGCACACACACATGCACACACAGGTACATACACACTCACATACAGGTGCACACACACACACTCACACACAGACACACACACACACACTCACACACAGGCACACACACACAGCTAATGATCTAGACACTGTAACTACAGGGATGAGTGGTACCTGCACCTCCTTCAGGCCAGACACTTTTGCTGGGTTCTTGCCCTTGGAGCACTTGATAAGAAACACATCATCACAAGTTAAATACAGTAGGGTTTCTGGAGTGTTATGGGATAAAGAGGTGCTCATGGGCAGGCATGCAATGTCACATAGGAATCCAGCAGAAGCCTCCACCTGTTCCTAGGCTGTTCTCAGCCTGGACCCCTGGCTGATGCTGTTGCTGCTGAGATTGATGTCAGTGTTTGTTGTATCAGCCTACAGTATGACGGGTTTCTCTACAGCATTTTTATATGCACTTAGTTTTGACCAACCTCCTGTGTGTCTCCTCCTCTCCTCATCTCTCTGCCCACATCCAGTATCCCTTTCCATGTCCATATCACAAACGTCCTATCACCCTCCCCACCCTTCTTCCTCAAAGTCTTTCTATCTAGTTTCTCACATCTATGTAATACACTCATTAAAGACACATGAAGTTGGATACCATGGCGCATGCCTTTAATTCCACCCTCAGAAGATCTCTGGTCTATGCACTGAGACCTGGACAAGCCAGGATATTTAGACTTTATCTTAAAACAAAACAAAAGCACAACAGTGGCAAACAAAACCAATGTAGATTTAATATTACATGTAGTAAACATTTAACACTGCATGTAGTATTTGTCTTTCTGAGACAGGGTCCTTCACTTAGTATAATATCTTACAATTCCATACATTTTTTTTTCTGAAAATCTCATGGTTACATTTTTTCTTTAGGGCTAAAAAGAATCTCAACATGTCTCTACAGTGCCAGTAGCTGGAGTCTTGGCCAGGGGTTTATAGGTTCTTGACCTCTTATTCCAAGAAATAAAAAATAAGGGCCCTCACAGAGCTAAAAAAACAGCAAGACAGCCTTATTGAAAGGCAGTTGTGTCGGTTACAAAACAATACATTCTCAGGACTGACCACTAGTCACATAGTGAGGGCACTGAGGAGTCACAATTGCTGTTTGAGGTTATGGAAGAATAGCAAAAACTATTTCAGACCTGAAGGTGATAGGAATTCCACGGGAACACCAACAGGGTCAACTAACCTGGATCCTTGAGGCTCTCGGAGACTAAACTACCAATCAAAGAACATACCTGGGTTGGACCCAGGCCTCCCCATACATAAGTAGCAGATGTGCAGCTTGACCTTCATGTGGGCCCCAAACTACTGGAGTAGGAGTTAGCCCAAAAGCTGTCCATGGGATATGTTCTAGCTGGACTGCCCTGTGTAGCCTCTGTGGGAGAGGATGCACCCAGCCTCGCACAGACTGGAAATGGCAGGGTGGAGGGATACCCAGGGGCCTCCACCTGCCTGGAGGAGAAGGGGAGGGGGGATCGGGGAAGGATTGAGGGATTGACCAGGAGGGAGCCGTGAACAGGATGCAAAATGAATAAGTAAGAAATAATAATAATAAATTATTTTTAAAGGCATCCAAGGGAAGACGTTTAACTACTGAGGGGCGTGGTTTGGGTGGTTTACTCTTTTGAGTGAGGTAATAGGTCATAAAATCATTTTTCCTACCATGCATGTCCTTTTCCACAGTGCCTCTGATTTGAGTCATAGCTACACCCCAAACAGGCACAGGTATAGGATGGTAAATTTAGGACAGAGTGTGTCTTACTGCATATGCACTAGAACAGGTTCAGACTGGATTGGCCTTTCCATCCGTCCTACTCAGATGTTTTGGGAATATATTTGAATGGAAACTGAGCTTAATGGAAGTTATTGGGGATTGGAAACAAATCTTATTTTTCAGAGAAGGGTAAGACTGAGGCTCCTAGGTGCATTGTTCCCGGGTGTGTGTGTGTGTGTGTGTGTGTGTGTGTGTGTGTGTGTGTGTGTGTAGTGTGTGCACATGAAGGAGCTAAGTGCAAGTGCATTCTCAGAAGGAAGAAGGAAGGGACACAGCAAAGCCAAGGCCAGTCGCAGGTGTTTAAGCTCCTCCCAGTGCCTCCCTGCCTCATGTGAACTGCGTCGCCATCATGTAACCATCTGCCGATGGACATCTAGGTTGTTTCTATTTCCTACCTGTTGTGAATAAAGTAGCAATGCACGTGAATACATCCGTATCTCCATAACCGGAAATAGACTCCTCTGGGTGTATCCCAGGAGTGGTATAGCTGGATGTCATGCAAGCTCTAATGTTAGCTTCCCAGCTACTGTGGAAATTGTGTGATCTTTGAAGCTCTTCACCCTTCCTTAGAGCAGAAAGCTCTGGGAGTGTCAGATGGCAGCATTTCTCCTGCAGGTTCACAGCGCTGTGCCCTGGGAGGATGTGGTCCCAGAGTTCACCCTGCAGGCTCAAAGCATCCTGCCTAGAGGAGGCAATGGATCAGGTCCCCAGCTGAGTGACCTCAGAATGCCTTTCTGCTCTCTATTAATTTATGGGGCCAGGGTTCACTTTCAGGCGTTGCATTTAACAAATTGTTAAGCTCTTTAGGAGAGGGGTCATGTGACCTCTAAAGACTTCTAAAACACAGCCCCTCTTTCACAGTGCCCCTGCTAACATCAGAAGCATCTGGCACCGTGACAGAAAGCTGGATAACCAAATGCTTTCCCTTGTTCGTCCCTGGAGCCCTCCTTCCAGCCAAGGGTCTTCTGCTTCCCTGGAATCAGTCTACACTCTCGGGAACTTGTGTATCGATAGCAGATAAGGTCCAGCAAGAAATACAAGCCCGTGACAACCCAACTACTGAAGCCCTGTCAAGTAACCCCTAATTTTGAAGCGAGTGGTTAATTCCCAGCAAATTGATTTATGCACTGTTTGAGGTTTGGCGAGTTGTGTTGTTCCTCTGTTATTACCAGGAATTCAGCTCTGCCTAATCACTCAGACCACTGACACAATTCAGTGCATCTCCCCAGAAAACCTCCTTTGTCAGCACATCTAGAATCTGCTAATTAAATCAACGATGACATTATTCACTTTCTCAAGAAAAAGAAAAAAGAAAGAAAAGAGAACAGTCCCTGTGCCCCACCATGGTGATTTCCTTTTCTCTCTCCTCTCTGTCTCTGTCTCTGTGTCTGTCTCTGTGTCTGCCTCTCTCTGTCTCTCTCTCTCATTGTCTCTGATTCTGTTTCACAAGCAGTGATCTCCAAGTTCAGCTAGTTTCTACTGACTTCCATGGTGTTGTGTAACAGCAGCAAAGTGGTGATAACTCCCATCTGCTTTGTAGGGAATTAGCAGTAATGAATGTATACACACACACACACACACACACACACACACATGCACATGCGCACACACACACACATGCACACGCACATGCACACGCACATGCACACGCACACGCACATGTACATGCATACACACATGCACACGCACACACGTGCACATACACATGTACACACACATGCACACGCACATGTACATGCACACACACATGCACACACACACACACATGCACATGCACATGCCTTCATGCCCTGGGTATATGTACATACAAGCTCAGCCATAAAACCACCTTTAGAGAAAAGAGGCTGTCCCACATGCCTCTGATGGAGATTTTCCATTCTGTGCTAAAAGTGTGGGTTTCATTAAAACGACAGGGTTGCCCACAGCATGTCTGTTGTCTGCCTTATGCCTGCTGAAGACATACGTGAGGCCCTAGGGACCAATAATCGTGGACCTGAGAGACGCTTCCCTGTGGACTTCACATGCTCAGAATCACAGAAAGGCTGAGATGAGTCGTGCCGCACATTGAGAACCTCGAGATCCTGGTTTCTCTTAAATTGGAATTTCCATCTTGGAATTCACAGAAATTACAGAGCAAAACTAGGGCGAAGTCAATTTGGACAATGTGTGGTCGTTTGGATCACAATCTAGAAAGTTTCCCTACACGGTGTGTAAGAGAAAAAAGAGAATTAAAGCAAGAAGAGGGATAGTTATGAAAATACAATTATTTATATAGTCATTTTTTAGACAATAGCCTTAAAATTCTTAATTCTGAGCAAGAAACGAGGTGTTTAAAATATTCTTAATTGACTGCAAAACCCATAGTCAATTACTGTGAGATGCCCAAGGGCATGGCCCTGTGACATTTTGAAAGGTCACTGTAGTTTATAGCCAGCTCACTTGGTCCCAGATCCAGGATGTGGCTGGCTGCCCCAGGGTGGCAGAGTCTTGCTGCACTGTACTCTCTGAAAGTCTGAGTACAGAAGAGAAGCTGCCGTCAACCCATTTGGGTTGAAATATTAGCCTTTTCTGAAGTGGTACCCCAAAGAGATAAAGTACTTAGTGTTTATAAATAAACGAGACCACTTCCGACCTGGCATCAGGCAGAGTCCAACCCACTCAAATGCAGAAAGTGGCCAGGCCACAGCTAGGGAGACGCCTAAAGCCACACATAGAACATGTGCTAAGGGCCTCACGTGTGCAAGCAGAGGGAGCCAGGATGGACCAAAGGGTACAAGCATAATCTTTGTGAAGCTGAGGCAGGAGGACTAAAGGTTTAAGAATAATCTGGGCAACATCTTGAGATTCTATAATTTATTAATTGGCTAATGGTTTAGAAAGATACTATGCCTGGAATCTGGAAGTCCTGGAGAGGGTCATATACTGAGAAGACCTGCTGCGTAGACAAGGGAGGGAACAATACTCTAGTCTCTCTCCTCTTGTTCTTCCATGTCTCACCTGTGCCTTCAATGGCCAGACCTCATGAGTGGATTCAGTCGACATCCAGAGCTTGCAGACACAGTTGTATCTGCAGTCACCTAGAGATAATCCACTTAAGATAGTTGTGGAAACAGGAGCGTCCACCCATAGATGGGACACAGTTTGAGACACAGACAACCCATTAGAAGTGTCCAAAACCATCTGGAAGGTGGATTTCTTCACGCTCTATTTTCACTACGAAAATAGAACAGAGAAAGACCCAAACATTGATGGTTAGTTTCATGCTACTTTAATGGAGCCAAGAGATGCTGGGATAGCCGAGGAAATGATAATTCTGGGGATGTCTAAGATGGAACTGGAGGAGACCCACACTTGGATCAGGAGACCGTAGACAGCAGATGGCCTGCCCCATTTGGGTGGGGACCACACACCCTGTGAGATTCCCTGGAAGAAAGTCATGAAGAACAGATTCATTCTCCACACTTGGCGCCATTTCTCTAGTCTTTAAACTCCAGCACTCCGGATGAACGGGGCCTCATATCTGGACTGCACTCACCCACTGCAGTCTCTTGGTTTTTCAAGTTGCAAGTTGCAAGTGGTGTATTGTCAGTCTCTCTCTCTCTCTCTCTCTCTCTCTCTCTCTCTCTCTCTCTCTCTCCCTCCCTCCCTCTCTCCCTCCCTCTCCCTCCCTCCCTTTCTCCCTCTGTCCTTCCTCTCTCTGTGTGACAGAGATACACAGTGTGATACATTCCTAAAAGTCTATTACAAATAACATAAGTCAAACACATGTGACATACCAAGCTTACCCTACACCACAGCTTAGCAACACAGAATAGTGTATCTTTTCTTTGCTCTTCTGAAGGTAGCTGTCTGCTTACCACTCAACATCATGAGACTGTAACGTGCCATTTATCACCATCTTGGGTCTGGTAGTTTGAATGACGATAACTCTCATGGGCTCATATGCGTGGACACTTGGTCCCTGGTTTATGGAATTGTTTGGGGTAGATTGGGAGATGTGGCCTTGTTAGAGGAGATGAAGGCTGGGTTTGCAGCTTAAGCAGACTCATGGCATTTCCAGTGCACACTCTGATTACTGTTTGTGGATTGGGATGGGAGCTCGCTCTCACAGGCTGACAGTACCAGGCCTGCCTGCTTGCTACTGTGCTCTCTGCTCTGATGGTGATGGACACCTCTCTCTCTCTCTCTCTCTCTCTCTCTCTGTCTCTCTCTGTCTCTCTCTCTCTCTCTGTCTCTCTCTCTCTCTCTCTGTCTCTCTCTCTCTCTCAACGTGTAAGTCTCAATTAACCATTTCCTCTATAAGGGTCCTCAGTCATGGTTATTTTTATCATAAGCAACAGGAAAGTTACATCTTAATATACTGGGAAAATATCAAAATTCAATGCATGGCTTCTGCTAAGCGTATTTCATGTTTGAACATGTGTGACATTGATAAATCTTTGGTCCAGTCATCATATCAAGATGGTAACAGTGTATACCCTATTGACTCTGTTTCTCTGAAGAACTCTTGACTAGTACACAGGCTAAGCATGTGTTCTAGTTCCTTCTTAGAAGTTGATCTTACATGACAGTTGGAACTACATGAAGCTAGGCAAGGGAACCCAGGGTCTTGGAAGGTGACATAGACTGTGTAGGCACGAGGGACACACTGTGACTGGGAGAAAGAGATATAGTGAATGAAGGTCCAAGGCTGTCATGTGATGGTAAGAAGCCCGTTGAGGCTCCATCTGATCATGTGATAGAGAGAGGGCTGATGAACAGTTGGGCTTTCTCGTTACAAATATTCACACCAAACTCCAAACCTGCTCATGAGAACGACAATTGTGCCTTTCAGCTTAAGCCTTCATTTGGGGACCTGAAGGAGAGTTTCCTCCGTGTATTGCTTACTAATCAACTCTATTTTTTTACAGCTTGTCATTTTGTTTAATGTTGCGAAACACTGCAATTTTTTAAAGTAGGATCTGATTTTGCAAATAGATGTCTAAACTTAAGTAAAATAATGGATGTAACAAATGCCACCCAATGTGACAGCTTTGCTCTGCCAATTCGATTTGCTGATTCTGAGGCTTAAGTGTAGAACAGACTGTGCCAGTCTAAGAACAGTGCTGCGAGTGACAGACACAGATCTTGGGTAGCACTGCACACTGCTGGCTCTGGTAACAGACTTCTGCACTCACTCCTGATTCTGATTCAGTTGAGGTTGTCAATCCTTTGGTGTTTTGTTGATCTATCCAGCCTAGCGACCCCTGTGAAGGAGGCCTTGCTTCAGAGCAAGAACATGATACAATTTAATGTGCCCCCGATTTTTATTTTATTGGCAATATTCTTTTGTGGTGATATTTCATGAAGTTGCCTTGAGTAAATTTCACAAATACCATATCATCCTTTTAAAAGACAGGTGGCATTGTTTGGCCTTGAGGGTCCTGCATAGTCAGGACAAAGAAGGGTCTATAGGCTTCACCAGGCCAGATGCTCAGGGAGGGCACATCTGCCATTCCTTTTCACAGGCAGTTCAGAAACCCAGGCAAGAGAAATAATAAGGAAGAATGATGATAGTGGATACAACTGACACCTAAGTAGTCTTACCATCAGTGCTCTGGTATCCTTAGGAAGAAAACTAAAGGACACACATTGATTTAACTAGGTCACGGGTCAACAAACTATAGGACATGGCCAGCACACCAGCTGTCTGTCCAAACATGCTTCTGGGACATGTTCATCAGATGCTGTGGGGTCAGAATGCAGACATGGTAATGATGGACTTCCTCAAACATTTGCTGTGTGACCCTTGGAGGAATAAGTTTGCCAAGCCCCAACACTATTGACAGGACTAAACTTATTGGTGGGTGACATGGTGTCCCTTGACAGTCACTTTCCTTCCCACACCCCTCACAAAAGAATGGCTCCTTGTCCCCACCCAGAGAGAAGCTATGTCTTCTTCATCCACAGGAGCTTTTCGGGAGACAGCACCTGATGGTCATGTCTCACAAGAGAAAATCAAGCCTATGACAGGAAATCCAGCCAACGACTCAGGGCTGGCAAAGTCTTGGGTCTTGGAGGAGATACAAAACCCACCACTCAACTAAACCAGTGTAATTCCTGTGTTCTAAACAGTTGTTCTTCTACCATGTGGTAAATGTAGGCCTCACCCCTCATGGAGGAAATATCTTTTTGCAACAGAGTCAATTGCAAAAAAACTATAACCAATCAAAATGCAGAGTTGCGGAGCCAGTGCCAACAGATCATCTACAAAACACTCCCATACCTAAGGCTCTGAGAATGCTGTGGAAAGGGGGCAGGGAGGAGGCGGAAAGATGGTAAGAGGACCCGGAGTTTGCTGTGAGATTGTGCCTTCTAGTTATGTCAGAAGCTACACCGATAAAGTCTCACCAACATACCTGCTTAAACATGAGCTGAACAAGGGCAACGGCAATCGTCATGTTAGCTAACATGAAAGTTAGCTAACATGCTAACATGCTAACACAGACAGGGGGAAGCCCAAGAGGCCTCAACCCCACGCAGGAACCACAGGCACCTAAGGAATGCTGAGAGTGGATATTTTCTTCAGCAGGGAAGAGCACACCAATTTTTTCGCCAATACCAAATCATCAGCTTTAAAAAACGTACAAGTAGCATCATATATGTGTATGAATATATGCATACATGTACATAGACATAGACATCATATACATATACATGTGGGGTGATTTGGAGGGATGAAAGAAAGGGAGAAATGATGTAATTATATATAATCTCCAAAATTAAGAGAAATAATTAAACATTAATTAATAATACAATAATTTAAAATAAAAGACATTGAGGCCAGTCTGGACCAGCCTGCACTGGTCCTCCTGGCATAATAAGGAATGCCAGTAGGTAGCCTAATAAGGAATGAGCACACCTAAGCCCTGGAGAAGTCAAGAATGATAAGCTAAATGCCATGTTACTGATTGAATGCGTTAGTTTAGCGGTGCCTTGCTACCCAACAAAGACAATGGCTATACTGGAAACATGATTGAGTTGCTGTCTAACAGGCATCTGCTCAAGGAGCACCACCCACTGGTGGAATGCGCCGAGGGGACTCACACCTTTATTTCCTCTAGCACAAGTTATCCAGTAGAAACCGGGACGTCCAGAAGCAGCAAGTGGAAATCCGACTTCAAGAAATTTGAGTAATGCAAAAAAGGGAGTGTGGCCAGAGCTGGAGCATAGCTGTGGTTAGAGCGCTGAGGCTCCATCCCTAGCATTATCGTAGGGCCAGTGATATAGCTCAGTGGAGAAGGGTGCTCGCCCCCAAGTCTGAGGACCTGAGTCCAACGCCCAGAAGCTACGTGATAGAAGGAGAGAACCAACTCCCACAGGGTTGTTCTCTGACCCCCCACAGGAATGCCACAACATGGCTGCATCCCCTCACACACAATTATAATTTTTAAAAACTTAAATAAGTAGAAAATAAACTAAGCAGCAAGCAACCATATCTTAGAAAACCACTTGTTTTCTCTTCGTCCACACAAACACGTGAGTCTTGGAATCAGAATGCCGGGCACATGTGGCAAGGACAAGAGTAGTTCTCCATTTCCATGAGGACTTACTAAGTGCTTGACACATTCTTATTTACCCTGGGGGGCATCAAGCTATACATTTGGGGAAACTGAGGCCTAGAGGGGCTAAGCAACTTGTTCAAGGCCACTTAGGAAGTTAATGGCAGAGGCAGAATTTGAGCTGTGTGAGACTTCAGAACAGGTTCTCAGTCCCTATGCTAAAGTCACTAGAACGGGAGTTAATCTAATAAGAATGAAAAAGACACCTCATACTAGAATCTATGGGGCAAATCACATTTAGGACCCAACTAAGCCAACTACTGGCAGGGCAATGTGGGGCCTAGAATGACAGCAGGCTTGTAGGAGGTGGGAAATGTCTGTGAGAAGTGACCTGCAGACCAGAAAGGGGAGGCAGAGGGCAATTTGGATCTCAGGCCTTCTTCCGGCACAAGGAGAAACATTGTAGCAGCAACCCCCAGGCAGAAGAACCTTCACAGCTGCATAGAGAGCAGAGGAGAGGGCTTCCGGGTCAGGGAGAAGGCAAGGTCAGAGAAGAAAGAAGTGGGTGGAGGAAAGATAATGCAGAGCTATTGCGGCCTCGGAGCAGGGGAGTACCTAGATGAAAATAGAACTGCTGGAGGTGATCCTGCTGGCTATGTATAGGCTGAACCTGGATAGGCAGCGTGGGAGGCAAGGAGCCCTGCTTTGCAGTCGCTGCGGCCATCCACTCACCATGCAGTGAGTAGGAGAGGAGGGACCCGCCAAGAAGAAAGGACAAACCAAAGAGGCAAGATGGATAAAGACTCCGCTGCCAGTTTCCTGGAGGCTTGAAGAATCGCCAAGGAACTTAGCTTCATTCCCCTCATTCCCCGGAAAGATGCAGAGAGAACCAGAGGAGCCTTGGGAACCCAGGCTAACCTTGACCTCGAAGGAAGACTGCCCCCCTACGGAGGCTGAGTTTGGGGACTGCTTTTGGCTCTGCACCTATGTGAACACTTGTCAATGTGGAGCATTGAAGGCTCCACTGGGCATCTCGGCATCTCATCTTTGAGGCTACAGATATCATGTGATTGGATTCCCTCTGCTGTGTTTCCGCATCCGGAGAGATGGGCCGTCGGAATGCGAGTCGCTTGGTTAGTGGATGGACATGACAGGCGGTGATGTCGCTGCTTCACAGAGAAATTACCATATGGAAACTGTTATTTGGTTCCCTTGACCAACATTGAATGAGGACATGCTTAATTACTGTAAGGGAGGCATCCTAGAAGGGTAAAGCACCAGAAACAACCCCATTTAGCTCTTCTGGTGAAAATCTCTTGGGTATTAGTACACCAGGATTTATCATCCTGTTTTTATTTTTCTTAAGTTTTAAGACAGGATCTCGATGCACATCCCAGACTCAGCACAAACTCATGATCCTCCTGCCTCAGTCTCCCAAGGGCTACGAGTGCAGGCATCTTCCACCATGTCAGGTAGAGTACTAGACTTACTAACAGGGCCCCAAAAGTTCTGATCCCCTCATGTGTGAATAGCTCTGTCTTTAAACAAAACCTTTTCATGGGCAGAAGCCTAAGAGAAGCGAGGAGCCCGGAAACTAGGAAGAAAATGAACTGAAGGGCAGAATGGCCAATTTTCAGGACACTGTCTGTCTCAAGAGCAGGTCTCCCCCTGAGGGGAACCTCGCAGACTCGTCTTGGTCTCTGTGGTTTCTTTTATATGATGTGAAACAATCCTTTAGTATGACTGAATGTAGTGACTGAGTCCCAGGGGTAGGATCAGGTAGCAACAGAAAGACAATGTTCTGACCCTCATGCACTCATGGTCATATTTACACACTGAAATGAAGCAAGCACCCCTTTGCACCAGATTCCAGTTATAAAGACTACCTAAGCTAATAGTGTTTCTGACCAACCACATCTATGTGAAACCAAGGTTATTTTCCGTCATCTCCAGTGTCTCACACATAGAGAAGATTTTTTCCCCTGAAACAGGCTTTCTTTCTGACTGCCAAGAACTCTAAAATCTTTTTCCAGATTTGTCTCAGGTTAAGTCCGATTATGTAGTGCAGATCACCAAGCAAATACCAGAACCTGTTCCACAGGCAACCAGAGCTGAGGGCTGAGCTCCTGGGCTGTAGGAAGCCATGGGTCATGAGACTTCTTGGAAGCAGGGATGCAGAGTGAGGGAAAGCGCCACCCCCACAGCCGCCAGCAGCACCTGGTATGTGACCCTGCAACATTGTTTTCCAGAAGCTTTAACACCTGGCTGAGTAAGAAAGGAGAGACTCAGTTGCTTTTCTCAAGTCCTCCTTCCGGCCAAGAGGAAGAGGAAGTGCTCTGCTCTCAGAGGGCAGGGCTACGTCTTCAGTAAACAGACTTCAGTAGAGGAAGAATGTCTCAATAATTAGACTGTCTCAAAATCGGGACAGTGAGTTCCCAGTTGCCAGACCTACCAAGGCAAAAGGTGAATAGATCGTGTCCAAACAACAACTACCTCAGGCACCACTTGATACTGAGGCCTCTCTCATCACAGGAAACTCATTTCCTCCTTGACATTCAAAATTGTCACTGACTTAGTTCACTAGGACTGCCATGTACCGCACTGATTGGGAAAACAGCAGAAATGGGTTGTCCCTCAGTTGAAAGACTAGACATTCAAGATCACTAGTCCTTCTGTGGCATCGAGAAGCAACATCTGGACCTCCTAATCCCTCCCTCTCATACTATTCTCCCTGTGTGTCTGTCCAGAGTTCATTCTTTAGAACACACTAGTTCCTCTGTATTAGAGATTTTCCACAGTGCCTCAATTTAACGTGTATGGTTCCTTAAACACATGGTTGTCAAATAGCTTCATGTTCTGAGGCACTAGATTATTAAGATTTCAAGCAGAAACAAAAACCTTTATGATAAGGATTTAGTTACAATTTATTGTTGACCTGTTATGAATGTCTGTGTCCAGAAATCCAAAATTCAGTCAGCTCCAAAGCAGCTGCAGACATCCATTTAAGTTTTTCCCAGACAGGCCATTTCACCCAGATAAGAGATGGCTTCACTTCTAAGTACATAGCCCAAGATCCCTGTAACTTATTGCATGCAATATGGGTGGAAACACAAGGGCTCGCTAACACAACGAATGCTTCTTGAACCCTCCACAGGTGCTACCAGCAAGTCCTGACAGGCGAGTCCTCAGGGTCACCCCTTTGTATAAATTACCGCTCGTGTGTTTCAGCTCCTCCGCAGTGCATGGGGACCTCAGTGGCTTCTTGTCCTCTCGTGGCAGCCAACAAGCGAGACACTTTCATATGCCTGAGTTATTCTTCTTGTTTCAATAAAGCCAGCCTATTTGGAGTTTTGCTTTGAATCTTGGTGCTAGAGTTGATATTGTTTTCCAAAATGCTGTGTCCGTCTGCTTGCTCAGCCCACATTTTGAAGGAAAACTTACTTGGAGATAGGGGCTTTAATCTATGATGTCGATTAAGATGACGTCACACTGGATTAACGTGGGCTATATTCCAATATAACTGGTGCCCTTATGAGAAGAGAGGAAAGACCTAGATAATCACAATGTACGTAATAATAGAGGCAAAGATCAGTACTATGTCAGTCAAGAGAAACCCAGAGCTGTTGGTGTGGCCAGACAGGACTCAGGCATGGAGTTCATTCTCCTGAAGCCTTCTGAGGAGGTCCTGCCAACACCTTGATTAGAGAGTCCTGTGATGCAAGTCTTTGTTGTTTTCAGCCCCAGTAAGTGGTCTTTGTTACAGGACACACACATACTAACACACCCAGGGCAAAGACGCTGCGACTTGCTCTTGCTAATAGTTTACCATCTATTGTTATTACTAATGTAGTTATAATAATACAATAGCAATGAACTTTTCCTCTGCATCCAGGATTCCTATGATGCCGCAGCAACTCCCAGGAAGTAAACGGAGCAGTTGTTAATTCTGCTTTTCGAGACAGGAAATGAAGAGACCAGTGGGTTAAAATGACTCGGTGAAGGTCAGACCACTGGGCTGGAGGACTGTGAATCAGCTGAAGGCTTGTCGGCCCCAAGAGGCCCTGCTGTCCAGAATATTTACCTTGTACTGAGAAGCTCACAATTTGCAGATATCAAGGCTTTATCCCAAGGTTATGGACAGAGAGAGAGCATAGTCCCCTTGCCAAAACTCTCAGTGCTTTCTGTTTTTGGAATCATTTGCAAAATTGTCATTTGGAATTTGTCTTTGATTTCACCCAGAAATATTGACACATATGCTGTTGTGACAAGGCAAAACAGTCATCATGCATAGTTTTTCATGAATCCAGAAATTAAATTTAACTGTATTTGGCTGTAATTCATCCAAAATTTAAAATTAATATGAAAAACATTGTTATATTTTTCGAAAGCAAGTCATTTCAATACAAGTGTAATTTGGATATTTAAATATGTCACAATGACAACTATATCCATACTTCGTGGGCTTTGTAGGAGAGATGTGCACACAGTGTAGACTTCAGCAATGCAAAAATGAATAAACACTCATCAGTTCTTATCAAGCAGAAATGAGGAACATATAGTTTTCTCTTATACTCTCTGGAATAAAATCTTATTTATTTATAATTACTAGGTGCTCATGTGTGGGATAATATTTTATTTTATTTATAATTACTAGGCATTTATGTGTGGGCTATGATATGTGAGTGCAAGTGTGTACACAGCATGGTGCACAGGTGCAGTGTTCAAATGTGCAGTGTGCACACACATGGAGTACATGTGCAGTGTTCACACATGTGCAGTGTGCACACGGCACGGAGTACATGTGCCGTGTGCACACAGCATGGAGCACATGTACAGTGTTCACACATGCAGTGTGTACACAGCATGGAGTGCATATGCAGTGTTCACACATGTGCAGTGTATACATATCATGGAGCACATGTACAGTTTTCACACATGCAGTGTGTATACAGCATGGAGTACATGTACAGTGTTCACACATGTGCAGTGTACACACAGCATGGAGCACATATGCAGTGTTCACACATGTGCAGTTTACACATGGCATGGGGCACATGCACAGTGTACACACAGCATGGAGCACATGTGCAGTCTTCACACTGTGCAGTTTACACATGGCATGGGGCACATGTGCAGTGTACACACAGCATGGAGCACATGTATAGTGTTCACACATGCAGTGTGCACATGGCATGGAGCACATGTGCAGTGTTCACACGTGTGCAGTTTGCACATGGCATGGGGCACATGTGCAAGTCAGTAGACAACTTTTAAGAGTCAGTTCTTTCCTACCTTTATGAGGTTAAGAGGTAGAGCTTAGGACCATTGGACTTGTGCTTTTTTTACTCATGAAACCATCTCACCAAGCTCAGAATGAAACATATAAATACACATTACACACTGCTTCATATTTTCTTCCTCTTCCTTTTGTCCACACACTCTGGGAAGGCTTGGTCATATGTCAGTCAAGGCTTCTTCAACTTGGCCATGTGATAATATTGGTCTCCCAACCTTGACTCTGTTGACATTTAGGAACAGATCCTTCTGTGCCACCCTGTGCATCCCAAGCTGTCTAGCAGCACTGGGGACATCCTATCCCTGAATGCTGGTGGATAATCCACTCACCCCACAAAACACATCTCCAGATATTGCCAATGCTTCTTTGGAAAGTTTTGAGCACGATAATTGATGGTACCACTTGTCTACGTTCTTTCTGTTTTGAAGCTGAAAGACTGGATACTGGTCTTGGACTCAAGCCACATTGAAACAATAATTCTGTAAGCAAACAGGAGGATGGAACAGATAATAAATTGTCCAACACATTCTGTATCTCCGCTCCTCTCAGTCCAAGCTCCTGGGGGGAATTCCTGTGCTACAATCCTATCTCCTTCCCCAGGAGCATACCACTCTAATACTACTGCTCCTTTCTCTGCTTTCCAAAGTTCTGCTCCAGATTGACCTGCACTGAATGAAAGACACAAGATGCCTCTCAGCCAACATATTGCAGTCAATGGTGGCCAAGAAATCTCTCAAGCTAAGAAGAATCCATCCCTAACATATAGTAGTGCTTTACCCTAGCATTATTATATTTGTTAAATACTATACTTTTTATTGTCCAAGAAAAACATACAAGGTCAATCTTGCCATCAAGATCTGAGCACCCTAAAGCTCATTCTGTGTGTGCCAGGGATGCTGTAACAAGGGGATCACCTTGTCGTGTGTTTGCATCTAACTCAGACACAGTACACACTGTGCCTGTTCGATCAGGCCTCTTCAGCCATAAGTCCCACATCCATCTACTCAACTAACTGGGAATAAAAACAGCTAGAAGGAAAGGGATAGGGAATGGCTCCCTTGGTTTAATGCTTGCCTAGCATGTGTGAGTCTCTGGGATCAATTTCCAGTTCTATAAAGTAGGCAGATCAGTGCATGATTGTAATCCTAGCTCTTGGAGAGTGGAGGCAAGAGAATTTAAAGTCCAAAGACATCTGTGGTGCATAATGAGTACAAAACCAGTCTGGATTATATAAGACCTTATCTCCTAAAGAAAAAGAAAAAGAAACTACCATACCAAACATGTATGTACCTCTTTTCCTGCCCTTATTCTCAAAATAATACAGTATAACTATTTATACAGCATTTATATTGCAAGGACTTATAAGTAATCTAAGAATGCCTTAAAATATGGAGATGTGCACAAAGGATATGTAGAGATAAGAGACTTGAGAATCACAGATCTTGGTATCCTCAAGAGGTCCTAGAACCAGTTCCCCAGGGATGCAGAGGATGGTTGTATATCTAGAGCAAATGAATAATCTTGGGCAGAGGGAATAAAAGAGCAGTGTTTTTAGTGGTGGTAGCCATAATACCTAGGTTTTGCTTTCTTTGTATGTTTGTACATGAATGTAGGCACATGTACATGCATTCGTGTGTGTGTGTGTGTGTGTGTGTGTGTGTGTGTGTGTGTGTACAAGTGGGTGTACTCGTGCCTGCATGCATGAAGGGAGGGAACGAACATCACTCGTATGTGTGAATGTGAATGTGGAGGCCTTGGGTATCATCTTCAGAAATGCTCCTTTGAAACAGGGTCTCTCATTGGCTTGGAATTCACCAATTAGGTTAGGCTAGTTGAGCAGTGAGCTGCAAGACTCCAGCTGCCTCCAGCTGCTGCATACTGGCACTCAAAGAAAATAGCCTCATGCCTGGCCTTTTTACATGGGGTCTGGGACTCGAACTCAAGTCCTCATGCTTGTGATGCAAACACTTTCCCAACTGAGTTATCTCACCAGCCTCTTCATAATGCTGTTTTTCTGTGACCTCATCTGACCACAAACAGTGACCACAGTCAACATAGGTGGCCTATGAGTGAGGACAGCTCTGAGGATATGCGTGGGAAGGGAAAGACTGGATGAGGAGGAGACATGCTGTCTATCCCGGGAAGGACAGCCCGAAAGTCATGGAGGAAGGCTGTTTTCAATTTCCAAGATGTACCAAACACCAGAGGCTCACACTCCATCTGAACGGTGCTTGAGGACAGCACGTGAAACTGTTCTCAGACACTGAGAGTGTCGGCTTGTTAATCACCTCATGGTGTTGTCTTAGACATTGAAGAGGTAGTGGAGACACCCCTGTGTGGTAAGTTCCCAGCATCAGGAGACTAAATGTTAAAGTCCTCACATGCTGTTCATTGAACACGCACACATCATGCCAAACAAGGCTTGCCGCACTCGTAAAGCTCTGAGTGCTGGGGCTCAACACACAGCACATTGCCTCTCCAGCAAGGTACAGACGCCACTGTTTCCTCACACTAGCGGCGCAGTTCTGAATCCACTGTTTAATAGTTGTGTTTTGAAATGGCCTTTCAGACGAGGCCTTGGTTTCTAAGCAGCTCTGATTTTTCTCAGTGGGTTTTGACCATTAATCACCCTCCAACTCTGGCTTACACTTACTACGTGGTACATGGTTTCTTGTTCCAGATGCATGCATGTGCCTTCGTGGAATCCAAGTTTGCTGCAGCCTCAATCTTTCTGGTTCTTGATTTCTGTTGTAAATCCCAAAGTATTCATTAAGACAGAGTCCCTTGCAGCACACGTGTAGCCCTGTCAACGGCTCAGCCGCCATGGTTGCTAACTGTATGCATAGGAATGAAGACCAATTAGGCTCTAGTGAGATCAAGAGGACAGATGCTCTCAGGGAGAGCGCTTTAGAGGCTGCTCTGCATGTCTTACTCTTTTCCAGGAGTCATAGGTGACTGTGGACTCCTGGACTCTGCCAACTGCACACCCGCGCTCTGCTCTGCCCTGCTCTGGGGTTATTTCTATACCTTTGCCTCTGCGTTTCAAAGGCACCCACATGCTTTTCCCATGGTCTTAGGTGCCCGCACATGCTAGAATCCACGGGCACTTATGTCCCATTGAATGATTTCTACAGTGATTGTTCTTCACTGCACAATGTCCTGTTAAAGGGCAAAACAAATTCTCTTCTAGAACAATGGGGGAGGGGGCATTGTAAAACATAACGTGGAAAAATCCCGGTGTAGGTTAAAAACAAGAAGCCATTCCTGAATAAGTCGCATGCTGCTATTTGAATTTATGCCCTGGGGAAAAGTTGAAGAAATCAGAAAACACAGTTCATTATTATTTGTGTAGATTATGCAAACTTTTTGCCTCTTTTTTTTTAAATGAATAAGTTGCAAAAGATCAGGCAGGAATTTGGACTGTGTGTAAGTGGGGATTAGGTAGCAGGGTGTTGATTTATAAACGGCAACAACTGATTCCTTATGTCTCCACAATGGTTGTGTCTCCTGCACAATAATTCCCACTGTTCCCTTTTGAAAGCCCTTGGTACTCAGTTAGCCCCGAGGTGTAATGTTTGATAATGCAGCTGCTGCTTCTGTCACCGCATTTTGTACAAACGCATTATATGTGGCCTGGAATAGTAGAGATTTATGTATGGGTATGGAAAATAAGAATCAGCATTGATTAAAAGCCCCAGATAGACCATCCAATACCGCCCAGAGAACATCAGTTATTTTGCATTTTGACGTGGCGATTGATAACTCATAAATGCAGGCACGAATGACAAATGCGGATGGAAACTGGCTTTGACAAAAACGATAACAGTATCAGTCTCCAGGGGCGGCGGAGGTATAAGCAGGAGCTGTTTAAAATATTTAATCATTTTATGAAGGCTGCAAGATGTTGTTTGACCCTGAAGGATCGTGAATGTCACATGGATAGAAATGGCCAAGTCTTTGAAGTGAAATAAAAAAAAATGGTGTTATTATAGATCCTTCTTGACACCCTATCATTTTTGTATAGGATTAAAAATATGTATACAAAGCACCAGATAAAGAGCTTCTGCAGCAGATGTCTTGAGTTGAAGGGAAGGGAATTTTCACTTCGGGATCCCAACACATTTTTATTTTCTTCCAAATAGGCAGAATTAGAGCTAGGAGTTCCTACTGGAAAAGATACCTTCAAATTTTCTTTGTTGTTGATGATGTTACTTAGGTGTGTGTGTGTATGTGTGTGTGTGTGTGTATGTGTATGTGTACACGTGCATGTATGTGTGCGGGTATGTGTTTGTATGTGTAGATGCTCATGTGTGAGCACCTTCACATATAAATGTGTATTGCTGCATATAGAGGTCAGTTGATTGCATAGCAGCTGGATAGTTTTTTGAGAGCATCTGTGACTGAAGTAGAAGCCCTGAAGTAGGCTAGGCTGGCTGGCTAGCAAGTCCCAGGGATTCATCTTCTGCCTCCCCTGCACTGAGATTACAAATGCACACCTTCCCGGCTTTTCTACGTGTGTCCTGTAATGAACCTAATTTCGGCTGCTTGCATGTCAGTCACTTTACAGACTGAAGCACTTCTCCAGTTCTGGTAAATTTGTTTTTTAAATCAGAGGTAGATCCTCTTTTGTCTCTGCTTCCTGGTGCCTACTGCTCACATTGTGTCCTCACCCTTCATCCCAGGCATTCCGCATCAATGGGGTTTTGTGTTCTCAGTATGTGTTTGTACACGGTGAATTGTGAAGCACATGTGGCTATAAATAAGCCAAGATGTATTTTACACACCAGACTCCATGGTGGATTGACTTGGTTCTTATCTATCTACAGATCTAAGCTTATTAGGTTGGCCCAGCCTTTGTTTCTGTGTGTATCCAGGTAGCTTCTCTGTGGCATCCCCCTCATCCCACTGAGTCAGCATCTCTGTGACATCCCCCCCTCATGCCACTGAGTCAGCATCTCTGTGACATCCCCCTCATCCCACTGAGTCATCATCTCTGTGACATCCCCCCTCATCCCACTGAGTCAGCATCTCTGTGACATCCCCCCTCATCCCACTGAGTCAGCATCTCTGTGACATCCCCCTCATCCCACTGAGTCAGCATCTCTGTGACATCCCCCCTCATCCCACTGAGTCAGCATCTCTGTGGCATCCCCCCTCATCCCACTGAGTCAGCATCTCTGTGACATCCCCCCCTCATCCCACTGAGTCAGCATCTCTGTGGCATCCCCCTCATGCCACTGAGTCAGCATCTCTGTGACATCCCCCTCATCCCACTGAGTCAGCATCTCTGTGACATCCCCCCTCATCCCACTGAGTCAGCATCTCTGTGGCATCCCCCCTCATCCCACTGAGTCAGCATCTCTGTGACATCCCCCTCATCCCACTGAGTCAGCATCTCTGTGACATCCCCCCCTCATCCCACTGAGTCAGCATCTCTGTGACATCCCCCCCTCATCCCACTGAGTCAGCATCTCTGTGACATCCCCCCCTCATCCCACTGAGTCAGCATCTCTGTGACATCCCCCCTCATCCCACTGAGTCAGCATCTCTGTGACATCCCCCCCTCATCCCACTGAGTCAGCATCTCTGTGACATCCCCCCCTCATCCCACTGAGTCAGCATCTCTGTGGCATCCCCCTCATGCCACTGAGTCAGCATCTCTGTGACATCCCCCTCATCCCACTGAGTCAGCATCTCTGTGGCATCCCCCTCATGCCACTGAGTCAGCATCTCTGTGACATCCCCCTCATCCCACTGAGTCAGCATCTCTGTGACATCCCCCCTCATCCCACTGAGTCAGCATCTCTGTGGCATCCCCCCTCATCCCACTGAGTCAGCATCTCTGTGACATCCCCCCCTCATGCCACTGAGTCAGCATCTCTGTGGCATCCCCCCCCATCCCACTGAGTCAGCATCTCTGTGGCATCCCCCTCATCCCACTGAGTCAGCATCTCTGTGGCATCCCCCTCATCCCACTGAGTCAGCATCTCTGTGACATCCCCCCCTCATCCCACTGAGTCAGCATCTCTGTGGCATCCCCCCTCATCCCACTGACTCAGCATCTCTGTGACATCCCCCCCTCATCCCACTGAGTCATCATCTCTGTGACATCCCCCCCTCATCCCACTGAGTCAGCATCTCTGTGACATCCCCCCCTCATCCCACTGAGTCAGCATCTCTGTAACATCCCCCTCATCCCACCTAGTCAGCATCTCTGTGGCATCCCCCCTCATCCCACTGAGACGTTCTCTAGCACAGAGGTGAAACACAAGGCTGTACTCCATATCCCCCCAGCCTCTGGGCTTCCCTGCTCCCAGTCTGATTCATCTGCTATGAGTGTGTGTCAGGAATGGTAGCTTCTGGGGTATTTTTCCTCTTTACTGAGTGTACATGGCTTCTCGTAGGGGCCAGTATTTAGCTGTTCTTAAATATTTTTGCCATTAATTTTTGGACTGTTCTATAGTATTCCTGGTAGCTAGAGTTACTAATCTTGGCTGAAGGCCTGGGTTCCTGGGATAGGAGCTGTACATGTGCACACACATCATGGAGGTATCAGAACAACGTTCCCTTTTATTCAAGTGGCTACTTATCTTTCCGTGAATTAATAATTTCCCCACTGTATTAACTATTCCATTGTGATAAAATCACCATGAACCAACATAACTTAGAGGACCAAGGGTTTACTCTGATCATCATGGCCCAGGAGGCACGGTAATGGTCACAGGAAGTGTGATGGCAGGAAAACAGATGACCACATTTCATCTACAAGCATGAAGCCCAGGGTGAGAACAGAGCATGAGAACACCAAAGCCCACTTCCACTGACACACTTCCTTCCAGGGAGGCTCTAAATGTCCCAAGACCTTCCCAAACAGTATGGCCACCAACCAAAGACCAAGTATTCAAATACATGAAACTATGGGAGACATTTCTCGTTCAAAGCCACCACACCCATCAACCTTTATTTCGAGTGTGAGGAATATCCCTTCAGAAAGATTTTCTGTTCTGATGAGGCAGGGATACCTGACAGAGACTTTCTAATGTCACTCCTTTCACATCCCTGCACTGAACACACCCTTTCTCATGCAAACCCTAACAAGCTCTACAAACACACACTCACACACTGGTACAGCACCTGACCCCTGGAGCAGACCTTCCCTCCATCCTGTACTCTGGAGGTACCAGGCATACCTTGATTTCTGGCATCTGGCCTTCAGAGCTATCTGTCACAAATTCCCTTGTTCCTGCCACAGTATGTGTGACCTTGTTAACTGCAGTTCTGCGAAACTAGGAAGCCCTGGGAGGATGATGCAAATGCTTATTCTGGATAGTTCTGAAGCCTTGGATGTAATCACATGCATTCTCATAAAGAAGTGGATTTGATCAGAGGAAGTAGCCACTGGTAGGAGTTCAGAGGGAGAAATGACCAGCTATTGGCTACTTGGAAGACAGAGGAGGTGATCAGAAGCTGAGGAATTAGAGAAGTACCAGACATCGGCAGTTTCTTCCTTTCTGGACCACCTAAGAGACAGCCCTGCTCACACTCTGATTTCCACTCACTGGGACTACCTTCTGGCCTCCATAAATATGATACAATAAATGTATGTCATTTTTAGATATTGAGTTAAAATATTTTGTTATCATTAACACAAGGAACTGTAGAAGAATTTTAATCTAGGAACATGGCCACTCTGGCAAGGGATCACATCCAAAGGTCTTCCTAGGTCTGTGTGTCTGGCTGGAAGGACACACCTTTAATCCCTCCTGTTGGAACACAGACACACCATAGTATACACCTTTAACCCAAGCATTGAAGGTAAAGTTGGTTTGGAAAAAGGAAGCACCCATGTTTGAAAGTGATATCTAATTGGGGGGCAGACAAATTGATCAATCAGAAAAAAAAATTGACAGAATGAGTCGGAGATAAGACACACCCAACTCTCATAAGAACAGCAGAGGAAGGAGAGGCTATGTAAGAGCATCACAGAGTTAGGGTTGAATCACTTCATGCAGTGCAGTTGAGTTCAGCTGAGTTCATTCATGAGTTCCACTCAATTTGTGCAGATCATGTAGTACAGGTCAACAGAGGCAGTTGAAGATGAAGGACCCACAAGATTAAAACAGATTTCCAGAGTTAGTTTGAGGCCAAGCAGAGCAGTTCAGTCAGAAACCGAGAAAAGCCAATTTGAATTGGTCAGCTTTGAGCTGTTTGAGCCAGAACAGCTGAATTGAACCAACCAGCCAGAGTTCAGAAAGAACTAGGAAGGGTGATTCACCAAAGTTACTTTTACAGGAAACTAACAGAGCCAACACAGACTACCTAGGAGGAAAGGCTAAGGTAAACATTTCATGGTTTGTTTGTTTTTTATGTCTATCTCCAGTGTTCCACTAAGATGCCATACAGAGAAGTATCTCTATGTAACATCACTTACAGGTTCCTTTCACACAACCCCATCCCACAGATGCAGCCTTTAGGGGCAAGGTCACTACACCATCCTAGTTCAAACCCGCAGGTGCTACAGAAGCCCTGAAGCTGTCTGTCACAGCCTTATGGACCTGAGCTGCCCACTCCTCCTAGCCTTCCGCACTCCCACAGCTCTTGGTCCACCCACAGGCCCACCACTGCCCCTCCAGAAGTCTCGCTGCGTAGGTCCCGGAATGCTCCCTCTCTTCTGCTTGTAAAGACACAGCTTAGATTCTAGGGAGGATTTTTGATTTTGTTTTCTTCTCTGCCGCTGTACTGTGTGCTAAAAAAGACTCTCCCACAATCCCAGCATGTACTCCACCACTGAGCTACCAGTCTTCTCTTTACTTTGCTTTTTATTTGGAGACAGGGTCTCACTAAGTTGCCCGGACAGCCTTGAAATGACTCTGTAGCTTAGGGCCAATCTTGAACTTGTCCTCCTCCTAGTTGGGATTGCTGGCCTGTGCCATGACTTGTCTTCTAAGACGATTTGTCAATACTTGCAGCCCATACAAATACCTCCTTTTACTGACCATCTTCCCATTGCATACTCAGATCCGTATACAATAACTCCTTGTGATGTCATATGTGTTTCTTTTAGATTCCGTAGCTAGACTGCATAGTTCTAAATGGTGCTGCAGAAGGCTAAAATAGAGCCCATATTCTGATTTCATCTCTATGGCTATACTAAAATACCTAAGCAACTTAGTGGAGGAAGGGCTTATGTTAGCTCACAATTCCCGGTTACAGTCTATCCTAGCAGGGGAGTCTCAGTGGTAGGAACTTGAAATGGCTATTCACACCCATACTCAAGGGCAGCGAGAAACGAATGTGCGCATGCTCATTTGCTGTTCTTGCTTATGCTCAGCTTCATTTCTCAACTCTGACAGAGTTTAAGACACCCAACACTGCTTAGGGTAGCCATTCTCAGCCTGTGGGCTGTGGCCCCTTTAAGGGTCACATATCAGATATTTGCCTTATTATTCATAACAGTGACATAACTACAATTATTTAGTAGTAACAAAATAATGTTATGGTTGGGGGTCGCCACAACATGATGAACTGTATTGAAAGGTCTCAGCTTTAGGAAGGTTAAGAATCACTGGCTTAAGGAAATGGTGGAGCCAGTCACAATAAGCTGGATCTTCCCATATTAATTAGTCAATTTAATCAAGACAGACTCCCATAGACATGCCTACCAACCAACCCAGTGTAGATCCTTCACTGAGAGCATCTTCCCTGGTGATTCTACATCATGTAAAATTGACATTTAAAGCCAACCATCACAGTCTTTATGTACATAGGATTATAGTTCAGCTGTGAAGATAAAACATCTGAACAGAACAAGTAACATCAGACCAGTCTGATAAGAAGTCTAAGTAATCCTAGAACACAGGACTAGAAGCCAAAAGACTTCAGTTCTGGCTCTGGGTCTGTGCCTGGGGAAGCCCATCTGCCCTGCCAGATTATTTTCTCGTCATCTATAACCTTAGTTAGACACGAGCTGGGTGACCTCTAATATCTCTGCCATCTCCACATCCTATGATTCAGTCCTGGCATGAGATGGTGCTCCTAATTGGGAGACACCTTTCTCCTGGGCCAACAACTCTGCCAGGGCCTGTGTGAGTCACAGTTCCCCATAAGCACCATGTGGCAGGTTATTACTCATTATGCAAACCTAGGTCAAGTACACTTCAGAGCTAGGGAAGCCCTACTTGCCACCAAAGTCTCTGTTGGCACTGAAGCCTTGACAGCAATCCCTGACTTCTGTTGCCTTGGCAGGCTGCAGTCAAACAAGACACTGTCATCCAAGGCCCTGGAACGAGGGATGCAGAAAGCCAATCTGGTATGGGCATGTGAGGAAGATGTAAACTAAGAGAGAAGCTGATAAAGCCATGGCTTGTTCTTACCAGCCCTAACAATGGGCCCTGCACTTCACAGTCAGCTCCTGGAAAGTTCTGTGTGCAGACATATTGCTCTACCTAATTCCAAGTGCAAGGTTATCAATAATGAGTTCCTGAGCCATAGTCAGTCATTTCAGTATCCTTGAGACAACAGTGGACATACTGGTAGGGATAGACAGCAGCCCACAGAGACATGAGGAAGGTCACTTGGAAAAGAACCCAGTGTGGTTTCCAAGAAAAAGATGGCATATCAACAGCAAAGGTCCCTGTCAACTACAATCCAGCATTTTCTAAAGCCACTATTTTAGTTTTGTTTCTGTTGTCTGATAGAAAGAAAGAAAGAAAGAAAGAAAGAAAGAAAGAAAGAAAGAAAGAAAGAAAGAAAGAAAGAAGAGAGAGAGAGAGAGAGAGAGAGAGAGAGAGAGAGAGAGAGAGAGAGAGAGAGAGAAATACCCAGACAGAAGCATCTTCAAGGAGAAAGGTTTGTTTGGCTCATTATTCCAGATTACATCCCATCATTGCAGAGAAATCAAGACACCAGGAACTCAAAGCAGGATGTCATAGGACATCCGCAAACCAAGAGTAGACAGCATTACAAAATCAATGTCTGCAGCCCAGTGCTCAGCTTGCTTTTCTCTACTATTATACAACCAGAATCCCCTACTCTGAGAATGGTGCCACCCACAGTGGATAAGTCTTCCTACTTCAATTAACATAATCAAGATAATCCCCATAGGCCATCCTAATATGGACGGTCCCTCATTTGAGACTCTCTTCCCAGGTGGTTCTTGATTGTATCAGGTTGACAAAACTAACATCACAGCTATGAAATGCCTTTTATCCAGTGTTCTCCATAGTAGCTGAGAAGGGCAGATACATTAGTATTAGTATTAGTATTAGTATTAGTATTAGTATTAGTACCCCCACACTTACCTGGTAACAGCCAGGTATGCCCCGCCCCATAGACCTGGCCCACTATAAAAGGGGCTGCTTGCCCCTCCTCTCTCTCTCTCTCTCTCTCTCTCTCTCTCTCTCTCTCTCTCTCTCTCATCGCTCTAGCCTATTGGCACTCTCATCTCTCTGCCTCTCTTAGGCTCTCCTCCCCTCCCCCTATCTCCACATGGTCATGGCCGGCCTCCACTCCTCCACTTCTCTATTCTCTACTCTCTCTCTCTCTCTGCCTTTCTGTACTTCCACTATACCATTAACTCCCATTCTCTGCCCTGAATAAACTCTATACCATGTCTGTGTGCGTGTGGTCCCTCAGGGGGAAGAGGTGCGTGGGCAGGGGCTGCCTGGGCACCACCTTCCCCCACACTGCTGTGCCACACTCCCTAAACCCCCCATTCTCTCTTTTTAAGCCCCCTTCAATTAGGATTAGTGTTTACATCTACGGTCAAGAGAGTGTCCTCTCTCCACACAGGTCTGATTCAGAGCTGCTCAGGTCTCTCTCTCACCCTTGAACCCAGACAAACTATCCCTAGCCCAGCTGAGATGAACAAAGCTCTGAGCAGGCAGGTCCCAAGACCTCCAGTCTGACTCATCATGCCTTGCCCATGCCTGTGCACTGTCAAGAAACTCTCCGACCCTTAGTGTTAAGTACATCTTATTATGTAAGTATAGTCACTACCTCTCCCTTTCAAAGGCATTTGCATGCAAGCCTTTCATCTTAGAGTTACAGATGTAACTCATCCCAGTACTAGTTGGGAAACCCTATTGACAGCCCTAGCCTTTAAAATCTTCCTCCAGGATAGAAATTTCCCATAAGCTAGGCAGCACCATGGGAAAGCCACCAGGCAAATGTAACTTCTGAGCACTTTAAACATTGGCATTACAACAAGGAAATGATTTTTAGTTTGACTTAATGCACGTGTATTCAAATCTAAAACTGAAAAACCACGTATGGCTTAGTGGTACCATACTAGACGGGGCAGTTTCTCATGCTTCCCTCCCATTTCTCTGTGTCAGTAATTTAACTGCCATTGCAGTGGACCCTGGACATTGGTAGCACCATTCTAATAACATAAAAAAGAAAGATGGAACAAAAATGAAGATGCTTCTGTTGACCACACCCTTGGTCTTCCCAGCAGGTATCATGGGTACTTTAGAGACAAATCTCTTTCCATGCCCACAATAAACAACAAGAGCCTTTCATAAATGAGGAGACAGACTAGAAAAGAGTAGACAGTGGCTAAGTTCTACAGACACTAAGTGGTAAAACCAAGATAGGAATCCAAAGTTAAATGTGATAGATCTCCTGAGAGGCGATAGCATGTTGACTGATTCTTACAGGATCCAGTGTGGGCTGGGTATGAGTTTGTGGGAGAGACATAGGGCAGAGTGAGGGTAAGTGGAGGTGAGAAACACTAGGGAAAGAGTGAATGGCATGTGTGACGATGGGGTTGACCACAGGCCCTGCACTGTGGCATCTGATAGGGAACATGGCAGGCTATCCTCTAGGGAGGAAGTGGCCAAGAGGGCAGGGAGAGTGCTGGTCTACCAGATGAGACTCTACCCTGAGGGTCATGAGAATGCTAAAGGCCTGGAGGGACAGAATAAATGTGTAGTAATTAGAAGGTCCTGGGTGGCACTAGAAGAACACAGAGAAGCAGGAGGACTTCGGAAAATGAGGAGGACAGGAAGGAAACAGGACCTTTAAGGAGTGAGAGGTCTGCAGGGCTTTGGAAATTGTGCACTTGGGCAACAGGCAGATGGGACGATCCCAGATTCTAGACCCAAGGACTTGAGGCAAAAGCTGCTATGGAGACTCCGTATTCCCTAGTTAGAGGCATTCTCTGAGCTGCTCAATTAGTGCCATTCCCTGTGGGAAGTTTCATTCAACTTCTGTGAATCCCAAACTCTCCTTACTTGTGGACTCTCTAGAAATGAAGATGCCCTCAGAGACTTCTTCCAGATCCAGAGTGCCCAGAGTCCCTTCTCCCACCAAGGGCCTGGAATAGGCTCCAAGTAAGTAGTGCCTACCAAAAATAACTGTAGGTGTTTTCAACTTTTTGTTCATTTACTTTATTTAATTTACTTGTTTTTTCTTTTTATTTCTTTCTTCATTTTTTAGACAGGGTATCACTGTGTATCACAAGCTAGCCTGGAATATACTCGACAGCCCAAGCTTACCACAAACTCATAAAAATCCTTCTGCCTCAGCCGCCCCATTTCTGTGATCACAGGCATGAACCACTACGCCTGATGGAAACATTTTAATTAATGCATTGTTCTCACTATTGATGTATCTAGTATCTTAATACCTTTGAAAACCTTGCTTTAAATTAAGTGGTTATTGGCATGTGACTTGATATACATAGGGTCCCCAGCACCCGTTTAGTCAGTCCTGAAGGCAAAACTAGTTTTCATTCTAAGAGTTAGCACTTAGTTTGGCTTCCCCCCTATTTTGTCAATTGTTCTGGAGTTTTGAAATCATCAGTGAAGGAGACCATGGATACCAGAGCACAGCCATCCTGGAGGTCACTATGTGTCTTCTGCCACATCCACACTGAAAAAAAGAAAGCCAGTCTCACATTCTTGATGAAGCCCTAAGGACTACCATTTTGTTGAGTCTTGATCTTCAATGCTCTCATTTACTCTTCTGAGTGGTGAAATGGGAACCCTTGCCTCAAAAGAAGATGGCTTCCCAAGACCAACATTTAGTCTACTGTTGGGTCAGGATCAGAACGAGATGCTTTGTCATGGGACACCATTTGATTACCTCAAAAGAATAACTGTTATTATTTACACAATTATAGGAATTTGACAAACACTTTCCAAAAGGAAACAAAGTAAGCCTATAACTACAGAGAAAATAACTAACAATAACTATTGCCAAGGAAAAACTTCAATTTCTGGAGAAAAAAAATACTATTTTTAAAAATAGGAGCTGTGAGGTAGCTCAGTGGATAAAGATACTCACCATGTAAGACTTCTGGCCTAAGTTCAGTACCCAAAACCCCACATAAAAGTAGGACCAGAGAACCCAATTCACAAATTTATTCTATGATCTTCACAAGTTCTCCGTGGCATATGCCACACACATACAGACATACCAAACAAACACACACACACACATGCATACACATACAAACACACACATACATGCATGTACAAACATGCATGCATGTGCATACTCATATGTACACACACAAAATTATAGTAATAAATAGTTTTTTAAAATTTAAAACAGACTGAGCATCGTGACATTGACAGCTTCACAAATCAAAATCTTTTCTGGTGAGATCGTATTATATTAATCAATGTGGTACTTTAATGGTGCATAATGAAGGTGCACATCGTTCTGTAGACAAAAGCATTTAAAAGAATGCACAGCTTTAAGCCAGTGGTATAGAAGCATGTGTGTATTGATTCTGATGTTGAGCATAGGAAGGTAACAACAAGGAGAAGCACTAAAAATGGCTGGGGCGGGGCTCCTTCCTCACCGACACAGCATCTGCAATCCTGAGAGCTCTTCATCCTACAATTGGAATGTTGAAAAACAAAGCAATAGACATCCCAAGGAAGGGTGTTTTGTGTCCTGTGGTGAGTGACTTTCATAGTGGTCACATTGTGAATGATCTTAACCCTGATCATCATTCAAACCTCTCGTGGTTCCTTCTGATACTGAGCCCACTAGTTGGCTTCTGACAAAAGACAAGGAAGCTGGCCTCATGCAGTCATGTACCTTGAAAGACAGCCAGCAGGAGGCATCCACTTCTGGTTCTCCACATTGACTAGGCCAAGCCCAGCACTGAAGGGAAGAGGTTGTGGCATCTGCAGAGTAAGGCCATTGTGGGAGTGTCCACACCCAGCATCAGGCCAGACAGCGTTGGGAACCTTAAGAGCTAACTGCAACCCAAAATGGCACCAGAAGGAACAACATTATTCTTAAGAAGTGACCCAAGGATTTTAACATCTCTGGTGTGTGTGGGGAGGAGGTGGGTACGAACTCCATAATGGAATGAACTTAAAGCTCTGTGACCAACGAGGAATTCCTGCAATGTCTTCCCCTTCTCTCCCACCCTGTCTCTCACACTGCATAGATGATTGTTTCTAGAAATCCACATTAATAAAAGCAATGGTAACTAAGACCAGGAGCCATTCAGAGAAGGTCCAACAGGCTCTGGTGCTCCTGCCTATCTCATAAAGTGGAGCCGTTGCACACAGGGGTCACCAGGGCTGCCCCACCCGTCCCTCCCCTCTGAGTGATGCAATACTGGCATCAGGCTGCCCAGTGGAAGCCTTTGCTTCTAAGAAGTCATTAGGAAAGTGCTCATTGGTCTTCCAGAGCATATCTGAACTCTTTCCCGGAGGAGGACGGCACATTACCAGACCCCCATCTGTTTTCCAAAGAGGCGATTTCAAGGCCCGGTGTGCCGCCCAGTCATGTAAGTTGATGCTTTTCCACCATCTCTGACTTGCTTTAACCACAAGGTAAAGGGCACTGAATATTCTGGAAGATTAAGGAGTTTCCACATGGCCAGAGTTTGGACTCTTAAATCATTGCTTCGTGTGGCGGAGAGGAGGGTGTGCAAGGGGGGATGAAAGCCAGCACCAAAGATGGATTATCTCATTCCAGCTGTCCTGACTCTGCCCATCAAACCATGCAATTAGCAGCCGTGCAAACGGAATGCCCTCCACGAAAACAGAACACAAGTCCGCTTTAAAAGATTTGCTAGCAAGGCCTTTTGGATGGAGGTTTGTAGGTCTTTCTGAAGACAGTGGAGAAGTTGGACTTTTGTCTCCTCCTGCCTCTCCTTCCCTACCTGTTCCCCTCCCCCCACCCACTGAGGCCCTCTCCACATCCCTATAACAAAATTGGAGACAGTGTGTAATTATACAGCAGAAAGAAACTGTCAAGAGGATCGCTGAAGTTGCTTAAATTGTGCTGATTTACTGAGATAAGAGACTTTTTCCTAACTCAAAAACAAAACAAAACAAAACAAAACCCTTCTTCTTTTTCCGGAACGGCAAACAATCTCCCCCCAAAGTCAACTCCTTTTCTGAAAGTCATTGCTAGTTTTCTAATCTCCGAGTCATTAGATAACAGATAGAACTCCACACTCACTGCTTCCAAATGTTTATGGTCTGCAATTCATTCTTAATGAGCTCTCTCCACGTCTTTATTCTTCCTCACACCCTCCTGCTGGGAAGTGTCTTGCTCTGCCTTGCCTTGCCTTAATGATTCCACAATCATTTCAGAGCCATTTCTCCTGCCTTATGTAATTCTGACACCACAGAAGAGCCCAACTCACTGCCTCACAGTTGGAAATGTAACCTTTAATGTATTAATTTCTCTTGCTCAAAACAATTTAACCTCTGTCTTGGTTTTCTGATTGCTAAGTGTTCCAGTCAAATGCCTCTTACGTTTTTTCGGTCCTGGGGGGCTTGCTCATACCCGATGCATGTACAACACACTCACGGGATGAGCGTGCTGGGCGCCTCGCGTGCTAACCATCAATCCATTATCTTTCTCATGATTGCTGGTCTCATTTTCAAACGTCTCCCTCCCCCCAAAAGATTAATTAAAGGAGTTTCAAGTGCAAGTCAACATTGCATGTGGAGAAACAAATCGAATGAACCCAGAAGATGGAGGTGTCCTGGAGTGACCCTCTTATCCCTTCCTCCATGACTGGACCAAATGACTTGATCAGTACAGCTAGGGAACAAGTGCTCCTAAGATGTGTGGACCATCATCAGACTCATCCACACAAGAATCATAGGGTGTGAGATGGAAAAATTAACATTAACAAAAGTCTCTTGAAATGTGGCTTTGAATTTGAGCACCTGCCTCTGTGCAAAACAGGGCTCACAGCATGGAAGATCCACTGAGGGACTCCCCTGCAGAGGCCTGTGAGTTCAGCCCACCACAATCAGCCCTGTCAGGGAACTCAGACTGAACATAAAAGCAAAGGACTATTCTGGACACAGTTCACAGAGTGAAGGTGCCATGGAGGCTGGCCTCCATTTCCCCAGGGTAAGAAACACCTGTCTGCACACTCAGGCGTCTCCCTCTTCTGGGCCTCACGTCACGCTGTTCTGTCTTGTAGCGAAGAGCCCACACTTTAAACAGCCTCTACTGTGTGCTGTGGAGTCTTAGGAGATGTGGCATTTCAGAGCGGGAGCCATGAGCCCACTACCCATTGGGAAAATGTGCCCTACAGTATCAACTCCAACTTAGACTGGGGGTTGGGAAGGGACAAGGAGCCGTCCTGAGGTCCAAATGTACCAGGAGCTGGAGCCACGCCCATCTCTAATTTACATGCATAACACACATTCATTAAACCCATCTCTATCCTTAAGGCCCTTTTGTATTAATCCAGAGTGCATGGACTAATTAAACAGGCCTGTGGGTGAGGAGAGGGAAGCCACCTGATGAACTCTTCTTCTGTGAGTCAACAAATAGATAATTTGGATTTGTTTTATAAAGAAATGGAAATACACTATACAAGACGTCTGGCTGGCCAACTGGTGCATTTTTTTTTAATTGATAAGGATTGTATATGCTCCAGTGTACCCGAAGCCTTATCACTTTCCTTCTGGGAAACCCACCACAACGGAATATCCTTTACTAAAGAGAAATGAGACCAGCTGACCTGTGGAAGCTGATAGGTGCCAGTCAAAAGCTTCACCAAGTTCTGGATTCCTTTTCCAAGAACTCCTTTACCAGCTATCTTTCAGAAGAAACTCAAGTGCCAGGCAGAAGATCAGCTCACCAAAGTAGGAATGCTCATATTTGTGAAACACGGCTGAAATGCACGGAAGTGCTATATTTTAAATAAGAAGTAGAAGCACTTTAAAAATAGTTTCAAATACTGCTTAAGTGTAAGTTTTCTTTAACTAATGTTACTGGAGCATGAATCATTCTTAACAAAAAAGAGAGTGAATTGAATGAATGAAACAGGAATGAATGAATGAATGAATGAATGAATGAGGGAAACCTGAAGGTGACCTAGACCCAAACACTACTTCGGGAAATTTCAAAAAATGAGCAGCTGCGAGATGAACATGGAGAGGCCATTGATGGAGAGGCTGGCTCCACAAAAGAAACGCTCCATTCTCCAAAATGTCAACCACATACAGAGGGGAAGCCTATAGAGGAAGACTCCATAGGAAGAGGTGTAGTCGCCATGCAGTGTGTGGGCCTCACCGAGGTGTGGGTTTGAAAGGGTGGCAGAGAATCCGCAGAAAACAAACCAAGACAACACAGGCTCTGCAGCCTGTGCCTTTAAGAAAGCATGGCTACGGGCTAAGGAGTTGGCTCAGTACGCACATGTGCAGCACTTATGAAGTAAGCTTGAGACTCAGGACTCCCTCCTGTAATCCCAGCCCCAGGAGACAGAGACAAGCACCCTGCAGAGCAGGCTGGAGAGCTAGACTGGCTGAATCAGTGAGCTCGGTGCTCAGCAAGAAACCCTGCCTCAACAAATGAATCAATGAGCTCTGTGCTCAGCAAGAAACCCTGCCTTTAACAAATTAAGTAAAGAGCAATTGAGGAAGGCATTCAGCATCAGTCTCTGGCCCCCACGTGGACTTGCACTGGCACGCACATGTCCTCATTCAGGGACATCTCACACACACACACACACACACACACACACACACACACACGTACAATGGAAGAACTGTGCTTAAGGTTGATGTGATAGTGATAGGTTAGTATGGTTTTGGTTTTGTTTTTTTTTTTTTAAGAGTCCTTCTAGTAAAATGAAGTATATCCGCATGAAATACAATAATAGTTGGGATTTGTTTCTCAGTTGTCTGTCTGGAGAGGGAGGGGACCACAAAGATGTGGCCACGGTTGAAGCTAGGTATTTGATATGCACAGTTCCCTCCTCTCCTTTCTACTCTGTGTGTTGTGAACAGTTGAGGGAGGCTAGCTCCCCAGCCCCTCTGTGGCCATCTTCGTCTTGCTATGGAGACCCAACCCCTTCCTCAGCAGGCTGAGCGGCCACTGCTAAGAGGATTCATGGTCCCCATAATTAAGACTCCCCTGTTCACAGAAGCATTCAAGGCGTGGCCCAAAGCATTTAAAGGTAAGGCAGCCATTGCAAAGCTGGTTCTTGACACAGCAGAATCAGCATTTCCCAGAAGGGGTTGGAGAAAACCGTCGGTCTCCCACCTGTGACCTTTGCAATGCAGACATTCATTGAGACATAAGAAGGTCTGATCTGACCCTATATTAAAAAAATAAATAAATGCCCACATGTTGAATTTATCCACCAAGCCTAATTAACACATTACATACAGCATTATTCACTTAATTTTTAAGATGTCTGTTTTCCTTATTATATGCATATATAAAAATTAATTTCTGCAATGGGCAGAAAATAATTTAAACGTGATAAAATGGATAAATTAAGACTTGACACAATCCCATCCACCTTTTTTGTTTGTGAAATGCCAACTACTATTTACAAATTCCCCCACATGATAACTCTCCACAAGTTAAAAAAGAATCTTATATGCTTTCTGGAATTGGGTTAAAATGGGTTTGAAAATCTTTGCACCTCGCCTACTTGCAAAGAAATTTTAAGAGGAACTTGGACCATTTTGTTTTATTTATCTTTTATTTTAGAGTTCTCTTATTTTAAAAGCAAATGAATCTTGAGCAGTCCTCAAGGTTGCATAAGGATACCGAATGCGGCAGACGCCACTGCGGGTACTTCTGTAACAGGCCAGCCAGGGAATCAGAGAAGGAAATCATTGGGATTCTCACCCAGCTTGGGAAAGGCTGCCTGGCTAGTCTGATAGTAGGATGTCAGGTTCCCACTCCCTGGGTGTTGTAATAGCCATCCTCAGCAGCCACTGTGGCATCACAAGCAATGCGTAAATAACTCCTAAATTATTCATCTTTGATAATGATCATAGGCTCAGAGCCACACCCTGAGTGTGGAAAGACCCATCAGGGTATTTCTTGAATGTGTATGTTAGAACCCAAAATGATGGGGGTTTTACCAATCAGGAAGACAATGGTGGCTCATTCTGGGTTTGTACAAACTTGCTATCTTTGTCTGTGGTACACTGAAGGAGCACAGCCCTCTAGCAATTGGTTTATTGTTTCTTTTCCCTCACAGACGGCTCCCATTCTGGACCCCAAATTTCATGTGTCTTTTTCAGAATGGCGAAGAATAAGAGACCTTTATCTTCAACCGAATTAAATAAGGAACTTTTCTAGAATTAATTTCCCAGGTAACCATTTCTTGCCTTGTGGCTGAATCTGTAAAGGCAATGTCTTCAGGAATACTGTGTGTGTACCTGCCAGGCCGCACTGCTGCGTTCCGTCTGCCAGATCTGTGCTTTCCTTGTTTAATCCTTTCAAAAATGGTTTCTTGGAGTTATTCATACTAACACAGTCCTGTTGCCAATAGGCTTTAAAAGCTGGGTCACTGTAGCTAGAGATGCAGTAAAGAGGATTCTGGGAAGAGACCTGAGGGAAGGTAAACCTCTGCAGCTGAGCAGCCCAGGGGAACAACAGTGTTACCTCTGTGGACTCCAAGCCCCACATACAGAATTCTCAGCAGACACTTTATGGTTTGGCCTTTCTGCACTGACACAGTTGGCTGGCTGGATGGTAGTGTGGCTGGAGTTGTTGTTTGTTTCCTTGTTTGTTTAGAGACAGAGTTTCATGTAGCCTGCACCTGCTTCAAACTTTGTATGTAATCAAGGATGAACTTGAACTCCTAGTTCTTTCCTCTCCACTTTCTGAGTTCTGGAATTACAGATATGAGGCAGAGTTGGTACTGGGGATCCAACCCGGGGCCTTGCGTCTGGTAAATAAGCATTCTACCAACAGTGATCTGGCCTATCCCTGGATCTGCTCAGTGACTAAGGAAGGAGGCGATGGCCTGGGAAGCTTGCAGCTCCACAAAGTGCAACCTGGGCCTTGAGCCACAGCCCCACAGTCCGGACAAGGAAAAGAGTAGTAAGCAGTCGACCCTGATGGACCGCAAAGGAGGCAACGCCAAAGTACATCTGTCCCAGCAGCCAAAGGTAAGAGCTTGGTGAGAACCAGGAATAAGCCCAGAACCCCTCTGTGTTTCTAGAGAGAGTATGAAGAGCCTCTGACCACAGACCTTCACCTCAGCCCCCTTACAAAAGAAATATGGCTCAACTGAAAACCAAGCACCTGCAGTCTGGGTGTAGTCATGTGCTAAGGGCAAAGGGCAGGGGACAGACAAGGTAGAAAGCACACTTCTGACCTGCTAGCCACCTTCCTCAGGAGAGGACTCGTGGCTCATGGCATAACCTCTGTCTCCTCTTAGTCACCATATCCTTTTGCCGTCATTCCCTAGGCAAATGGAGGGACAGGACCACAAGACACCCATGCAAATCTCAGCCTCCCCAGCCTGCTTGCTGGACTCTGCTGCCTCCATGGGGGAGGGGTAGTAGGTGCTGAATTGTGTCTGTCTCTCCCGGAGGAAGCCTGCCTGCCCCTCACCTCTCCTGCATCGCTCATGATTCACAAGACTGGCTCCACTCTCTGGGGGATCCTTGTGGTGACCTGAACTAAAACTGTGCAGGCCACTGTTTCTTCTCCGTCCTAGACCATGTGAACACAAACCTCTCCGTCGCTCTCAAGGGAAATCTTCACCTCAGAGCACATCCTTGATCATCTTTTTGTTCAGCTGAAACAGGATGTCCTTTAAAGGGAGGGAAGGAGCTGGTTTGTACCATTCTTCCTAATTTAGGAAGTTCATGGCGCAAAACCTCCTTAAAACCATGTTCGTGCTCACGTGCGCTGCTCATTTTGTCTTACAGGGACCGTGTTTCTGTAGCAATGACATGAATTGTTTTACATCTTAATTCGATGCAATTCTCCCAGGCAGCCATGTGATACTAGAGCATTGGACCACAGGGTTCAGACATCACCAAATCTGATGAGGGTTTTTCCCTCTAGACAATAACGCGGGCCCGTTGACTATGTCAGTATCTTTCACAAACCCACCAGACTGACCTGTGGAAATGCAGCCCCTGGGACAACCTCAAGGGCCAGCCCAGAGAAAGGAGCTACAGTGTGTTATTCCCACCTCTAGCCTGCCTCTACTAACTGTTAAAAAATGGCAAAGGAGGACATAGGTCATGTCACTATTGATGCTTTGAGATGATATCTGTCCTTAGGATACTGGGTGAACCAAAGAAAATTTAAGCTTGTTTCAGATGCCTCCTGGAGACACTAGCTCTGGGGCTGATGGAACCAGACCGACCCTGACAGCAGCTTCCCCGTCTCCCCATTGCTCCAGCCCTCAGCAGCTCTGGCGGAAGCACAGAAAAAGATGGGCCTGAATTACAGAGCATCATTAGAAATTCTTGCCTCATGTAGCCAGGGCTTTAACAGCTAATGATTATTGTTGCAGATGTAGACACCAGTCCCTGGGACTCCTTCTGCATCTGAATTAATCTCTTAAAAACAATCGTCGGCTCCAGATGAAAAACAATTTCCCAACAGCTGGAGAATGCTTGCAGGAGGCAAGTTTTAAAGAACTAAAGAACGGAGCCAGAAAAAAAAAAGACAGAGAGAGAGAGAGAAAGAGAAAGAGAGGCAGAAAGATAGAGACAGAGACACAAAGAGAGACAGAGACACAGAGAGACAGAGACAGAGACAGAGAGTAACCATAGCACTGTTGTCTGGAGAAGTCTGCTGTCTTCAGGCTGCTCACTATTAATTACCACACCTACAGCTACTCACCCTGTGAAGCCGCGGTTAAACTGGCTAGTTAAGTCAGAAGAGTGTCCCAGGTTGTCTGCACAGTCAATCAAAAATTATCCTACCTTTAACTGCAAACCATCAAAGGGAGAGATGCCCCCCCCCCCCAGTATTGGCATCTTCTTACTGAGTTTTAAGGATGAAAGATTGAAGCCAGAATACCAAGCAGATGCCTGGCGGATCCAGCTGGATCTTGGGTATAATAAGCAGCACAGCACAGGAAGACCTCGTTCTATTCGCCTGATGCAACAGGTCAGGGAGCAGCCAGGGGATCATGGGTAAGGACCAAGGACGTGAGAAGGGAGTGACTGCAGTGGGTTTTATGCTTACATAATTAAAGAATTTATATTGGAACCAGGCTCAGTGAAGCAGGCCCATCTTCCCAGCCCTGGGAGGTAGAGGCAGGAGGATCACGAGTTCAAGGCCATCCTTGGGTATGTAGCGAGTTCACTATATACCCACTATAAACAAGAGCCTGTCTCAAAAAAACACGAATAATTTTTGCAAATAATTTAGCTCAGAAAAATTGGTCTAATGCTTAAGAACACATAGTAGAGTTGGGTACTGTGACACACACTTTTTGTTTTGTTCTGTTTTTGTTTGTTTTGGTTTGGTTTGGTTTGGATTTTTGGATTTGGTTTTTTTCGAGACAGGAGTTCTCTGTATAGCCCTGGTTGTCCTGGAACTCACTCTATAGACCAGGCTGGCCTCAAACTCAGAAATCTGCCTGCCTCTGCCTCCCAGAGTGCTGGGATTACAGGCATGTGCCACCACCGCCCAGCTATGTGGCACACACTTTTAAACCCAGCACTGGAGAGGCAAAAGCAGATGCATCTCTATGGGTTTGAGGCCAGCCTGGTCTGTAAAGGAAGCACGGAGTCATCCAGGGCTACATAGTGAGACCCTGTTTCCAAAAAAAACAAAAACAAACGAACAAATACACTGCTCTTTCAGGGCGCGTAAGGTCAGTTCCCAAGACTGGCATCAGGCAGCGTCTATCCAACCCTGCCTCCAAGCCAGGGGGTCCAATGCCCTCCTTCACTTTCCATAGGCAACTGTATTCACATGCACAGATGCACATACACATGTAATTAAAAATTAAAATCTTAAGAATTTTTTATGTTGTGAGAATTCAGACCAATGTTCTAAATTAAATACCTATGGTTTGGGTCTTAATCGGTCTTATTCTGTCACCATAATATAGATTCAACACAAAGGGTAAGATACCATTAGCACCCATGTGAGGACAGTGGCAGACACTGGCCTTCCTGGAACATAGTCTGTGTCTGACTTCCCTCCGGATGCCACGTCCTGTTTATTCCTCACAGCTGATAAGAGGTGGAAGCTCTTGTGACTCTGTTGCAGAGGAAGAAACTGAGGTCCCTGCTCCAGAAAATGGCAGTTCTCAGTCTGGAGCTGTCTGCACTGAGTCTTCTCTGCTGGCAGGGAGAACACCCAGGCTAACATGGAATCATTTTAAACACACTGTTTCTTGCCTGAAATGGCAACCACCAAGCAGAAGGCCTGCACCAACCAGGCCATCCCCCAGGGTCAGGATAGCCCACAGCAGAGGGCAAATCGCTAACCGTTGCACTTACCTGCAGCTGGCTAGGGTATGCCTGGAGATTTGATTTGTTTTGACTCTCATAAATGGGAAAGGTGATTTAGGAAAAGGTTAAGAGCTATGGCACCTGACAACAACAACCTAACAAGCAAAGGCTAGCGACAGAAACACAAGAATCACCACTCCTTACTCAGCAAGATCACAAAAGGCGAGCAGAAAACAGCCCAGATTGGCGACTCGTGCCTATAAAATTGGCACTTCTGGAGATCACCACAAATCTGAGACAACCCTGAGTTGCATAAAGAGTTTTGGGCTAACCTGGACAACAGTGTGAAATAGTGTCTTACAAAATGCAAAGAGAAAAAGAAAAGGAGAAACATTAATTTGCCTCCTACTGTTAGAGAGCCCATCTGAGTTCATCGCAGATTGAAAGATCAGTTAATGACTTCAGAAAGGCATTATAAATAACAATACCCTGAAGATCAACACACAGGAATTGGAGACAGCAATCTACAAGGCAAAGGAAAACTATATTAAGTAAAATAGCTTGAAATATTTTATTTCACTAACATAACCAATTTTGCTTCTGTATTATACGTGCTTCATGATGCATCTAAAATTAATTTCAACATCTATACCTGTTTTGTAAATAATAAACATGTGCAGAAGGAGATGTTTAAAGATCTCCTTTTGATAAGATTGTGCAACCAAAAAAGTTTGGATGGGAAGGAAGACCAATGGCAGAGCAGAGCACACCCTGTGTACACTCTCAGGTAGCAAGGGTAACGCTAATCCCTGGCTAGCTTTTGGCAAAATGTTGGCAAGCCAACAGGGAAGTAGGGAGGCAACAGTGGACAGAGCTCTGCTCTATTTTCATCCAACCACACCGTTACTGTCACAGCTTCACCACCTTTGGTGGGTTTCTGGTGCTCATTCCAAATCACCAGAACACTTTGTAAAATACAAACAACTTCTTCTGTGAGTTGACCCTACTGCATGTGACCTATGAAAAGTTGTGAGTTTGAGATTGCCTGGAATCACAGAATCCTCACTCTGTGGAGGTAAGAACGAAATTCATGAAGCAAGATGTCACAGTTCCAAACAGTCACAAGAGGAAGGATGACCCTTTAAATATGAAGAAGTAAAAACTCAAGAAAATAAAAAGAGTATCATGCAAGATGGTAATTATGCCCCCAATTCCAAAAATCTATTCAAGTCAAACTACCTGAAGGAAGTATGAGATGGTGAGTCGAGAACTCCAAATCCCCAAGGTCCACCCACTCAGCCTATCACCTTCCCCAAACCCGGCCTCCTTCCCACAGAGCATGTTCCTGCACAACAGGTGCTTTCCCTTTTCTGTCTTCAAAATGAGGACCAGAAACCAGTGGAATTTCCAAGCCATCAACAGAAATGATTTGGCTAACACATGTCTTTGAGCCGTGGGCAGGTAGAGGCTTCATGGTAAGGATTCAAAGCCAGCTCAGCAGCTTTTACACTCGGTGCTTTATAAATCATTAACATGAGCAAAGTACAAACCAAAACAGAAATACCCATTTCATAAGTGTGGAGACAGTTAACCTTTACACAGATGGGTAATCCAAGACAGCTTAGTAAAATTCATAGAGCTGAAACCGGAAGTCTCCAAGCAGCAGAACTCATCTTGGGAGACACGGTTTAGAGATCATCATGAATCAACGTTTTCACCGTTATTCCTTGACCTTCCAGGCCATGAAGATGTGTATCACATCCACCACAGGAGCCAGCATTCTGGTCCTGTCTGGTACCAGGGGTCAACGGGTATTTCCCCTGACCTTCTTACCACTGGAAGCAATTCTTATGGTAGGATTGTTACCTGGATATAATGTGGCACCAGGAAGGTGACAGACACCCTTTTACATTCATGGCCCAAGCCCCAGGCACCTTCAGGCACTCCTGCCCTCTTGGGAATAGCTTTTCTGTTTCTCATTGGTAAACACTCGCTTGTTAAATCAAGGTCCTTCGGAGGAGCCATTTCCTTACTGAAACATGTTTTTTGGTCACCAAATTAGTGATTTGGTGGCAATGGGCTGTCCTCCAGCAACCGCTGCCTAAGCTGTGAGGGGGCTATCTCCCAGAAGACTGCTGCCTTAACTCTCACAAGAGACATGGTGGGCTGGTCTGCAGGAAATTATACAGAGAAGGGAAGAAAATGGCTGGCCAGCAGTGTTCAGGTTAGCATTTCAATTTCTCAAGTCTTTGCAGGAGTGTTTAAAAATTGGATTAAATTCACAAGCCCTGCTAGAATGTGGATTTGAAAGCTGCCAGCCTCAACCACACCAATCCCAGGGTAGCGAATGGGAAGACAGGCTGTGTTGCGGAGCAAGGCCTTGTACCAGGTTGTTCCTTGCCTTAATACCTCGAAGGCTACCACACACCATGAAGCTATGGGCCATATACAGGATGCTTATATCAGATATTGGCCAATTTGTCATGTTGCTTCACAGAGACAGGAGTTACACACCTCACAATGGGGAAATACAAACTGTCATAGCAATGTCACCTCAGTACAGAGCAACGTACGACAGTAAATCACCCTGCCGGGGGGGGGGGGGTCACAGTATTTGGAATTTTCCATGCAAGTCCCACATTTTTCTCCCTTGCATTGAGGAACCCTGGAAAAGTTCATAATGTACATATTCACAGTTAGCATTAGTAGGAAAGTCAATTAAGCATCATCATGCCGTAACTGTCAAGAAATGTGAGCAGTCTAAGAATCCAGTCAGGGCCTGGGCGGAACACAGATGCCCATGTTGCCCACACATTTAGAAAATGTACCTCAGGAAGTCCGTGTTGGAAGGAAGTGACATGTGAGCTTCCAAGCAACCTGTGACCTACTGTAGTGAGGCCTTCCTTCAGTGGCACATTAGCATGAAGGCCACACACTGTGCCTGTGTGTCTGCTTTATCATTGTTATAGGTATGTCATTATCCAGAGGGGCCTGTTACCTTCTTCTGGACGTAGAAGTCTACCTGTGTCTCACTTTCTAATCAGCCTGTGGTTGCCCTCATGAACTAGCTGGCCTGCAAGTTCTCTGACCCACAGCACACATGCACAGCCATGCAGTGGACCAGGCCCCCTGTAGAGACCCTTCCTGATGAAGGCAGCGTCCCAGCATGTGTGTGACAGGAGCTCTGCTTCATAAAAGACATAAAGAGTAACGCCCCGTGACTGGAAACAGATACTGTGCCCGTGAGGATTCACAGATTCCCTGTCAGTGATCTGGGGGAGGGGGGCATCTCTTCCTAGACTTGCCTTCTTTAGCTAATTGGTAGAGCCACAGTCATCAAACCCAGTCAGTGGCAGTCCCAGACAAATGGCCTCTTGACCTAGGAATTTTTATTCAGAGATTTCTGAAAGACACCTGCCCGACCAGTTGAAAGTTTAGTTCTTATAATTGTTTTCCTTCTTTCATTTTCTGTCTCCTTATAAACACAGAATAAGCAATCCAACGTTCTCCAGTCCAAAAATGTAAGCAAGAAGAAAAGTGTCTCCATCTGTTAACGTGTGTGTGTTGTGTGTGTGTGTGTGTGTGTGTGAGAGAGAGAGAGAGAGAGAGAGAGAGAGAGTTGAGGGAAGAAGGAGAGAGGTGTATACGCTTGGGGAACTTGCAGGAGGGGCTTATGTGAAGGGGCTAGAGGTTGGCATTAGTTTTCTATAGCTTTGACGTATTTTTGAGACAGGGCCTCTCTCTGAGCCTATAGGCCACTCGTCTATTAAAGACTGGCTGCGGGTGAGCTCTGGGAACCTTCTTGCCTCCACACTCCTCATCACTCAGCGCCCATGTAAATGTTAGGGATCCCCATGTCTCCATTCTAATAAAGGACATCAGCACTCTGTGGACTGTGTATCAGGGTTCAAGAGGGGAAGAATAGGATGACCCTTAGAGCCAGGAAACTTCCAGACGGTGGCCTCGGGTGCAGCCGGAAACCTGTGGGAAGCACATTCTTGCCTTGGTCCCCGGCTCCACCAAGTTCTTTTAGAGACAGACTAAACTCAAGCAGCTGCCCTTCTGCTGCCTGGCCTGGCCTGAAATTGATCTGAGAGAGAGACGCTTGTTGCCCCGGGTCATGGCTGAGGCTTCCAGGATTCTGAAGCCCATCCACACTGGTAAGTAGCCTTATAAAATGGCCAGCTCATGATTAGAGGGGAGGGAAGCCATTGTGAAGGCACCTGAGGGATTACATCAGCTCAGTCCTGCCACCTAGAAAGTTATTTTCTATAATGAAGATTAGAATTCTATCACCAAGTCCCTGAGTAATATGCTCACCGTTAAACAAAATTTTATTGTCTGCATGTTTGTTCCATGAAATAAATACATACTTTATCTAATCTGAATTACATCCGCCTGTTATAATTTGTGAGAGATATTGAAGTGCTTTTCTCATTATTTTTAATGTGCCTTTCTAGGTAATGAGCTCGGACTGGGGATCACAGAAATTAGAGATTGAGAAAGTCTCTCAGACAAGCTGGGAGTCTGGCTGCCAGTCTTGGAAAGGGCCTGACTCTTCAGGATCCCAGTCAGAGGGGAGAGGGTTCTAGTTTGTCAAGGCTACTCTGAGGGCACCAGTTTGCAACTCCTCCTCACAAATTTGAGTGTCTTTACCTTTATGGACAGATATTTTCCTTTTATTTGGGGTTAAAGGTCACTGGGAATAAAGCTCCATCCCCCCAGGAAATCTATAACAGTTGATAAAAAAATAATACAAAGGTAGTCTCCTGCCTCCACCAACCGAAAGCCTGCTTCCAACCCCATTTTTTAGATGAAAGCCTTTTGTCTTATTATCTAATTAATGAAGATTTTCATTTAAAACAAAATCTCTATATTAACCAGTGCCTCACTGATGTGACAAAAACACCTAAAGAAAGAAAAGGTTGAGTCTGACTCTGAGCCTGAAGTTAGAGTCCACCAGGGTGGGGAAGTCCTGGCAGTGGGAGCCCAAGGCCAGCGGGAGTGCACACTGTCACCAGAGGTTTGCTTGAAGATACAGACCTAGCCTTGTCTCTGGATATCATATGAACCATGGCCACTGTTCAGGACATGTCAATAGTGCGCATGCACACACACACACACACACACACACACGATAAGAAAGTCAAACAATCTGCATAGATACCATGACACTGTTTTTCATTTGTGTACTTGGCTGGGGCCTCTGGGGACCACTCACTGGTGGAGCCTTCAGAGCCATTTTCTTGGGGAGTTCCTCGGATCCTTTGGCCTTGAGCTTGAGTGATTTCGTATCAGAATCATCCACAGTGGAGAAAAGATATCCCCACCTGTAGGCAATGACATCATCTCAGCCAGTGAAGACAGAAAGGAGGCAGCCGTGTGAGCAGCACTTCTTCCAGACTCTTCCCCACTGCAACCCTTGGGCGGCTACTGCCTCATCGACCGCTTACTTATGCCTTTCTGTTGAGAACAACAAACAACTCTGTCCATGAAGTTAGTGCTGATAGTTATCATGTTACGCATTAAGACAGAGAAACTTATTTGCTAAGTCATCTAAAATAGCAATAGAAAACTCATTATATGAGACCATGTCTTTTATGAAAAATAACTATTTTTAAAGGTGAGGATAGTAGCATCAATATTTCATCTTTCTGAATCTTTCTACAAGTCCGGCTTAATAGAATCTCATCTCCTGCATTTGGTCTGCTAAGTCCAGCTCACTTGTGAGGATAAGAGAATATCACCAGGTCAGCATTATTATTAAATATGGTGAGCTACAGATCCCCTCAGCATCCTGTGCAGACCTCCAGAGGGTTGTTCTTGAGAACTGGTGTGTGCCCTTTTGAGGATATTTCACTCAGCTATATGATCAGGAAAACATAGGTGACACATATTTCTTCTGCTCCTCGGTGCTGAATTTGGAACAGTAAATGAATAAAAGAAATAAAAGCCATCCTTGAGCAAGTAGCCCAGGGATGCTGTTCTGGGGTCAACAAGGCAGGAGATGCCGAATCTCTCCTCCCACAGTCCTGGCAATGGTCTCTCTTCTGAGGTCCAGCAAGGTTGCCATGACAGTGAGAAACTCCGTCTCAGATGGGGAGAGGAACTGTGACTGATGGAGCACTTCCTAACTACTAATGATTTCAACTCCATCATTTAACATTTTGTTTGTCAGCTCTCTATTGCCTTGACAAAATACCCAAGGTGAACTGCTTAAAAGGGGAAAGTTCTTCAGGCTCACAGTCTTGGAAATTCCAGTCCATGGTCATTTGACTCCATTGTTTCTGGCCCGATGTGAGGCAGAACATGATAGCAGAGAACATCCTGGTTGAGCCACTTCATGGTTGACAGAAGGCACTCTTCAAACCCATAACTCAGAATCATCTTCCTCTAAGCAGCCCTCACCCTCTGCGTTTCCTCTCAATAGCCCATTAAACTATGAATTCATCAATGGATTGCTCCATTCATGACGTCAGAGACCACATGAACCTATCCACCCTCAGTGGCTCTGCCTATGAGCATTGCTACACTGGAGAACCAAGCCATCAACATACAAGGTTCTGGGTGATGTTCTACATACATAGCAAATCCTTTAAAGAATTCATTAAGGTAAGGTGTAAAGAAAGACCAGGCGTTAACCTGCCTGCTTGGCTGGGGATGATCTCAGTAGGTACATTTTAACAGTGTGCCGAGGGCTCTGGACCTTCTTTCTGGTATTATCAGAGTGGCCAACACCATTTCAGGCTGGGGGTGGGGTTCAGCAGTTCTGTGGTTCTCCTTCTTCTTCCCTCCTTCGCTCAGAACTCAAGTTCAAATAAGGCCTATAGATATAGAGAAGAAAATAATAAGAGAATAAAGTTACCAGCGCTTTGAGGCATGGAAGCTGGTCACACCTGGCAAGTCCCTTTTGGAGATCTCTCTACAAAAAGGGCCACAGGCCAGTTCTCAAGAAATACCAAGAGGCGGTTCATCCACCTTTACCCTTGCTAGGAGGAACAGAGCATTTCTCCCTTTTGCTGTCTGACTCTACCTCCTCTACCCTTAACACAACACCATAGACCACACCAGGATGTCTACTGAGGCCCTTCGGGGGTCTGTTACCACAATCAGGAAGGTATCAAAGTCAGTTAGATTTTTACCAATGCATAGCTCCATAGAAATACACTACTATGGTCTTTCTAGCAACACAGAGAGACTGCATCCTCTGCAGACTGCAACTTACATGGAGGTCCTTCAGGAATCTGATCAACGTTCTCAGTCAATCATGAGAATGAATCACGGCCTGTGTGCAAACCAGAAAGTGCTTCAGGTCCTCAGCTGCCGCCTCCTTGCATTGAGGTTCAGGATAACAAAATGTCTCAGGGTTTCTATTCCTGTACAAACATCATGACCAAGAAGCAAGTTGGGGAGGAAAGGGTTTATTCAGCTTACACTTCCACATTGCTGTTTGTCACCAAAGGAAGTCAGGACTGGAACTCAAGCAGGCCAGGAAGCAGGAGCTGATGCAGAGGCCATGGAGGGATGTTACTTACTGGCTTGCTTCCCCTGGCTTGCTCAGCCTGCTCTCTTATAGAACCCAAGACCACCAGCCCAGGGATGGCACCACCCACAAGGGGCCCTCCCCCCTTGATCACTAATTGAGAAAATGTTTTACATCTGGATCTCATGGAGGTATTTTCTCAGCCGAAGCTCCTTTCTCTGTGGTAACTCCAGCCTGTGTCAAGTTGACACACAAAACCAGCCATTACCCTAAGAAAGAAGGATCCCACCCTCCAGTCAACCACACTGTCAAGACTGTATGTGATGCTCTATTTCATGGAGGCAGTCCCAAGCAGGCCTGAGTACTGCATGGAGCTGTTGAGTCCCCCAACCCACCAAGGAGAGAGAACCCAGACTCTGGAAGCAGGTGTGCCAAGCTCCTTGGCCAGCATCTGCCCTCCCTAAGCATTTCAGTGTCTGTGTGTCTAGTGTTCCATGAAATAGGAACACTAAAGCCACTCTCGGCTGCTGGAAAAGGCCAAAGGAGTGACCTGTGTGAACTGTTTCCTAAATACATTGTTTTAACCAATTCAATTTACCGTCAACTCTATTAAAGCTGCAATGGCTCCCCCTAGCCTCCCAGGCATGTGAAGAACACACAGAGGGCATAAAATACAGCCTCCGGCTACATGTGAAACACACTTGGATGTGGGAATCATACATAGCTATGCATAGCTTCATCCCTGTCCGTCAGACTTGATTCAGAACCCATGTTTCCTGTATTCAGAAGCCCAGGCAAGTACATGAGTGCATGTTCACACGCCTCTAACCTGCAATACAGCTCACTTTCTGATACTAAGAAAATGATATAGCTTCTGGGAGGTTTTACTTTTTTCTAACCCCCCCTTTTTTTCCTTTTCCTTATTTTTCTTTTCTTTTCTTTCTTCTTCTTTTTTTTTAATTCACAAGAGAGCAGTGTTTGTCAGATGCTAGGTAGAGAATAATGACACCGTATAAAAGAAATAGCCCTGGTGACCTGCTTCTTCCTCTGGATGTGGATGGGTGCTTTTGAATTACAGGGAAAAGCCCTCTGCTTTTTGAGCTACTGAGTAAAAGGGGAGGGAGTAAACACAACTCTGTGCATTAACGTTTTACATGTGCTCTCTGGGTGTGTGGCGCGGAGCGCTGCGCAGGAGGATGGGATTTGATATAAATCTTTTCTTATTTTGTGTTTGGGAAGGTATGCAATAGAAAACCCATTCTAACAATAAATGCGAGTCACCCGAGGTCCATAGCTTGTTTTGCAGCTAAGAAAATAAAGCCCGTGCTCACCCTCGGCCAAGCAACTTACATTTTATGCTATTATTAATGCATTGCAAGGCTTTTTTTTTTTCCATAGCAATTTGAAATTATACATCTGGGAAATCCCTGCACAACAGCACGCAATGCACTGCTCCTCCGCGTGGCCCTCTGCAATTACGAGAACGCGCGACTATAATTTAGCACAGGTAAAATTCAATCACTCACCCCAACCACAAAGAAATCCGTGTCTCACGGGAAAGGGGAAGAGGAAACAGGAAGGGGGGCTGGAGAAGGAGAGGAAGAGGAAGGAAAGCAGAAAGGAAAGAACAATAAATCAGGGAGGAGTCCCTGGAAGGAAGGGACCCTGCAACTGAGGGCTTTTGAAACAAGTTGATTTGGTCCGTAGATTTGGTGGCTGTACGAGGGAGCTCAGGGACGAAGACAGCAAAGCCAAACCAAAGCCGGCCACACAGCTTCCACACGTTCTCTATCAAAGAAGGGTCTTTGTTTTCAAAACTGAAACAGAGGGCTGGAAAAACAGCTCAGCTGGTAAAGTGCTTGTCATGTACCTGTGAGGACCTGGGTTCCGACCCCAGAAGTCATAAAGGAGAAGCGATCTGTGGGCTGGGACAGTGGTGCATTGTGGGAGACTACTTCCTATGTAAATGAACGGACCTGCTTTTGATCCAGCATACAGGTCAATGTTGAGCATGGCTCCGTGCCTAGAGCGACAGTGTTGGGAGACAGACAGACATATCCTGGGAGCTCACTGGTCAGCCAGGCTCAACAAAAGGGTGTTTCTGTCTCAAAAATAAGATGGACAGAGATAGAGACTCACAATGCCCTCTGGCCTCGTGTGTATTTATAATCCCAGAGCTGGGGGAGGCACAAATGGATCCCTGGAGCTCCCTAGCCATCCAGCTTAGCCCGCTAGCCAAATTCCAGGCCAGCCAGAGACCTGTCTCACAAACCAAGGTGAAGGGCACCTGAGGAACACACCTGAATCTGCTCTCTGGCCAACCCACAGGTATATACACACAAGTGCACATGTGTCCTCACGTGCACATACATGAGCACACATTCATGCACGAGCTCATACCAAAAAGAAAACTTAAAGGTAAATAAAGAGAAGGGAAATTTTATAGGTGTCCTAAGATCCACAGGAATAAACAGAGATGAGTACATAAATGAATTTAAAAAATAGCCATGTACAGAGGGTCCTCAGCTGTGCCTGACGGGAGGGGGAGAGAGCACAGAATGAAGTAAATGCCAAGGCTGCTCTTCATTTATTTTCTTAATATATGTCTGTGAATTTTAGTTTTGTTTTATTTGTGTATGTGTGTTTGTGTATGTGTATATGTGTATGTATGTGTATATATGTATGTATAAGTGCTTATGCCTATGCATGTGTATATATGTATATGCATGTGTATGTATGTGCATGCATGCATGTATGCATAAGTGTGTGTACAAGTATGCATATGTATATATGTATGTACATATTTGTGCATATATGCAATGTGTGTGAGTGTTTGTGTGTATAAGTGTGTGTCTACAAGTAAGCATGTGTATATATATATATGTACCAGTGATTATGCCTATGCATGTGTATATATGTATATGCATGTATATGTATGTGCATGTGTGCATGCGTGCATAAGTGTGTGTGTACAAGTATGCATATGTATATATGTATGTACATATCTGTGCATATATGCAATGTGTGTGCGTGTTTGTGTGCATAAGTGTGTGTGTCTACAAGTACGCATGTGTATATATGTATGTACAAGTATTTATGCCTATGCATGTGTATATATGTATATGCATGTGTATGTGTGTGCATGCATGCATGTGTATGTATAAGTGTGTGTATGCAGGTCTGCATATGTATATATGCATGTACATGTCTGTGCATATTTGCAATATGTGTGCATGTGTGTGCATGTTTGTATGCATAAGTGTGTGTCTACAAGTATGCATATGTATATATGTATGTACATATCTGTGCATATATGCAATGTGTGTGCGTGTTTGTGTGTATAAGTGTGTGTCTACAAGTATGCATGTGTATATATGTATGTACATGTGTGTATATGCATGTGTGTGTGTGCCCTTTGTCTTTGTAGGCAGACGTTCATGACAGCTAGAAGAAGCAACTGGGGGTCCTGGAGCTGGAGTTAGGTGGTTGTAAGCTGAGCAACACAGGTGCTGAAAATAAAACTTGTGTCCTCTGGAAGAGCAGCAAGTGCTCTTGACCACCGAGTCATCTCCCCAGCCTCTCTCACCGTTTAACTCATCCTTTTTATTCTATGATTTCTATGTGCCCTGTAGGGAAGGATCTGTGTGGGTGTTAATAGAATCGTGTTTCTAGCCTTTTGTATTCTGTGGTCTCGGTTCTACGGACATCATGTGAAGATGATAGACTGTTTATCAGTCATCCACAGAGAGAACCACAGTTTTCCTCCTTGTTTTCCTCCTTGGCACTGCTTGGTGAGCACTCTGCTCTGCAACCTCCTTATAAAGGCAGTATTTTGATTTGGCACTGAGTTTAGCTAATGTTTGTCCACATCTGGGCAAAGGCCATTGTAAGCTCACATTGTCCTCTCCCTGCACTAAATCAACAATACAAAGTATCTGGGGTTCCCTATGATATGTGTACTGTCCAAGATCACCCCGTCGCATTCCCTCCCACCCCATCACAAATTCGACAAGCCCTGACCTCTCCTGTGCCATCATTTCAATGAAGTTGTGTGGATGGAGTCACACAGAATAGAACCTTCTCAAAGAGCTTTAATCAATAGCAGAAGCCCTACAGCTCCGTCAAAGCTGTGATGCCCACTATTGGCTCATGTATGTGAACATGTGGTCCACACTTTGTGGCACTGTCTGCAGATGCTTAGTGGTTTTTGTCTTTTTGGAAGAAGGGAGTCACTGGAGACTGACTTTGAGAGGTAAAGTCCTCACAGCAGTTCTGCACCCTGTTACCACCATGCCTACCACCTGTGTGATGCCTCCCGGCCATGATAGACTAATCTGTTCTGGCCATGGTGTCTCCTCACAGCAACAGAAAGAGGTAGTGTGCACGTTGCTGCATTGATGGCGATCCTCTCCTTGCTCTTACTGGGTGGGGCTGCTCAGCGGTGCCGTGTATACCTTGCTTAACTGGTCTTTGTTCTGCCTCATTTATAGCTTAGGAAATGGTAATCAAAAGTGCTAGGTGTGTGTGTGTGTGTGTGTGTGTGTGAGAGAGAGAGAGAGAGAGAGAGAGAGAGAGAGAGAGAGAGAGAGAGACTCTCTGTGGGATCAATGCCTAGATGTGACATGACTAGGTCATATGGTAGCTACGTGTTTTTTTAAGGAACCCTCAAGCTCATTTTTGAAGTTTCGATGCCATCTCACATTCCTCCCAGCAGGCTAGAGTATCCGGTTTATCCTTGCCCTCAGTAGTACATGCTATTATCATGTTTTGCTTTACCCATTCCCATGGATTTATTGCTCGTTGTGGTTGTTATTAGTGTTGTAGCTGCTGCTGCTGTGTGTGCTTTCTTATTGTTACTTACCACCTATATGTCCTCTCGAGTGAGTGCCTCTCTTCTATCCTCTGGGATAACTTACTCTCAGGCTTTGAAAGTTCTTTACAGTGTCTGTCTGCCAGTCCTTCCATGACAGGCTTGGCAAATCTCTCACGCTCTGAATGGATCTTCTGTTCTCTTGATAGAATTCATCACAGAACAGGGTTTCATCCTCAGTTTATACAAGTCACCCAGATTTCTTTTATGAGTTGCACTTTTGATTTAGTATCTAAGACCTCTTTAGATGGCACCTCAATTTGCAAATAATTTCCCTATTATTTTTCCTACTTGTTTTGGAATTTTAGATTTTATGCTCAAACCATTGATCTGTTTTACAGGGCATTTTTGTATGCATGCTGACATTTAGGCGAAAGGCCCTCCTACTGACATATGGATGTAGTATTTCTCTCCATATCGAAAAGGTCATCTTTCCTTCATCAAAGTGTGTCTATGGCTACCTTGCTTAACTGGTCTTTGTTCTGTATTCCCTGTTTTGTTTCACTGATCTATGCTTCCTGCCTCTGCCAAAGTCATACAGTCTGGATCACTGTAGTTACAGCAGTTTACAACTGGGTAGAATGATCCTTCTAATTTTATTCTTCTGTAAAATAAATAAACAAACAGACAAACCTTCTAGTCTCTTTAATGTTAACATCACAATAATGTAATAAACATTTACAAAAATTCTTCTGGGATTTCTGTAAGGAATTTTTTTAATTTGAATATATATTGGTGGGGTGGTGTTTCTACAAAGTTGAATAAATTTGGTGTCTCTTCCTTCATTTGTATATGATTTGATTTTATATAATTTTGTATATGTGCCAATATATTTAACGATATATATATCTAAGTATTTGGATATACATTTGGATATATATTTGGACATACAGTTGAAAATTGCACTAAGTCTAATGCTTTAAAAGGAAATACAGTTGACTTTTTTTATGTTCCTCTTGGATAGAACCACCTTGCCTAACTCATTTATTCCTTAAAGAAGGGGGCTTTTATAGTTTCAGTATGATTGTATTAACCGGATGCGACAGACACACAAACCTTGCTCTCAGCCTTAGAGAGTGGATATCCACTCCTTTAGTATTAAACATGGCCTTCATTGGCTCTTGGTCCTTTAAAGCTGAGGACGTTGTTGCTCACCCTCATCATTATTAGTTGTTTTTTTATTTTAATCAATGGCTGTTGGATTTTGTCAAAGCTACCTTGGCATTCACTGTTATGAGTGTGTGCTCGCCGTTCTAGTTTGTTCAAGTGGCAAATTACATTAATTGATTCTTGAACACTGAGTCAGACCCATGCACCTGGAACTTGACCATGATACAATATTCTTCTCATGTGTCTACATGACAATTCTAACATTTACTCTCATGAAGGATTCTGGTCTGTAGTGTGCATTTTTATGCTGCATTGTGTGGGCATCTTTATAATACAAGCTTCATAGAACATTACGACACACCCCTCTTCTATTTTCTAAGATAGATTTTATAGAAGTGACAGTATTTTTCTTTGAAATTTTGATAGTAAACATCAAAAGAAACAATCTGATGCTAGATACTTGACTCAGAAAAAAAATAAACCAGGAATTAATTTTTTCTAGTTAGCTACAGGGCTATTAAATTGTCCTGTTTGAAGTGAGTATGTTGTGGCAATTCGTGTTTTAGAATAATTGCCACATTTATGACTGTAGATTTGCTTGTGTAATTCTTCTACTATTCTTTGTGCTACCATAAGTTAGTAGAGCCCCATTCTATTCCTGATCCCTGTTGATGTCAGTATTTGTTCTTTTTCTTTTTATCAATATTATTGATCTGCTCACAGAAAACTGGATTTTATTTCATACCTTTTCTCTACTGTTTTTTCCTGTTTTCACTGTTATAGATTTCTGCCCTTACACTTATTTCCCTCCTTCTTGCTTGTATTTGGATTTATTTCACTGGTTTCCACTTTCCCAAGACGAGGGCTTTGAGAATTGATTTGATTCTTTTCTGCTTTTCTTGTATATGTATTTGATTTGTAAATCTCTCTCGGTGTGATTCACCATGCCCCACATGGTCTGTAAGCTGTATTCTCATCACTTAGTTCAAGGTATTTTGAATTCTTCTGAGACTTCCTTCTCACTCACACCTATATGGTTCCTATCCCGTGTTTGAAGTGTCTCCAGATTGTGTGGAAGACGGTAGCAGCCACTCCACTTTAAGAACTAAGAGAAGGCTCCCTCAAGCACAGAGACTGTTGAAACTCACTCAGTCCCAGAGGGCTTCATAGCTCCAGTGGTGAGAAGACACGGAAAGCACCTGGCCAGGACCAGGCCAGAGCTCTTCCTGGCTCAAGGCTAAATCTGCAGTGTCCAGATGCGAAGAGAGAGATGTCCTGTGCATGATCTGGTTGGGGCCCATTAGGCCAGAGGAAGTAAGATCAAAGAAATTACAGAGAAAAATTCTCAAGAGAGGCTTTATTTTCATTTCATTTTTTATTGTTATGATAAAATAATTAACTTATTAAAATTAAATTAATTTAAAAAAAATAAAATTAGATTGCCCAAAAAGGGCAACTTAAGGGAGAGAGGGTTCAGTTGGTGCCCATTTTCAAGCTAGGATCCATTATTGTGTGTAAGTCAAAGCAGTGTGAAGTTGAAGAAAGTAGTTACCTGTCTTCGGCTAAGAACAGAGAGCAATGAATTGGTGTAGGCAAGTGCTCAGCTTCACTTCCTAACCTTACACGGTTTAGAATCACCTGCCTATGGGATGGCGTCACCCGCAATGGGCAGATCTTCACTCCAGTCAACACAATCAAGACAGTACCCCACAGACATGACCCCCGTTCTGCTTCCCAGGTGACTCTAGATGTATCAAGTTGACGGCTTTAATAACTATCACAAGCCTCCAACTAAAAATTCAAACTTCACGTGCCTCTCAGTACAGAGAATAAGGTCAGCAATCAGGGAATGAAATTATTCACAATGAAATGTAAAAAATCTTGAAACAGTTTTAAAGAGACACACACATACACACACACTATCACACATAGACACGGAGAGAGAAGAGTGAGGAGAAAATGGGAGAGGGGGAAGAAAAGAGAGAGAGGAAAGAGCGGAAGAGGGGGGAGGGGAGGAGGGGGAGAGAGGGCTGGAGGGAGAGACAGGAAGAGATGTGGGGGGGAAGGGGAGGGAGGAGGGAGAGACAGGGAGAGATGTGGGGGGAGGGGGAGGGGAGGGCGGTGCTTGCCAACAAGAATGGAGAGTTCAATGCCCAGGATCCACACTGCTGGGGGAGAGAACTGACTCCTTTGGGTTGTCATGGCCTCCCCTCCATAAGTGCATGTGGTATGAACCCGCACACACACACACACACACACACACACACAAATATGCACACATACAAATAAATAAACAAATATAATTTTAAAAATAGAATAACAACTTTTTTTACATTTATTTTTTTATTCGATATATTTTTTATTTACATTTCAAATGATTGCCCCTTTTCTGCCCCCCCACTCCCTAAAAGTCCCATCAGCCCCCTTCCCTCCCCCTGTTCTCCCACCCACCCCTTCCCACTTCCCTGTTCTGATTTTGCCCTATACTGCTACACTGGGTCTTTCCAGAACCAGGGGCCACTCCTCTGTTCTTCTTGTACCTCATTTGATATGTGGATTGTGTCTTGGGTATTCCAGTTTTCCAGGCTAATATCCACTTATCAGTGAGTACATACCATGATTGGTCTTTTGAGTCTGGGTTACCTCACTTAGTATGATGTTCTCCAGCTCCATCCATTTGCCTAAGAATTTCATGAATTCATTGTTTCTAATGGCTGAATAGTACTCCATTGTGTAGATATACCACATTTTTTGCATCCATTCTTCTGTTGAGGGATACCTGGGTTCTTTCTAGCATCTGGCTATTATAAATAGGGCTGCTATGAACATAGTGGAACATGTATCCTTATTGCATGCTGGGGACTCTTCTGGGTATATGCCCAGGAGTGGTATAGCAGGATCTTCCGGAAGTGAGGTGCCCAGTTTTCTGAAGAACCACCAGATTGATTTCCAGAGTGGTTGCACCAATTTGCAACCCCACCAGCAGTGGAGGGAATCACAACATGAGTAAACAGTAGGAAAAACTATGTCACTAAGTCTTGTTACTGACAAAAAAATAAAAAACTTTAAAAAACAGTTAACTGTTGTAGATTGAATGTAAAAATGTCTCCCATGGGCTTATGTGTTTGAACATGTGGGCTCTAACTGGTTGTGCTGGTTTGGGAAGTTGTAGACTTTGGACACAAGTCTTGGCTGGCTGCTGTGGGCAACCAGGTGTAGGCCTTGAAAGTTAAAGCCTGGCAGGCTCCAGGTTTGAGTTCTCTGTTTCTTTGCAGCCACAGGTATTCCTCACTATGAAGGCCTGTGTTCCAGAAATGTGAGTCAGTAGACATCCTTCCATCTTTGATGTGTCCTGTCAAGTGTTTGATTCCAGACATGAGAAATCTAACTATACTAATAAAATAAATACATGCTGTTAATGCAAGGCATGATAAGATAAAAACTCCCGATCAGTTTAATTCCTAATCAGGACAGGAAGTTTGAGAACCTCACTGAGTGGATGCTTTGCTGTGATGTGAATAAGCTGAGAACAGTGGGTTCACCCCGGAGTCAAAGTACGCCAAGGTTCTCCTCTTTTTGTAGGAAGTGAGATGTAAGGAATAAATTTAGATTTAATTAGAAATTTGTCCATCTGCTGGGAGGTGTTAGACAAGTGTTTGCCAGGTTTTTGTAAGCCATTTTGGGCTGCTCGAACAATTAGCATCACTAACACAAGACACTTGCACCCTGGGTAAGATAGTATATTTTGCCATTAAAAGTCATCCAAGTAGGTTTCTCCCATCCTGAATGTCTCGAGATTACCCTCTAATGTATTTTGCATTTTTTTTTTAGGCAGCAATAACCTCCACTTCCCAAGCAAACTGTTCTAGAAACCCGTCTGCTGAGGTTTCTGGAGGATTTGAACAGCGATCAGAATGGGAAAGGTCGATTAAGCCACCACACTTAATGTGCAAAACTTTTTACTAACACAAGGGATACTCTCTGCCTAAATGTATTGCTAATGAACTCCGAATATCAAAATATTGTAAATGTCCATCAGAGCCCTAGTCTGATACTTTTCAGCATAGAAAAGCACGTAAGTTTTCTTTTTAAGGACTTGAGAGGGAAAAACAGATCCAGTTACGTCCCTAACACTTTCTAAATATAGCAGTGGGCACTGAGGCAGAAGGACTGCTCTGAGTTTAAGGCCAACCTAGGCAGTACCATGGGTTCCGGGCAAGCTTAGCCCAAAGAGTGAAACCCTGAAGGAAAGAAGAGGGAAGTCAGCAGGGAAGCCAGGGAAGATCTTAGCTGGACAAGGAAACAGGGCCGGTTATCACCGATATTTTAGAGCTGACCCTCTTACATTCAAAAGCAACGCCTGGGTTCTAGGAAATTGCTCAGCTGGTAAGGTGCTTCTTGTGCAGGCATGAGAACCTAAGCTTTCCATCCTAGGCTAAAAGGCCAGATGAGGTGGTGTGCATTTGCAATCACAGCACTGGGGAAGTAGACGGTGGATCTCTAAGGGTCACTAGACAACCAGCCTAGCCCAGGTCCCAGTGTGGAGCCCTGGGCTAAAAATACAAAACTTTGGTTTTCTGAAGAGAAATAATCTCCAAGTCTTTTCTCTGACCTCTACATTCATGAGCACAGTAACAAGCATGGAGTGTACACTCTAAATAAATAAACCCATTTACATATGCACACACCTACAACTGCATACACATACACACATATACATACGCCTACACATGCACACACACTAAATAAGTAAGTAAGTAAATAAATAAATAAATGTGTTTATTCACTACATAGAATTTTGGAAAACTCCATTTTATTTACATCTGGTTTTTAAGACAACACATGAAAGGTGTGTGTGTTTACAATGCATGTGTGTGTGTTATTCCAGAAGATCTATACTCACAGCAGCACCATGGTTCTGGGGTGTTATTCCAGAAGATCTATACTCACAGCAGCACCATGGTTCTGGGGTCTTTCCTTCTAGATCCTCCTTCTGCCCTGTCGGTCACTGTGTCACATGTTGTCTGGCACTGCCTTGAGCCAAGTGGCAAAGCCAGCAACTCCTTCAAGCATTTGAGTTGAGGAAATGGAGCCACAAAGTTGTGTGTCTCATGTCAAGGACACAGTGCTGCCAGAGGGGCAGTTTAGGGGCTCACACAAGGCCAGCCCCCCAAGCTCTAGTTTCCCACCGCTCTCTACCATGGAGAGTCAGCAGCACGAAGTGTGCTGTCAGGCAATGCTCCCCCTGCACTGCTGTGAATTCTAACAATGTTGGGACATGATAAAACAGGAAGGGATTTCCAGGTCCAGAGGTAGGACAGGCGCTTGTGGCTGTGTCTATCTCTTCTGATGTTCCAGGAGGCAAAACATGGAAGAGCAAAACCAAGCAGAGTGAGAAGGCTGGGGGGATGGAGGTGGGAGGATGGGGGATGAGGCATGGGAGGATGGGGGATGAGGCATGGGAGGATGGGGATGAGGCATGGGAGGATGGGGATGAGGCATGGGAGGATGGGGAAAGAGGCATGGGAGGATGGGGGATGAGGCATGGGAGGATGGGGGATGAGGCATGGGAGGATGGGGAATGAGGCATGGGAGGATGGGGATGAGGCATGGGAGGATGGGGGATGAGGCATGGGAGGATGGGGGATGAGACATGGGAGGATGGGGATGAGGCATGGGAGGATGGGGGATGAGGCATGGGAGGATGGGGATGAGACATGGGAGGATGGGGATGAGGCATGGGAGGATGGGGATGAGGCATGGGAGGATGGGGATGAGGAAATGAGGGATGGGAGGATGGGAGGATGGGAGGATGGGGGAATGGGAAGATGGGAGAATGGGGGGATGAAGAAATGGGAGGTGGGGGATGGAGGGTAGGGGATAAGGAAATAGGGGATGGGAGGATGGAGAAATGGGGGATGAGGAAATGGGGGTGCACTTGCTGGTTTTGTGTGTCAACTTGACACAGGCTGGAGTTATCACAGAGAAAGGAGCTTCAGTTGGGGAAGTGCGTCCATGAGATCCAGCTGTGGGGCATTTTCTCAATTAGTGATCCACAGGGGAGGGCCCAGCCCCTTGTGGGTGATGTCATCCCTGGGCTGGTATTCTTGGGTTCTATAAGAGAGAAGGCTGAGCAAGCCAGGGGAAGCAAGCCAGTAAGAAACATCCCTCCATGGCCTCTGCATCAGCTCCTGCTTCCTGACTGCTTGAGTTCCAGTCCTGACTTCCTTTAGCAATGTGGAGGTGTAAGCTGAGTTTATTTGAGTCACTTACAGAAGCATGAATGACTCACAGGTAGCCCACGTCACTAAGAAGTTTCATTCATGGGTACAATTCAAGAAGGTTGGAGCACTAGACCCCCACACCAGCTCTACTGCCTGTATACTGTATTCTGTCTAGGCTACACACATCTGAACAGTGATTTCTAGAACCTCAGATAAGGGTCTCCTACTTGCATGAAGTGTTAAAACCCCCATTTCTGTTACTATAGAGATGGCTATATACCACCATCTCTCACCACAATTACAGCCAGGTATTCTGTAGGTCACCAAAACCACTCCCCATGATGACACAGGCTGTGCTAAACTGGGAAGATAGGAAATACCTTTTCTTTGGTGGACTGAAGATAGAATTCTTGCAGGCTCGCTGGTTTTCCCAGTCATTTCTGGGCACTTATCTGGGCAGTAGCATGTGAAACTGGGTGGCAGCCATCCTTACTGACTCTATGGTGAACTTAAAAACAGGTGATTAAATCATAGCATTTCAATAAGTAGTAGAAACGAGCACAAACACAGATTCCTGCTAAGGGCTGACTGTTCACTGTAGATAGGAAACCCAGGGATATTTGTCAGCCAGGAAGAGAAATATGATATCTTTATTCCACCAGAGGGTCCCTTGAGGCCCGTCAGAAGAACATCGATTCTGGATTAAAATTGAAAGCAATTATAGACCAGAGGAAAAACAAGAAAGCAAAAGTGAAAAATTGACAGTCACTGCAAACAGAACAGCAACAGTGGCGTTGCCTAAGAAAGTCACAGGGCCTGTTCTGGTGACCGTTTTTCCACCACGTCCGTGGACTTACGTCCCTACCCTGCCTTGGTGGCATATTCTAAATTCATGTATTATTTTCGACCATTCCCCTCTTCAGCCCAGGGTCGGGTGTAAGACCTCCTGCCTCCGCCTTTTCTGCTCCGTCATTCTCCTTACTGGTCAATATCCCAGGACGACAACCATTGACCAGAGACTCTTCTTGCACTCATGGCCTGACATCCTCCTCACTCTTCGTTGGCTTTCTGTTGCGATTTGAATATAAAAGCCCCCATAGGCATGTGTACTTGAATACGTGTCCCCTTCCCTACCTGGTAGTACTGTTTGGAAAGGTTATGGAGGTGAAGCCACGCAAGAGGAAGTACATCACTGGGAAGGAAGTTTGTCCAGGAATGTAGGCTTTGAGGGAAGTGGGGCCATTCAGGAGGAAGTGTGTCGCCAGGCGTGGGCTTTGAGGGTGATAGCCTCACGCCACTTCCTGCCCTGGTTTGCTGTTTCCATGAGTCTAGGTGAAATGTGATCCGCCAGTATCCCGATCCTGCTGCCTTGCACCACCACCTCCACCCCTGCCTGTGGCTGTGTCTTCTCCACCATGAGTCCATTTCTCTGAAACTGCACACAAGAATAAAGCTTTCCCTCCCAATTTGCCTTTGGTCAAGGTATTAGATCATAGCCACAGAAATGACTATTTCCTCTGGAAAGCTTCTCCTCCCACCCTCTCTGCAGAGATGCTCCCCTTCGCTGATGTTTATTCTTCTGCCGTCCACTAGAGGACGCTGTTCTGACTGTGCTGCTGCGATCTTGGGACACTTGTGTGGACACACCGTCTGACTTCCTGACTTCCCTGACCCCTTACTGTTTGTATCAACATCTTGCATGTTTTGTTGGGTTTCTATCTGTCTTTCTTCAGTGAACTGGGACCTCGCAGGTCAGGGATTCAAAACAATCCTATTTACCACTCAGTTCCCAGCATCCTTCACAACATCTGAAATCAGCACATAGTAAGTATGTGTGAGCAAATAAATTAACTGGATTTTAGGGCATCGACATCATTGAGTAATCCATTTGATGTTGCCCTGGTTCAAGAGGCCCAGGTGTCACCTTATACTCTTTGTACCACAAAGAAGGAAATGTTTCTCATATTCTACTTGGCCCTTGGCGAATACTATTTACACAGTGCGTAAACACAGCCTTTTCCTTTTAAACTTTGGGAATCCACCTGAACAAATTTGTTTGTGGTTGTCGGATATAATGTAAATGTTAGCAGCCTTGTGACGTTGCAGCTGACAGAAAGCAGGAGGCAGAAGACAGAATAGAAGCCTTCATCTATTCATCTTACAAATTGGATATTCGGGTTGATGGAGGAAGAAGGAAGTGTAGGGGGGTGTTTGGCTTGTTACTCAAAGCCATAAAAGCAGCCATAAGAACAACTCAAAGCAAGAACAGAAACCCCAACAATGTGAAGATGTCGGAGGGAGGAGACACACTGGAGGAAGCCAGGTTCTGCTTTCCAACTGGAAAGCACACTGCTTAAAGGGCAAGCGAGGCTGCTGTCATGAGATGTCATAGGGCATCGAGGGCGTGGACAGGAAAACTACTGATCCCCTTCTTCATGTGAGCATAGGTGGATAGCCCAGGCTAGGACAGCTGTGCTCTCCTTGGTACTCCTGGAAGCAAGAGCCCCCCGCCCCGCCCCCACGTCCAGGCTCCAGCACTTGCTTCAGTACTGCTTCCTCTACTGGGATGAACCAGGCTCCCCTCTCAGCTCCTATAAGGAAAAAGAGAAGAAAGGACAACAGCTTCCGCTCCTGGTTGCCACCCAGAAATTTCACTTTCCCTCCGACATCTCATTGGTGACACATCATTACAGTAGGGCTGCCTTGGACTGTACTCTTACCTCTCAGAGAAGAAAGGATGGCTGATGGGTAATTGTCAGGTGTTAACACAATGTATAGTATATGTTATATAAGTTACAAGCCAAAAATAAATCTGAAAGTGTATTGATATTCACATTGGTTGAGTACAGTGGCTTGAAAAATGGTTGGTGTTGTTCATACTGTGTCCTGCCTGGGGCTCCGTAAGTGCTGTCCTGTTGAGGGACCAGCTGGCAGAACTGGATGTCTTGGAAGTCATTGCTGGAGGCTGAAGTGCGCCCTTCTTGGCTATTTGTTGAAGGCCTAACACTAACACTCACTTTGTGGCCTTATTTGAAAATAGAGTTGTTGCCACTGTAATTAGTAAAACTAGGACCTACTGGACTCAGGTTCTATGTCTCTATGAGTAGAGAGGAAGACACCGAGACACGGGAGAAGGCAGATACAAGCACACTAGAAGGATGTTATATTAGAACAGAGAGAGACATGAGCCAAGACATGTCACAGGCACAAACATAGATAGTGTCCAGAGGGTAAGTGACCCCAGAAGGTAAACTCCGTCTCCCACATCTGTGAAATGAGGTAATATCTATCTAGTTGGCAAGATGTTGGGGACAGAGAAAAGTTTCATTATCTACTAATATAATGTATATGCACTGCCATGACTACACATGTATGTGTGTATATGTCTTTAGAGGGCATACAGTAGCCTCAGACAAGCAACATCATGTTGACTTGTTTTCATGCTAAATAAAGTCTGGAGGTATCAGCTGCTTGTAGAGTCTAATAAGATGTTCCTTACAGATCTCATCATTGGTTAAAAAAAATCTCCTGTGGACTGTTCTCAGAATCACATGGGACAAGGTACTTACTTACAGGTCTGGGGAGCTTCCCATGGATTATTTAGCCAGGCATCATTCCCTGAATCTGATGGTTGCATAGGGTCATTACCACTCATCCTTGATTTGGAGAAAGAAGGATCCCAGAGGCACATGTCAGCAGGTTTCCTGTTTGGAAACTCAAGAAGGAATGTCCACTGAATGAGTGATGGGACCCAAGATGTGCAAAGGGAAGGTGCTTGAGAGGAGAAAGAGCCTCCCCCTCAACATTCTTGCGATAAAACACGTCTCCTCAAAATTACAAAGTCATGTAAACTGAGAATCTTTTTGGACCTTATCTTACCTGGTAGAGTGCTTCCCAAGTATCTACAAAGTGCTGGGTTTGATGACCAGCATTACATAAAGCACTGGGCGTGGTGGCTTACACCTGTACACCCAGCACTTGGAAAGTAGAGCCAAGATGGCCAGAGGTTCATGATCTGATGCAAGCTTAGGCGATGTGGAGCCAGCTCTCAAGAACAAAAACAAATCAAATTTTGCTCTCAGATCTGCCTCATTTTAGAGGGATCTTTGGAAGGCAGCATCCTCTGTGACTAAGGCAATGCTTGCTGTAAGAATGAGGAAGGGTGTTAGCAATGCTTAGAATGCTGGCTCTGTCTTCATGGGGTTGTGTTCCTGCTTGCTGTGTATCTTATCAGCAGATTTGACACTTAACTGTGCTGCAGGGCATATTGGCACTCCTGGGACTCTTGGTTTGGGATAACTTCTTTAAGAAAAAGTGTTGCTCGATGTCAGTTGTCTATCTATGTTGCATTACTTTTTGTTATCAATTAATGCACCCAGTACTTAACTTAAGGAAGTAACTTAAGGAAGTAAAGGTTTATTTTTAGCTCATGGCCTTAGACTTTAAGTCCTTCATGGTGGAGAACGCATCATGGAACATGGACTCCTCATGGCCAACAGGAAGCAGGCAGGAGTGATGCTGGCACTCTACTGCTTTTCTCTTTTCCCGTTTGTGTGTGTGTGTGCACACACACAAACATACATGCTCACATACATTCTATGCAGAGGGCTTATCACCAAGGAAGACATCAGCAGACACACATGACCTGCTACTTTTATCAAACAAACCTCTTGTCTACAGAGCACCCATCACCTGCTCCATGGTTCCTCTCAGCTGAGGACAGGCAGGAGGGAGGACTGGGTCTGTGGGTTGCTGAGAACACACACGGGAGGGCAGGGAGCAGCCCAGTTCAAGCTGTATGAGAACTCCCCAGCCGTGTCGCCTCTAGGAAGCACTGAAGAAATGAAGTACAAATCAGAAGACTCATTTCACTCCATAAACCCCACTAATCCTTCTTCTTAACCCTTCAAATATTTATAAAAATAGTCTGGGTCTCTTGTCGCAGTAGTTTGAGTGGGAGTCCAGGCAGAGAAAAAACAAGATACGCCAGAACATGGAGGAATCTTCCAATTCTGATAAGGCCAAACTGAAGACAAGGGAGATTTAGGAGAATATAGTGCCTCCCAAAGACAAGGCTAAGCAGAAAGAGTACGCTGAAGTTCCCCCAAAGCCTAGACTGGAAGATAGCTGTCCCCACTGGCTCCAAGCTATACCCTAAAGGAGGACCCTAGGCGAGAGCTGCCCTGGGCACCCGGGCACTCTAAACTGATGCCACTGGCCTGTAGGGCTCTGAAGGGAGACCTTCAATCAGACTGCCAAGTTTGTTTGGTTTGCCCTGGGATATTGAGGAATTATTTATATGACTGATGAAAACAGAACATATCTCACAGCAATATAGAGAAATAAATAAATGAGTGAATAAATAAATAAGTTCCAGAAACATATTTTTTAAATCTAAGTGCTTGAAGGCACGGGAGAGGCTAATAAGGTTGTGTGCTTCAAAATTTGCTAACAGGGTTGATTTCATGTTAAGTGTTTCTGTCACAGAAAAATACAGAACACACAGAAAATTCTGGGATGGGTATGTGTCTTACGTGTATTGGTGATGATGTCAAAGTGTTTGAAAATATCCAGAGCTTTTTAATATGCACCAAATATGTATAGTCTTCTTACTTAATTATATCTCAATAGAGTTGTTTTAGGGAAATCAATTAACTAATCTGTGTCCTGAAGTGGTCTATTAAATTACTGGACAGGCCCACCCATCATCTTCTTACAATTAGATATACCCATAGAGATGAGAGTGCAGGAGTCTACCAGTGTACATGAAAATATGTGCATACGTGAACACCTATGAGTACATTGTGAATATCTGTGAGTACCTGTGTGACCACTTGTGTGTCTATGTGTGAACACCTGTGAGTACATGTGTGAACATCTGTAAGTGCATGTGTGGACACCTGTGTGTCCATGTGTAAACACCTGTAAGTGCATGTGTGAACACCTATGAGTACATGTGTGAACACTTGTGTATCCATGTGTGAACACCTGTGTGTGCATGTGTGAACACCATGAGTGCATGAGTGAACCCTGTGGGTGGTAGTGTTGGATTGAGTTTGAATAAAGACTACTTGCATCAGGGATTCTCATTTTCATATACTAGTCTATAAATACTATACAAGTTACAGAAATGAAGAATAGAATTACCTTCATTGATCATCTTGAGGACTGCTAATCAAAGCATCTGAAAAGAGAATTCCTAGTACTGCTGTCTGAATTTGGGACTGAATTGTGAAGAACATTACACCTTGACATCAAAGTGTACACTGCATTTGGACTCAAGAAAGAAAATCTGAAGAATTATGCAGACAGATCCCAGTGAGTGGCCAGGTTTAGCAAACATGTTGCTGCTTGTTTCTGCCTTTATTACCTATAAAAGAACACTTCAAATGGTCAACCACTCAAATTTATGTGGGCCTAGAGGTGAACTTCCAGGACTGGGATGGGAGTCTCTCACATAGTTCTCATTATTGTTAATATAGATTGTATGTTCCCCTTCCACTAGGAACAGCTTGTTGAGAATAAATTATGTGTGTGCATGCCTGTATGCATACATATGTGTGTGTTCACATATGTATGCATGCATGCATGCACACAGGTGTTCATACCCTAAAAGTCTCTAACCACCAGTACTTGGCAGTGATCCCACAGGGGAGAGGGGCATTGAATATAAGCAGAAGTCTATTTCTCAAACAATCTTTCCACTGTCTTTTTGCTAATGATATGTTTTATATTAGTCCTATTAAAGTTGGAAAATTCTTAATCCCAAGGCCACGTTATGGCCCACAGAATACGTTGTAATTAATGTGCAACCCTGACATATGGAGGGAGCATTTTATGATCAGTCTTGCCATGAGAGTCAATCTGGCCACCACATATGTGCCCATTTGTGTGCATGCAAACCTACACAAATATATGCAAGTGACAACAGGAACATGATGTCATATACACAAAGAAATGATAAACCCAATGGGATTATGTGCTTTAAAAGCCGTAGCTTCTTCTGTATACAGACTACGAGGAGCCAAGCATCTCATCAGGCTCACTTTCCCAAGGGTTTCTAACCCTAACCTTGAGTTTACAAGAACTTATCAAGGTGAAGCAACTAAACTTGGAGAGCCACACCAGAAGGCTGCAGAGACTCAGAGGAGCAGGGAGGGGTGTGTGTGCTGATCCTTGCCTACGCACATAGTAGTGGACTGTCAAAAGCTTAGGCATCGAGACTGTAGCCCTAAAGACAATTCTATAAAATAAAACAAACCCTCTTACCACTCAACTCTCTCTTAGATATTGCACATGCATACACTGAAAGAGGAATGAACAGTGATCTGAGCAAAGAGAAAATTGTAACTACCAAACTATGTCACACACAGAAGTCCCAGAGCACAAACAAAAATCACTCATCCCACATTAATGAGTCCCAGAACTTCAGGGTCCTTTGGCTTCTGTATCCAAAGAGTAGGGTTATAAGTATATCAACCTTCCTGGCTTAATTTAAATTTATTTTCAAACTGACAGATTAAAAAGTTTATATTTATAGGGTCATATATAAGGTTTTATATGTTGAACTACTGAAATCAAGCCAAACCTATTTATCTCCTCAAATACTGTGCTTTTTTATGGTAAAAACTTTCAAATCCTTTTACCTTTGTGAAACATGTACAGTACATTGCTATTGTCCATAGCAATCACCCTTCTGTACAGTAGGACTCTAGGATGCCTTGTTCCTTTATAACTGTAGCTTAACATCCTTCAACCAACACTTTTCCAGTCCCTTCTCTTGGATATCAACATTCAGTACAACTTCAGTGAGGTCAACCTGCTCAGATTCTGTAATTGTGATGGCATGCTCCTTGATTCTAGCTTCTTTCGTTTAACATAGTAAACAGTTCCATTCATGTTGTCACAAATGCCCGGATTCTGTGTGTGTGTGTGTGTGTGTGTGTGTGTGTGTGTGTGTGTGTGTGTATACCATCTGGTGGCAATCATACCACCATCTTTATCAATCCATCTACTGATGGACAGTTCAGGTGTTTCCTTCCGCTCTCAACCACGCTGAACTGTGTTGTAATGAACAACTAATGAGGAAGGTGCTTTCCTCAGGTTTCAGATAATCTCAGAATTCCCAGAGATGGGGGTGTGTACCATTTGATATACTCCATAGAGTGATCTGGGTCCCTCGTGTGGGACCCATTCAGGAGCTGTCCCAGAGCTTTTACTTGAATGCAGACGACAGTTTTCTTTCATTTGAGCATTTTGGGGATTCCATTCCATTAACTGTCACAACATCCTCCTCAGGCTGCCATCAACCCTGGTGACTGGGGAGGGAAAGGAGAAGCGCATGAAAGTCAGATTGTTAGATTTCAGGAAGGTAAGAGGACTCTGCTTCTCACATAGCAATGAGTTCTCAGAGACAAGCATAAAATTTCAATTTTCTACGTTTTAAACTGTCTCAACTACTATTTTATTATATTGAACTGTTAAACCTGAATGGAAATAGATAAATGGTTTTCTTTAAAACTATTGAATAATAAATTATAGCTAAGCTGAAAAAAAAATACTCCTGAAGCTGAATTGCAGTAGTTGTCTAAGAGATGTCAATAAGTCCAGGGTGGGGGAATGTTTGTAATTTTAAAAATCAAGACCAGACAAAATTGGAATGTTCTCATTTTTCACTCTAAGTTTGCCTCAGAGATCTAGTATAGCACTGTCATATATTGACCAATTGACTTGAATAAAGCTTCATGCAATTTCCAGAAGATTTTGGCAATTATTCCAACCTCACGCAATGAAGATAGATCACTCTCTTCAGTGTGTGGTATAGGACCAGTAGAAAGCCATATGCTGTCTAGAAGGAATTAACTCAACCATATATCATATAAAAATTAACTCAAGGTGAGCCACACACTTAGACATGAGAGTTAAAACTACAGAACTCTTAGAAGAAAATATATAGAAAGTGTTTGCAGACAGTGGATCTTGTGGTGGATCTTAGATAGAAGACATGAGCAAACATTTCCTGAGAGAAAATGTAATGATCTGTGATGCATGGGAATGCGGCCCACGTCACCAGTACTCAGGGAAGGCAAAGTATTGCCACTGGGAGCTATGCTTCCTACCCACCTGCATAGCATGAACAAAAGCAACGAAAAATTACAGGGGGTCATGAAGATAACGGAGAAGCTGGACTCCCTGAGGATTACTGATGAGTGTGGATGGTATAGTGTAATATTAATTATTTTGGTAGATTGTCACATGATGTTTGAGTTCACTGAGTGACTGACTCCAAACATGGGGTTGGCTACCTTATTGCAGATCCTAGGTATCCCCTAAGACCTCCTGTGTGGAGATGGGCTACCTCCAAAGTCTATGACATAAAGAAAGAGAAGAGAAAACATAGCAAGAGTCAAAGCAGTTAGATGGTAAACCATGCCTGCAGTGGGAAAGCAGAACGGGAAGCCCAGCCAAGATGAGCTCAGCGTGGGGAGGAAGTCGCATCAGGGGTCCAGCTGGCAGCTTTAATGAGGCTTCCCCAGCCCTATCTGCTGGATGCCAGACTCTCCAGCAGGAGCACAGTTGACTGCCTTCACAGGGCTTCCTCAGCCAGTTTCTGTACTGGTTTTTGTGTTTCAACTTGACACAAGGTGGAGTTATCACAGAGAAAGGAGCCTCCCTTGAAGAAATGCCTCCATGAAATCCAGCATTTTTTCAGTTCGTTATTAAGGGTGGGAGAGCCCGTTGTGGGTGGTGCCATCCCTGGGCTTGGTAGTCCTGGGTTCTATAAGAAAACAAGATGAGCAAACCAGAAGAAACAAGGCAGTAAGCAGCACCCCTCCATGGCCTCTGCACCAGCTCCTGCCTCCAGGTTCCTGCCCTATGTGAGTTCCTGTCCTGACTTCCTTTGGTGATGAACAGCAACGTGGAAGTGTAAGCTGAATTTCCTCCCCAACTTGTTTCTTTGTCATGTGTGTTTTGTGCAGGAATAGAAACCCTGACTAAGACAGAAGATCAGGTGTGGATTCCAAACATTGAACCAAGAAACTGTAATGTTGTTGCCTTGGAGACCCCAGAGATGTTCAAGATGCCAGAGCCATGGGTTATCTGCTGAGGAAAGCTGCTAATATGGAGTGGAACCAACTCAGCAGAAAGAAATTTGTTGCAGTCAACACAGATGAAAAAGGAGTGAAGATCTGAAGACCGCTTTGACATCAGACATGGAGATGCAGAGTCTGAAGTTTGCCCAACTGGTTCCTGTCTTGCTCTGGGGATTACAGTGAAGTGATTGGATGAATCTCAGAAGAGACCTTGAACTTTGGACTTTTAACACTGTTGAGACTGCTATAGACTGTGGGGACCTTTGAAGTTGGACTAAATGTATTTTGCATTATGCTATGTTTAGATATGGCCCCCATAGACGAATGTTTGAAAAAGCCTATGGGGGCCAGGGAGTGGAATGTGATGGTTTGTATATGCTCAGCCTAGGGAGTAGCACTATTAGAAGGTGTGGCCCTGTTAGAGTAGCTGTGTCACTATGGGTGTGGGCTACCTGGAAGGCAGTCTTCCCCTGGCAGACTTCAGATGAAAATATAAAACTCTTAACTCTACCTGCATTATACCTGCCTGGATGGTGCCATGGTCCTGCCTTGATGATAAAGGACTGAACCTCTGAACCTGTAAGCCATCCCCAATCAAATCTTGTCCTTCTAAGAGTTGCCTTGGTCATGGTGTCTGTTCACAGCAATAAAACCTTAACTAAGACAATTTCCGCTGGGCTTTTTCAGATATAATTTATATCTAGGAGTGTTTTTCCTACATGCATGTATGTACATCATACTCATACTTTATGCCCTTAGGGAACTGAAAGAGTGGTCCTACCCCCTGGAACTGAAGTGGCAAATGGTCATAAGTCACAATGTTGGCGTTGGGGAACCGAACACAGGTTCTCTGCAAGAGCAATGAGTATCCTAATCACTGAGCAGTTTATCTAGTCCCAGTTTCCTTGAATATTTTGAGAACATGATAACACTTTGCTGGCTGACTGACTGACTATATATTCTTTTACTTTGCTTGCTATATGCTTAATGACCTCGCTCATTCATTCAAAACCAAAAGTGTATCCACCATAGATCATTCCCAGGACTGCACAGAATGTATAGGCATGATGGAAAATAATTTGTTGGCTGCTCAGAAAGTTCTACTCTAAGATTATATCCAAAGAAATTAGAAATTAAAACTCAAATAGTCACTTGTACACCCATGTTTATAAAAGCTTTAACCACACTGTCCAAAATATAGGAACAATTCACATCTACACTGAATAAACACAACACCATGTACATGTGAATGCACATGCACACACACACACATATATATATACACACACACACACACACAGAAAGAGAGAGAGAGAGAGAGAGAGAGAGAGAGAGAGAGAGAAAGGAGGAGGAGGAGGAGATTTTATCATATACCACAACATAATAAACCATGAGAACATAATGCTAAGCGAAAAAAGCCAAGCCCAATTAACAAATGTTGCATGATTCCATTATAGCTAACTATATATAGCCACCTATATCACCACCAGAATCATCCATATAAAAGTAAAGTGCTGGCTGACAGGGAGCTATGGGGCATGGGAGTTAGCATTTGGTACGTAGAAAGCATCATTTTGGGAGGTTGGGAAGGTTCTAAGACTGGATGGTGGTAATGATAATATAGCACTGTTCATAATAATGTCACTGAACTGTGTGCTTTAAAATGACTAAATGTTGTGGGTTACTGTGATATTTGTTTTTGATTGTCAAGTTGATATAACCTAGCTAGATCCACCTGGGAAGGGAGTCTCAGTGAGCAGTTGATTGTCTGCATTTGATTTGCCTGTATGCATATCTAGGCGATGGATTTTCTTAAGACATCAATGCATGAAGATCCAGCCCACTGTGGGCGACTTCATTCCCTAGGTGGTAGAGGGATGTGTAACTCTCTTAAGAATGCTAAAAGCAATCTGCGTATAAGCAAAGCAAGCATGGATGCATGCATCCACTTCTCTCATCCTGTGATATAATCTGACCAAATGTTGTAAGTCCCCACCACCTTGACTCCCTGCTATGATGGATTGTAACCTGGATTGTGAGCCAAAATAAACCCTTTCTCTCTTAAGTTTCCTTTTGTCATATTTCTGCAGAAATTGAAACTATAAGTTATTATATGTGTTTGTGCATTACCACAAAACAAATAAATAAAACCCTAAAAGCCAAATATGATAGTTCATAGTCTTTACTGAGAAGTCTCCATTAAAGCTGGCTACAAAAAAGGTCTCTTTATAAATAGGGCTGCTATGAACATAGTAGAGCATGTATCCTTATTATATGGTGGGGAATTCTCTGGGTATATGCCCAGGAGTGGTATAGCAGGATCTTCTGGAAGTGAGGTGCCCAGTTTTCAGAGGAACCGCCAGACTGATTTCCAGAGTGGTTGTATTAATTTGCAACCCCACCAGCAGTGGAGGAGTGTTCATCTTTCTCCACATCCTCACCAACACCTGCTGTCTCCTGAATTTTTAATCTTAGCCATTCTGACTGGTGTAAGGTGAAATCTCAGGGTTGTTTTTATTTGCATTTCCCTAATGACTAATGAAGTTGAGCATTTTTTAAGATGCTTCTCCGCCATCCGAAGTTCTTCAGGTGAGAATTCTTTGTTTAACTCTGTACCCCATTTTTAATAGGGTTGTTTGGTTTTCTGGAGTCTAACTTCTTGAATTCTTTATATATATTGGATATTAGCCCTCTATCTGATGTAGGATTGGTGAAGATCTTTTCCCAATTTGTTGGTTGCCGATTTGTCCTTTTGATGGTGTCCTTTGCCGTACAGAAACTTTGTAATTTTATGAGGTCCCATTTGTCAATTTTTGATCTTAGAGCATACACTAGAAAGAACCCAGGTATCCCTCAACAGAAGAGTGGATGCAAAAAGTGTGGTATATCTACACAATGGAGTACTATTCAGCCATTAGAAACAATGTATTCATGAAATTCTTAGGCAAATGGATGGAGTTAGAGAACATCATACTAAGTGAGGTAACCCAGACTCAAATGGTGAATCATGGTATGCACTCACTAATAAGTGGATATTAACCTAGAAAACTGGAATACCCAAAACATAATCCACACATCAAGTGAGGTACAAGAAGAAAGGAGGAGTGGCCCCTTGTTCTGGAAAGACTCAGTGAAGCAGTATTTGGCAAAACCAGAACGGGGAAGTGGGAAGGGGTGGGTGGGAGGACAGGGGGAGAGAAGGGGGCTTATGGGACTTTTGGGGAGTGGGGGGCTAGAAAAGGGGAAATCATTTGAAATGTAAATAAAAAATATATCAAATAAAAAAAGAATACACAGAGAAAAAAAAAAGGTCTCTCTTTAACCTAGTGATCCCTAAAGCCACTTGAGCAGAGAAGCATCTCCTGCCTCGTGTACCGCCAGCCCCCTCTCCTGGGCACTGACTGGTCTGGGGAACTCAGTTTCAAACACTGCCTTGATGAGGTTTTATCATCAAGCCAGATTCCTTAGGGCATCTGTGTTGTGGATTTGGCTTAACACTTGTATTATGTTAATTGGGTCCCCAAGGAAATCCACATATAAGACTCTGAGGGTCCCTGCCCCCCCACACACAGTTGATTTTGATTGGTAGATAAAGTTGCCAGTGGCCAATGGCTGGGCAGGGAAACAGAGGCAGGACTTTAGGACTTGCTGGCAAGGGTACAGAGAGGAAGGATTAAGAATCACCATGCAGAGAAAGGAGGACTAGGCCTGAGGGGTATGAAGGAGAGAGCATGGAAATCATGTAAGAGCCAGGGAAGAGCAGCTCTAACCCCCCCCACTCACCCCACCCCCACACACACTGGGTCTAGGGCAACAACAATGGAATATAGATTTTTAGTAAGCAATAACTCAGGAATATTGGAAGGGAGGTGTTAGACATGTAGACATGTTTGGAAGTAACCCAAGCATTGAGCTGACTGAGGCATATTAAATATAAGGCTGTGTGTGTTTATGTGTTTGTGTGTGTGTGTGTGTGTGTGTGTGTGTGTGTATCTGTCTTTCATTTGAGAATCCAGAACATTGGGGCAGGTAGCAAGGGCCTTGTGCCATTGCCACTGGGGTATTTTGAACAGCGTTAACCACCTACTACAACTTCAGCTTTGAAGCAGAGTGAAATATTTGTATATAAAGATGGTTCTGAAAAGCAGAGAGAAAAAAATTAACAAGGGGATGCTGGGCATGGGAAGAGGAAAGACTCCTCTTGTCCGGAGGACAGCCTCCGACTTTGTCTTGCATTCATCATCAACAGGTAGGAGACATCTCCTCCATGATAGAGCATCCGCAGTGCCCCGCATCCCTGAGAGCAGTTGAGCTGAGTCTGACTGGGGAGTGAAGAACTGGCAGACTCTGGGGAAGAACTCCAGCTGGTCTCCCTAGCCGAACATCCACCCTGCCAGATTCCTGTTGGGTTCCTTCTCCAGCTAGCCTCTCCATGGATTCTAAACCCACCATGAATCTTTCTGGCAAGGGCATGGACTTCAGATACCAGACTTTTTGCCCCCAGTACTCTGAGCCAGTTGTGTCTTTCCTTCCGAGTGCCCACGCATGCCCAGCATCACCCTAATGCTGCAGTCATTCATAATTGTGAGGCCATGTGTTCTCATTCAGTAGTAGGGATTCCTGGGAGAGAAAAGTTAATGGGAGGAGATACCCTTTCTAATGGGCAGAAGGACTCTGGAGCCAGACCAGAACCAAAGCAACAACTGGAGCACTGCAGTCCAGCCTGTGGTCCCCACACTGATGCCACAGTGTGCCTGGTCCCTGGAGAGACTAGAACTTGACCTCATCCCAGTAGGGCCCCCTGTGCCCTGAGGTGGTGTTTTCGATACCCTCCATCTTCCTGTGTTATCATTAGTTTGCACCTTCCACTTAGCAACGTCATTGCTACATTGGCCTTCTACAGGTGCACCTAGGTGGGATCCTATGACAAGGGTGGAGGATGGTGAGGGCTAGTAGGCTGCTCTGCCACACGCATCCAATTAGTTACTCGTGAGGACGAGGACATTCGCTAGGCACACTCCCTTCACTTGTGCCTGATTATGCCTCCAGCTGGAAGCAATGCCTCCTCTCAGTCTCCTCTCGCCCTCCCCCCTTCCTGAGAGTAGTTCCTTCCTGTGTCTTTGTCATCATCTGCTCCAGGCTCCCCACTGTCCGCTTATTTCACAAGCATGTCGCTCTCCAACAGTCGCCTCTTTCAACAGCAAAACCTAATGGAAACAAATTCAGTCCAAGGGTCAATTATGGGCTTATTTTCATATTTATGGACTGAATACTTTCCCCTAAAAGACGCTAATGATAGCCTAAGGGACAAACTAATCAAAACACCAGCCAAGAGCAGAGGGAAGGGAAGCATCAGCTTTGAAACGCTCCCGCAGCCCGCCCTGCTCTCGCCTGCCTCCTTCCCGGGTCTCACTTCAGTCCCCCCACCAAATGAACACTTTTAAAATATCTTGACAAAAATCAGTGTCTTCACAAAGGAAGGCTTACCATTCCCTTCCTCCACTGGCAGAAATAATAACATCGAACAAACAACCCCTCCTGCTTGGGGCCTCTGGAGGTTGTAGCACTCAGATCCTGGTGAGGGTCACACTTGGATGTGAAATTTCAGGGACATGTGAGACAATCTCTCACCGGCTTGGTGACACACATGGCACCAAGAGAATCCTGGATGACAAGCTCTGACTTAGCCATGTTGGCATCCAAGCCGCAGCTAAGGAGCACAGTTGAGACCACCACCACTGACTTACCCCATCGGCTACATGATTTTTATCAAAGTATTCTAGGGATTCCTGGATTGCTAACGATTCAACAGTCTCTCATTTATTTAGCTGGAGTGTAGCTATATTATAACTGTTTGGCAAACCAACAATTACCAACATGGAAGTTACATCTGTAACTTGTAAGATCTAAAGTCTGGAAATACTTCACAATGGATATTTAGTAGCCCCTCATTTACCTGTGTGTGCATGTATGTATGTGTGTGCATGTGCATGTGTGGATGCATGTGTGTATATTGTGTATGCAAGAGCATGTGCATATGTACATATGTGTGAAGGCAAGAGGTCAGCCTCAGGTGTCATTCCTCAGATGCCATCCTTATTTTCTGAGATCACATGCTTCAGAAGCATCGGTGCGCCTGCTGAGCCTACAAGCAAAGCAGACCTACAGACCCGGCGATCTGCAGAAGATCTGCAGAAGATCTGCAGAAGAGCTGCAGAAGATCTGCAGAAGAGCTGCAGAAGATCTGCAGAAGAGCTGCAGAAGGCTGTTGACTGCCACTATGCCTGCGGCAGTTGGGTGTCCCTTAGTGCAAAGCAAATAGCATAGAAGAGCAACAGAAAGAAGGAAGAGTCTTCACTATGCTGTGAAGAAGTGATGTGAAGTCCAACGTTAATGATGCTGAAGACTGTAGTTCTGTTGTCACTGGAAGTGGCTCTCAGTATCCATGGCTGTATGTGACAGCAGTGTTGTTTGGAGCATGACGTCCCCTCCATGGAGATTGGACATTGAAGGTCATTTTGTAATGAGCTAAATCTATATTCATGCTAGTTAAAAAATAAAAAGTGCATGAGAAGATTTTTATGAGCAGACCTTGGTGATAGGTTGGCGAACTGTAGAAAGAATGATGAAAACCAAAGTAGATGACAAGTCAAGATCAGAAACAGCTCGAACAGCTGAGACACCCAGCTGCAGACAACTGACGGAGAGGCTGAGGCTTGGGAGATCACTCAGCAGCTGGAAGCACTTGCCACACAAGGCTGCCGACCTGAGTTCTGATCCCCCGAAACCATGAAACCCTAACTGAGTGAGGTCCATATCTGTGATTCCTGTGCACCCAGTGGGAAGGTGGGAGGCAGACACCTTCAGAAGCCTGGGCTATAAAGCAGCAATAGGCCCCAAACAAAGGGGAACTGTGGGGACTGGCTGCAGAAGGCTGTCCTCTACCCTCCGTGCCCTACCTATCTATCCTCCATGCCCTATATGGCAAGTGTGCACCTGTACCTACAATCAGGAACAATACACACATACGCACACGCACATGGGGCAGGGCACAAAGGCTGAGAGACTTGTACATCAGACACATACACAATGAATACATTTTAAAAAATAAAAATGAAGAGGGAAAAAAAGTAAGGCCAGAGTGGTAAAGACACGTGATGGGAGACCTTCCAGGAACAGAAGGCGAACATCACCAAGACACCACAGTGGAAACAATCAATGCATTTGCAGAATGGGATCACCGTTTCTCTGACTCACCAGCTCAGGTCCTGTGGCAGAAAAGAGTGTGTGGTCTTCCCTGTGGGATGCCAACTCTCCCACCTACTGGCTTCACCCTCAAAGCCAGGGGGAGCCTCAGACTTTCCTGGTCCTGGCCCATACCAAGCCAAGGAGGAGGAACCTGAATTCACATCAGGGCCAAATACAAGGAACAAGATTTGGTGAGACTTTGGTGGAAACAGAGCAGAGTCCAGTTCCCCCATTTATTTTGGCGGGCTGCTCTTAGAACTCGTCAGACCCCACCCCAACTACTAAGAACTAAAGATGAAATCCTGGTAAAGGACAGACTGCTTCTGCTGGGGTCTATAAAGGCCAGAAAATCCTCCTGACCACTTGTTCAGCTAGCTCTCCTGCCCAGCTGCTCACATTGCAATCCTCATCTGTAAGTTAAGAGCAGACTGGAAGTATAGCTGGCTACAAAGTGGTAAGGCTTACCCACTGCTACCCATTTTCTCCAGCAAGACTCCATGGATCTCCTAAAGGCTCCATAACCTCCCCCAAATAGCGCCACCAGCTGTGGACCAAGTGCTCAAACATGTGAGCCAGGGGACAACATTGCACATTCAGAGCACACAGGTGTCCAATAGTGCTAAGCATCAGAAATGCACAACATCAACATGCGTGTGGGCAGAGGGAGCTGGCTTACTCCAGTGACCCGTAAAAAGCAGGGTCATCCTGAGCTATAGCTTTCTAGCCTGCCCCGGCTCATCAGCAAGCTAAGAATGATTCTGCAAGTGGAGAAAGACGGACCCCACTGTCACTGGTCTTCCAAATTCACCACAGGACCAGATACAAAGACAGGGCGAGCACTGTGTACAGGGTGGGGGGTGGGGGACAGAGCAACTGAGTCTGAAGACAGCAGGACCAGTCTCTTCCCAGCGCAGGCTTCAGGTCTCTCTGGCTCAGAACTGCATCTGTGTGTGATGAGTCTTGAGAGAAGGTGGGATGGCGGGTGCGAAATGATCTGATAGCATGGAAAATGGTTGTTAGGAGGTGTTGGCACTCGAAAAACAACACATCTCTTTCCTGTTGGTGTCAGCCTGAGCCTTCTCCCAGATACCATGCTCCCGTTAAGAATTAGAGCTGATAGTAAGCACAACGCACTCTGACACCTGCCCTCTCCTCACACAACACTGAGAATCAGTGGGAGCCTCCTGTCTCGGGCTCTGCTGGGTTTATCTTCTTGTTTCCTCTTGTTTTTAATTGACAAATACTCATTGTATATATTTAGGGGTAAGATGTGACGTTCTGAGGCGGGTATGTATCGTAGAATGAGCAAATGAGGTTACTTAGCATATCCATCACCTGTCTGTTTACCGTATACAGGTGTATACACACTCATATATTGCTCATTTGTGTGTGCACACATGTATGTGCATGTGGAGCCACAGTTAAGCCACTGATGCTGTTTCCTATGGGCCATTCACTTTGCCTTTTTGAAGCAGACTGGGACTGGGGACTCGCCAATTAGGCTGGCCTGGTGGCCAGCAGATCCCAGGCATCCTCTTGCGCTCGCTCCCTTTTCCAGCACTGGGATTAAAAGTGCACACTATCATGAGCAGTTCTGTGTGGGTTCTGGGAATCCAACTCAGGTCCTCATACTGGCATGCACACACACACACACATACACACACACACTCACACACAGTATGTATATGCATATGACGAAAACAGAATATACCTGGCTTTTTTAAAGTGGGAAGTTGTGTTACTTGTGAAGACACACATTAAGCCTGAGAGTGTTACAGTAAGCAATGTAAGCTGGGTGCACGGAAGCCATGTGAAACTTGCGTGTGGAAGCTGAACTCATACAGGTAGGATGGTGGGAAACGAAGAAGGTAGACACAGTAAGGGAAACGCTGCTGTATACACATTACTTAATTTATTCCCTAAAATCACACAGCATGGATGGATGTACATGCAGATACACACTTGCATATGCATGCATGCATGCGAACACATATGTGCATGCCACACACATACAGGCAAAAAGAATTCTGGATGTTTTTATGATTAAGGATTTAACAGCCCAATTTTGTGTGAATAAAGTTCACAAAGGATGAATGCCAGTTGATGCAGCCCTGCCTTCTCTTCTGGAAGACTCTGTGCGGATTTCATTGCTCTTGTGTGCTGGGAGGGCTGGGAAGAGTCTCCGGAAGATGGACTATGACATGTTCATATGTTCCCCAGCTCTTGGTGCTGCCATGACTGTCCTGTCTCTACTTACTAACCCCTGCTTCCTCCTGTCTTCCTATCCTCCATTCTTCACTTTGGACCTCTCAACCTCTGTTCCCGTCTCAATGAGCATGGTGATGTTGAGCAGCAGATTCTCTTGTCTATCTGCTTGTTATATAAATATAAGTGCTTTGGAGCACACTGACCACTTGTCCAGGAATAACTCTCATCTGTTCTTACATTGCTTGCTTCCTGGCTTGCTTGCTTGCTTTCCTTCTTTCTTTTTAAAATGTGCTCAGAGGAAAGGCTGAAAAGGTATCCATGTGTGCCCATGTGCGTGTGCATGTGTGTCCATGTGGGTGCATGTGTGCCCATGTGTGTGCATGCATGTGTGCCCTTGTGTGTATGTATGTGGCATGTGTGCCCATGTGTGTGAGCATGTGTGCCCATGTGTTCCCTTGTTTGTGAGCATGTGTGCCCATGTGTTCCCTTGTTTGTGAGCATGTGTATCCTTGTGTGCATGCACGTGTGCCCATGTGTGTATACACATGTGTGCTCATGTATGTGTGCTTGTGTATACATGCATGTGTGCCCTTGTGTGTATGCATGTAGCATGTGTGCCTGTGTGTGAGCATGTGTGACATTGTGTGTGTGCATGTGTGCCCATGTGTGTGTGCATGTGTGCCCATGTGTGTGTGCATGTATACCGTTGTGTGTGTACATGTGTGCCCTTGTGTATATGCATGTGGCATGTGTATACATGTGTGCCCATGTCTTTCCTTGTATGTGGGCATGTGTGTCCATGTGCACACACATGAGTGTCCTTGTGTGTGTGCATATGTGCCCATGTGTGTATGCATGTGTGCCTATGTGTGTACATGTGTGTGCATGTGTACCCTTGTGTATATGCATGTGTACCCTTACGTATGTGCATGTATGCCCATGTGTATGTGCATGTGTGCCCATGTGTATATGTGCATGTGTGCCTATGTGTGTGTGCATGTGTACCCATGTGTGTGCATATGTGTCCATGTGTATATGTGCATGTGTGCCTATGTGTGTGTGCATGTGTATCCATATAGGTGTTCATGATGGCCCATATGTGTGTCCATATGTGTCCATGTGTGTGTGCATACGTGTTCAAAGGAGAGGGGGTTGGAAAGAGAGAGAAATACAGAGCACCAGGAATTATCTATGCATAAAGAAATTAGAGAGAATATTTCCAGAGCAGCCGAAGCCCATCTCGTGAACAATGACGACAGCTCCTCATTTCGACAACAATAGAGGGCACGTAGGAGTCAGCTCATTAGAATATCTGCGGCTCTTTTCTGTTCTCTCTGCATTAAGCCCCCATAATGTCAGTTGTCACTTATTAATGACAATTAACTAGTAATCAGCAGTGAGACTCTTCGAGGTGGTCTTTGCCTGACAGGTGAAGAAAGAGAACACTGCGTAGTGCCACACAGTGACATGGAGCCTTCAAAGGGAGCACGGCATTTCCATAAATTATTTCAGAAAGAGTTTTCTTTTATACATTCTCTCTAAAGCTTAAAGATCTTTAACCCTAGACAGGCCACGCTCCAGTTCCCTTTTGCTGATGTTTTCTTTACCAACTGACATACCCAAACCATCTACGACTGTCAGATCTGGGTCCTTCCAAATGCTTAGTTTAGTTTTTGTGTCTCTGTGGCATATAAGTTGTGTCCTGTTCACCAAGCATGCATTACCTCGTGGTCACAGACCCAGCATCGCCTTCTCCAAGCCAATGCCCATGCATAGTCTTGGTCATATCCGCCATGATGCATAGCTATACCTGTTGCTTTCACCAGATGCTTCACTGGATCTGTGGCTTGATTCCAGCTTTGTTCTGTCTCTCTTCTTCTCTCTCCTTGGTGACCACATACTTTTCTTTCTTCTTTCCACTGGAGGTGACAGAATGCCACCATGAACTTTAAAAAGATAACAATGGTCATGGTGAACTCTGCCCCACAATCCAGGGCTCTCCAGCCTGTCTGACTTGTCTACAATTCTGTTCTCCTAACTCCCAGATGCCCTGCCATTCTTAGACTCTCTCTGATCCTCTCCTATGCTTAATGCATTAAAGACAAAGTAAAGTATCCTGGTGCAGTAAGAGCTGTCCTTAAAGGCCACACTATCTTGGGTGCTTTCGATTAGGATAAGAAAAAAATCTTCTGCACTCTGGTGTTTGGGAGGCGAGGGGAGGGTGCTGTAGAGATCAAGTGCTCTGTCTGACACTCCAAGTCAGGGTCTCTCTTCCCTCAGCAAGGGATCAGAAGACACTTGGCCCATGTGGGGAGTCAGCTAATGGAGCACTTGCTCTCTACAGCACCCTTCCCTGCCCCCCAATCCCATAATGCAGAGGCATTTTCTTTTCCTAATCCAAAGCACCCTAGATAGTGTGGCCTTTAAGAACGGCTCTTCTGCCCCAAGATAAATAGTTTACTTTGTCTTTAATGCATTAAGCTTAGGAGAGGCCAGCCGTGCCCTTGGGGAGAAACATGAAGAAATGAACACATCCCACTAGTATCTGCCAGAATTGTATCAAGCAAGCTTATTGCCAATTTCACACCAAAAAGACTTTTTTTTAAAAAAAAGTTCATGCATCTATTCATGTCAAAACAATTCATTCTCCTAGCATGGAAACCATTGGCAAAGGGGAGGGGGACGTCAAAACCAGCTTGGAGACAGCCCACTTCCCGTATCCCAGGCAGACTCCACTTCTCCAACACAGCTGCGGACAGCACTTCAGTGGAACTGAAAACTCTAGGTGCCTCCAAAACCAGGGAGGTGACATTTTTACAGATGCACATTTTAGGAATAGTAAGAGGTAGGTCACCTGGTAACTCTTTTATAAATCTCTTGCTTTCCTTTGAGCAGTGCAGAGTTGGGAAACTGCACCTATGGTAGCCTTCTTTGTTTTGTTGGAAGGATTTAGTTAGGAGGGTATTACAATGCTTCCATGACAACAAATAAGATGTCATTTATTGCCAGGTTCCAACCATCTACCCAGAACTAAAGGGGAATATTCATGTGAGTTTAAGAATGCCATCACCAAGTGAAGAACTATTTAAATGTTCTTGTTTTATTTTTTTAAATGATTTTTTTCACCGCCCTCTGTCATGTGAGCACAGCCCTTTCATTCTGGCTTCCTCTTGAAAATTACTTCAGATTTCAATGCCACCTGCTTCTACTCATTGGTAAAGGAATGGCAGAAAAAAAGTAACGAGTCCCCAACCAATGCGTCAGAGACAGCATGAGAGGTAGTCACTGGTGCCACCAACCCATGACACAGGGGCTCACAGTCCGCAGCAGTAACAGCTCCTTGAGCGCATGTGCGGACACTGCCAGTTCACACTGATGACTTGTGAACTCCATGTCTCTTACGGAGCATACGAAAGGAGAGAGCCAAGAGGACAATCCGCTGCTCTGGAAGTGACCACTAGGTCGATGTCAGAAGTAAACATTTCACAGATGACATACAGGGCTTTGTGACACTAGCCTCTCTCAAGTTAACAGATCAGAACATAACCACACAACCTGACATCTGTTATTTTATATTTAAGATTTAAGGTTTATTTTGGTTGCGAGCTTAGCCTTTAACAGCTGAGCAATCTCTGGATTCTCACGGCCAACCATTGAACTGATCATGGGATCCCCAATGGAGGAGTTAGAGAAAGGACTGAAGGAGCTGAAGGAGCTGAAGGAGTTTGAAACCCCATAGGAAGAACAACATCAACCAACCAGAGCTTCCATGGTCTAAACCACCAACCAAGGAGTACACTTGGAGGGAGGGACCCATGGCTCCAGTCACATGTATAGCAGAGGATGGCATTGTCCAGCGTCAGTGAGAGAAGAAGCCCTTGGTCTCTCTCGATGCCCTAGTGTAGGGTAATGTGAGGGCAGGGAGACAGGAGTGGGTGGGGGTACACCGTCACAGAAGCAGGACGAGGGGGGATGGGATAGGGGGTTTCTTGGGAAATTGGGTAAGGGGATAACACTTGAAATGTAAATGAGTAAAATATCCAATAAAAAGATTTAAAGTTTGATGTTAGGTGATTTATTAATAGTTAATTGATATAAATTGAGTAGAATATCATGAAACATATAAGGAAAGCTGTCCCTTAGAGGCTGCAGAGATGGATAAGCCAGGAAAGTTTCTCCCTTGCATACACGAGGACCTGAGTTTGATGCCTTGTACCCACAGTGGTACCCAACTGTTATCCCAGTCCTGAGAGATGGATACATGTAGACGGCTGGAGCACGGTCAGTTTAGCCAAACTGACTGAACTCCGTGTTCAGTAAGATACCTTGTCTTGAGAAAAGTAACGAATGAAGGAAGACAGTTGACCTTGACCTCTGCCCTCCACAGGGTGAGCATACACGTGTACACGCATGTACCGGCACACAAACAATACAGAGTTTTCACTGCATCACTTTAACCTATCTTGATCATAACCGGTTTAAGAGTCTCTTTGGTTTTGCAGTGCTAGAGTGTAAGTTTCATGATACATATTTTTGGTGTATTTTAAAGAGGAAAGGAAATTCTTAATGTCCAGTCTATGAAAACCTGAGAAACCATTCTAAAAAAGAAAAATGAGTTAAATTGTATTAAAGAGAAATTTTACTGATGGAAAAAAAGGGGGGTTTCCTGTTGGAACTGATTGGTACTTTGTGACAGCTCACTGGGAAAGCCAGCTGAGTTGGAGTCACTAGAACATGATTGGTGGTTCTATTTGTGCAGAACGGGGTGTCCTTGTTGTTTATCTATTTAGAAACTGGTGTTTCCAGTATTCCTGTCCCTAGTCCTTTGCTAATAATGGTCAAACAAGTTTTCAAAGAAAACTGTCCTGGAATGGTGGTCTTGTTTATAATGCTTCCCACTTTAATACGTGCTAAATCTATCTTCAAACTGAGCCTCTTCCCAGGCAGACGCTTCCTTGTTTTTAAAGCTTCTGTTTAAGTGTGAAGGAAGCCATGTAACAAAATCTGGTCAGCTGTGTGGAATCACTTCTACTCTTTATTCCAAGTAAAAGTCCCATCATCCTCTGCTGCAGCCAGTCATGCTGGGATGACTGAGGTGATGTTTCAAGTTCGTCGTGTGACTGACTTGGGGTTGGCCCCGAAACATCTCCCTACTCTTTGTGGGAAAGCATCCATCTATATGTGCTTAGGAGCCTCCTGGCTGTAACTGAGGAGCCTCCTGCCAAGCTCACCTTGCAGTAAGCTCCTGGACATGTCATGAAACACCTGGTCGCAGAAGGTAGGTCCTCAGCAGTGCCCCTCAACTACAACTCCGGAAGTAACTCAGCTATGGGAAAAAAAACAACTAACAAGTTTTTGCAAGAAGACCCATGCCTGCTAGTAGTAATCATAAAGAACTACTTTTGGCAGAGTCAACCGTAAGTGGTCTGTCTCAGTTTACCACTTGATTCTGAATTTTTTTGTTTTGTTTTGCTAACATTAAAGATTAATTACATGTAAATCATAGGATTCTCAACCTCACTTCCTATGAGTAAGTTGGGCTATTTGGAAGTAGTCCAGAAGTACTCTCTTGATTAACCTGGAGTTGTTCAGAGTAGGTTGTTGGTGTTTTAGCACTAGGGACTGAACCCAGGGCCTGACATATGTTAGTCAAGAACTCTTTCAATGAACTAAAATCCAAGCCTACTTTTTACTTTTTATTTTTATATAGCATTTTATTAAGTAGCCCTTGAACTCACTCTATAGCTCACAAAGTCTTAAAATTGTTAACCTTCCTCAGTTTTCCAGATAGCTGGGATTACAAACCTACACCACCAAGTCCAGTTTACGGAGTTTTTGTTTGCTTTGTTTCTAAATGATTGTTACAGTTGCTATTTTGTGTTCTCTTGGTTTGTTTGATTGTTCTGTTTGAGACAGAGTATCTTCTCATCCAGACTACCCGCCTCACTGTAATGGAGAATGACCTTTAACTTCCGGTCCTCCAGCCTGTACTTTCTGTGTGCTAGGGTTGAAGCCCTGTACCGGCACACCCAGGTTGTACAGGGCTGGCGTTGGAACCCAGGGCTTGGGGATGCTAGATTAGTACTCTGCCAGCATATAAGATGTGGTGAGATAAAATTCAGACGCCCTCAGTCCCAGGTGAGCCAGGTAACTTGGGGGTACTTTGTCTCATTATTGAGGTGTCTGTAAAGCTAATTACCCGAATTTAAAAATCCCCTGAAAACATGCCTATAGCCATGTGTGTTTATGCATTTCCTTTAGATAACTTCAATAGGCAATACATACTGCAAGTACTCCCAATTAAGATATTGTTAGACAATTAATGAAAACACCCCAGTTTTTTTTTAAATCTTCCCCTATGTAGAAGGCAGCGTGGAGCAGGACAGATTGTCTTCGGGATAACTCCACAAGCTGCCTTTGGGTGACCTGACCATATGTTTCACTGCACTGTGAGGGAATTCTTAATTCCAAGTGTTGGGTTTAAAAGTAGTGACCAGAACTATTTACAAAAATATTGTGAGGAATAATGAAAATCTAAAAATGAACCTAGGGGTAGCTTTTAAATTTTTTAACAATTAGCGACTTGCTTGTGTCAGAGCATATACCAATAAGAATTCAAATAATCAGTTTTTAAAAGAATCAGGAAGATATGAATCAATCCATTAAGTATTGAGGTAGAAAAACAAGGAACAGTGTGACCTCTATTTTGTGGAAACATATTGAGGAAAGATGCTAGCACTAAAATGTTAGCAGCGATCATCTTTAAATTGCAAACAGTGTTGTTCCCTTTTGTGTTTTTGTTGTTCACACTTCCTGGGGAGAGCTGTAACTTTAGTCACTGTCATCAAAGTTAAGTAAGAGTTCAAGTTCTCTTAATTTGTTTTTTAAAAACTCTTCCATGTCTCTTAAGTGTTTAGTTCAATGGTTAGAATCAATAGAATCTGTTGTCTTCTAAGAAATCATAATAAAAAACAAACAAACAAAAAATGTACCTCAGTAAAAATACCCAAACCACAATTTGTGTGTGCTGGTTTCTTGAAACTGACTAAGATATGCATTTGTCTGATAATGATAGCTTACTTAAAAAAGCAAATGAAACAGGGTCTTAGCATGTAACTCTGACTAGCCTGGAATTTGCTATGTATACCTGGCTGGCCTCTGACTCAGATATCTACCTGCTTTTGCTCCTCAGGGCTGAATTCCAGATGTGTACCACAATGGCCAGTTCAACAGCTTTTGAAAGATCATCAGTCACGAAACAAAAAGCCATAAAACTTCATGTGTGAATATGTGAGTGTGTGTGTGTGTGTGTGTGTGTGTGCACGCATGCGCGCACGTGCAGGCGCATGCGCCGTGTTCATGTATATATGAACATGTGTATATAAGTAAGGGTGTCATCCTTAGAAATCCCATCCATCTCCTGTAGGTGTGGCCTCACATTGGCCTGCAACTCACAGAGTAGGTGAGGCTGGTTGGACAGTGAGCCCTGGGGCCCGTCTGTTTGCCTCCCCTGTCCCTGGGCTTACACAGGCATGACCACACATCTGGCATTTTTACATGGGTTCTGGAGATGAGCTACTCTGGGTCTTATGCTTTTTCAACAAACACTTTACCCGTTGGTCTCCCAGCCATAAGAGACATACATCTTGAAGTGTTTAAACACGCCTTTTTCTGCACACTACCTAAATGTTAGTTTCTCCTAAATAAACTATTGTCTGTCATTTCGCAGGCTGGATCCCACTTCAAATACTGACTAAATAACAGCAACTCACATGCAGAGAAACAGTTCAAGCTTTTAACATCCAGCTTCCAAAGGAGGGAAGTATTTAATTAGTTATTAAACCTCATGCTCAAACTGCAAATAAAATGCAAACCACAATTATTTTTTTTATGCACAACCACCAGCCTGACCCAACAAGAACACTAGTCTGAGCAAGCAGCTGCCTGCCATCTTCCCTGCTTCCACATCCTAAGGGTGCGGGTAATCTGCCCTCCAGCCACGTAGGGCCCATTCATTGCTCAGGACGAAGGGAGGAGGTGGGGGAGACCAGGTCTCATGGTGCACAGAAGCATGTACTCTGTCTGGGTCAGATAAAAGATGGTAGACATTTGCCCCAGCACAGTGAAAGAAACAGACAGGTTACGTCTTTAAACTGTAGGCCTTCGATTTACCACTCAGGTTAGTCTGTATGTGTACACACGTATGTTCATGTGTAGGTACCTGCATGCACATGTGGAGACCGGAGGACAACCTCAGGTCCTTCCATTCTTCTGCACCATCCACTTTGTTTTATAAGATAGGGTCTTCCCCTGGGCTGGAACTCAGCCGCAGGCCAGGCAGGTGGGCCGGTGAGCCCAGAGACCTGCGTTCCCTCTTGTCCTGCTCTGCATACAGCTAAGTTTACCACACCTGCCTTCTCTAACCTGGCTCTGGGAATCCAACTCTGGTACTCTGCTAACAAGGCAAACACTCTCCAAGCCTGGCTTGCTCTCCAGCCCTGAATCTGCTTCTGTCTGTCCTAGCTGAGGTTCTGGGTCACTGGGCATCCTCTATGCAACTCCAGTTGTAAACTCACAACCCACGTCATATTGACTCATTTTCAGGTCCAGCAGAAGATAAAGTCACTGAAGCTTGTGCCCCGCTGCAGCCTCAGGTGGAGGTGGCTGGCAGCTTGGTAGGGTGTCTGCTCTGGCAGCTCCCTACCCACCCAGGCTGAACCTCAGTACTCCATTGTCTAGGGCTAGATTCTATCTCATCACCCTGTAAAAGAAAACATTCCTGGCCTCTTCCAGGGTTCGAATCAGAACTTTTCCCCCTAGGGCCTGCCCTCTGGTAATACAGAGCATGGCCACTGCAGTAAATACTCCGGAGCCCACTGTCCAACTGCAGCCAATCACAAGCCATGTGACATGGATAAATGCCTGTCCCTTGCTGTGACCGGCTGACAGTCAGGGCCCTGGTGCAGAGCTGTGAGGAAGGAATGAGTCCTACAGCACATAGTAGGACTTGGTACTCTAGAGGGACTCAGTAACCTTAACTGGGGTCACAGTGTCTGTGGTGTTGAGGAAACCATCTGCCCACCAACTGGGAAACTGGAATGGTAACAATGTACCAATGAGCTGAGGAACTCCAAAGAAGGGGAACACTAAGAAAGCTGGAGTCCTGTCCTGTTGCGCAGTGCTCAGAACTCAAGCTGTAAGTGACTTTGACACTGGGACTGTCCACAGCAGGCCCTTCCTCAGAACTCTAACCTCCCATTAAACTTTGGCTTCATAGCTCTTATTACATGGTCGAAACATTTGCAGATCTGCAGTTTGAAAAACATATTCATCACCCAGACATGGTATTGCAAGGGCCCCGTGTCCGCTCACACCACAGGCCTGATTGCTGGTCCAGTATCAACCTTCAGTCCAATGTTTACAGTCACCCAATAGTGTGTCTAAATGGATGAAACATCTATTTACTAATAAGAAAAAAGTTAGAAAAATTCAGCGAGCATCCCTGTGCAAACATGACTGGCCAGCCTGCCCTATGCCACCTCCGTCAGCCATTAGCAGAAACAGGATGGACCTTCACCTTGAAAGCAAGGCAGGGAGTCATCAAAATGTGGTTGCCTAGGTATTTGTGAACACAGTGTGAGTTCTTACTTTCCTGGGGACATAATTCTATAGAGACTTAAGTAAATAGTAAAACAAAAACAAAGAAAAAAACCCTTATGTTACTAAGTGTTTGGAGGGAAGAGAACAGGGGTCGTGGTGTCCTCGGTACTGAAAATAGTCCAGGGTAACCAGGTCAGGTATCTAGGAGCAAGGCATGACAGCTCAGGACCAGGGCTGGTTCTTCCGGGTGGAGCCCTCAAGTGCCTTGGAAATGACAAAGCAAGAACTCTACTCAATGACTGAATAGAAAAACTGCCAGATGATACAAGCCACTCACAAGCCTGCCATACAGAACCCCAGGGCCTGGGCTGTGGGAGGCCTAGCCTGCTCCCTAGCCAGGAAGCCCCAGGTGTACTCAGGAAGCTGGTGGCAACTATTTCTAACAGTATAAAGGATTCTCTGAAAGAATCACCACAGTCACGAGGATCTCCGGGAATCCTCGATACCTGGTGAAGGTAAGCATGCTAATTACACCTTTACACTTGCAATACTTCCCATCTGAATGAAGCATGCCAGCACACATGTCATGGGACCATGCATCTGAGCAGAACTGTTGTTGGTTGACCGCATAAGCAATACCTCCTCTGGTTGAAAAAACATCTCGAAGGGAAAGTAACGACAGTCAGGACAATCTCTGTAAATCAAGAACTGTGTGTGGGTTTATTTTACATTTGAGAAAACAGTGGATTTAATTGTGTGAACCAAAACGGACTGTACAATATTAATGACGGGACATCAAAATGTATAATTAATAGTGCACTGCTTGCTCTGTTTTTTTTATTTATTTATTTTTTGTCTGATAGTTCCTCTGAGTACATGCATCTGAGAAGATGCAGGTGCAGGTAAAATTTTCTCTATTTAAATCAAGCTGCAGGAACTAAATTTTATCCAAAAATTGTGGTTTTACATTATATACACAGAAATTTAATATAAAATGACAATATAAAAAGTTAAAAGAGAAAGGATACAGCCAGAAGGTACGAAGAAAGTTGGATAGGTTAAAATGATGTGATATGTAACATACAGGCGTGTGTAAGCTGACGCTGGCAATTTACAAGGAAAGGAGCCAACATTTGCCCCAGGTTTTGTTTTTTCAGGTTTTTTTTTTTTTTGGTTTTTTTTTCTGTGTTTTTTTTTCATTTACCAATGCATCACGCTATAGAAAGGTCAGCTGATACCAAAGCTCACATTTGTAAATAACTATAAACTGCAATATTTTACAGGAAAAAAAGAAATAGCATTTTTTTACACTTTTTTTTAAATAATAAGCTTGCATACTTTTTTTTGCCAAAAGTGGCATTTTTCAGCATCCAGAGGGTTTGGGCATAGTGGCGACTGGGGTGTCCGTTGTTTTTGTTTTGAACATATAAAGTTGTGGCTTCCTAACCCCATGAGTCCTAGACAGCTTTCTGTCTCCAACTGCTGCATGCATGTCTTGACGAAAACCGGTCCTGCATATAAAAGCTCATTTTTTAATTATTAAATAAGTTTTGTGTCTGACACAGCTTTTGATCTGAATGAAATGCCTTTAAGCGCCTTTCCCCCCTTTTTTCTTTCTTTTTTTTTAAAATTTTTTTTTGTTTAATTTTTGAGTGAAAGGCACAGAGATAAAGTCCTCAAAAGGGTTAAACTTGACACTACAAGGTCCTGTGACCTTTATTGTCATGACAACTTTGTAGTTTTAGGATGTCTCTTTATCGCTGCTATTTGTGTCTTTTTCTTTACTGCTAAACAATGTCTCCAAGCGTGCCCCCACTATTTCTACAAAAGATAGCTTAACAACAAGAACGGATGCTGAAAATAAAGGTCAGACTTTGACTCACTGGGGGGAAAAAAAGAAAAAAATAACATGCACAGATCAGACAAAGAGCATATAAATATAACTACAAAATATGTGTGAGAAAAGCAAGTCCAGATAGGCAGGTCAGCAACAAAGGAGAGACTGATTTCAGAGGCTCAGGCCAGGCCTAGCGCAGCACAGGAGGGAGTGCATTACTCAGCGACCACCTGACACTATTGCTTCTCCAGCTCCGTCACGTAGATCAGGTGGTCCTCCGGCGACTTGCCGTGGGTCTTACTAAGGTGCAGTTTCACTGCGTGCTTGCTCGCAAAAGTCCGGTTGCAGAGTTTGCACTGGAATGTGGAGCCCAGGTCTTCCTCGGAGGACCCCAGTGGGCCCAGAGTCTTGCTGGCGAGGGCTTTGGAGACGCTCTGCTGCTCCTGAATCTGACTGAGCGGCAGTTTGGAGAGGTCCTTCAAGCTGAAGCCCAGGTGCGTCTCCAGGTGACTGATGTACGTGGAGGCAGTTCTGAACTGAGAGGCACAATCGTTACAAAAGAAAACAGGATGCCCTGTGTCGAGGTTCTTAAGGAACTTGGTTCCCCCTGTCCTCCGCAGCTGGTACTTAACGTTGGCCAGCCAGTGACTGATGGTGGTCATGGACAGGCCTGTGAACTTGGAGATGTGCACCCGCTCCTGAGGGCCCAGGTCCGACATGATGTATTTCCCTTCTGCCGTCTCTCGGAGGCTGGAGGCAAACTGGGCCTGCAGGATGAGCAGGTGCTGTGGGTTCCAGTTGGACTGGCGCCCCTTTCTCTTGTGAACAGGTGACAGCTCGTCCAGGGCCTCCTCAAAGCTGCTGCCATCAGCATCTGACTTGTCTGACACGGTGGAGGGGGTGGAGGACTTGGGAGTCAGACGACCCGTGAGGTTCTTCACCATGTCTGAGATATCCATGAGGGCGCTCTCCCGCAGAGGCGAGGACACAGCGTCTGCCACCCCGGAGACCAGAGGCTTGTTCTTGGACTTGGTCAGATCAATGGGCTGGTCGCTGTTCTCATAGTAGTAGCGGTCGATGGCGTCGGCCTGCTTGGCAGGGGTTGCGGGGTAGGCAGGCTTGTCCAACATGCTGTTGCTGATCTTATAGAGCATTGCCAAAGGGTCCAGAGAGGGGCTCACGGGCTTGGACACCTTTCCGAGGTGGGTGTTCATGATGGACTGCAGAGCGCTGAGCGGGTTGATGAAAGAGGGCTCCGGCGAGTGGTCGGTGATAATACCCAGATTGCTGCAGCCATTGGTGACCTTGGCTTTAAGAGGCTCTGTACCATTCGGGGTGTGAGCATCCACCGCACTCTCCTTTTTGGCCTTCCCGGGTTCCAAATCTGAGCCCTTCTTCTGCATCTTACCCCCAGGCTCCTCTGGCTTCGGAAGATCTTTATTCTCCTTCGCCACAGGGGAGACGGCTTTGACAGGGGGGGTCCTCTCCTTTTCAGGGGGCCTCTCCTCCTTCTTGATGCTGACCTTGCCCGTGACCTTCTCTACCAACTCCTCCATGGCAGACACATTGCTCTTATGGGGCGGGGGCGTGAGGCTCCCTGGGGAGTGCAGGAGGGCGGCGTTGTGCTCTGTGGAGGACAGTGACTTCACACTGCTGGCATAGGAAGGCTGTATCTGCACACTCTGCACAGCTGACTGCAGTGGCTTCACTGTGCCTGGCAGCTGGTAGGCTGCATGGATGCTGGGGTACCCACCCCATGAGGGCGCACCATTCTGGGCTTTACTGATGGCTGTGGACACAGTGTTCTCAAGTGACTTTAAGATATCTACCCCACCCTTGGGGCTGTCATCTAGGTCTTCCTCACGCAGGTACTGATAGAGGGCAGTGGGCTCAAACTTCTCAGTAGCGTCTTCAGTCTCCTCTTTGATTTTTCTCTCTGCATCCCCAGCTGCCGGAGGGGCTTTCTCCTTCTCCTTTTCCTTCTCCTTCTCGGGCTCCTTCTTCTCTTCTGAGGCTACCGAGCCTGCAGGAGAGTCCGGTTGTTTCTTGATGCTGGAGGCAGGCAGCCGGGTGTGAGTGGTCGGGGGCAGGGGGATGGACTGGATCTTCTCTTCCACTACAGGGTCCAGCACCAGCTGCTTTCCTTTCTTGGAGGCAGAGGTTGTCACCTTTAGGAAATGGCCAGTGACCATCATGTGGGCTGTGAGCTGTTGCAAGGTGTCATGGGAGCTGCCGCATTCCATGCACTTGAGTATCTGGGCTTTGCGGGCCTCAAACTGCCACGTGTAACTAGCACCATTCTGGTAGCCATAACGGTTGTTTGGAGTCACATACGGGTTGGCCGTTTTCTGGTCCTTGGCCGACTCACTCAGTGCAACCTCAGTGGCCATACCCGTGGGCTCTGGGGAACAAGGGGATGCCAGGTCCTGGAGCGCTCGCTTCTTGGTGGAAGGGACCAGTTTGGTGATGGCCGGCACAGGCTCCTTCAGAGGCACTTTCTGGTAATGCTTTGTTTTGATCATGTGGACACTGAGGTCTTGCAGGGACTCGAAGGAGTGTCCGCAGTACATGCACTTCAGCACCTTCTGGGCATCCTCCTTCCCCTCCATCTCCATTAGGGAGCGCTTCCTGGGCTTGGACCACCGCTTGGTCTTCTCAGAGTCCTTGTCTCTGTTGTCATCTCGGTAGTGGCCTGTCTCATTCATATGCACCGTCAGTTCCACCAACGTGTCGTAGGCTGCGCTGCAGTCTTTGCACCTGAACTTGCTGGCCCCTGTGAACACCGAGCCGTACAACTTGTTATTCTGCCGGTAGAGCTGCACGGTGCTGAACAGGCTGGGTTCGGGCAGCAGCCCGTAGGACGACGTCTGCTGCAGCGTCTTGGCCAGGGCAGCCTGGTGCCAGTCATAGCCGGAGCTGCTGTTGTTACTGGTGGTGCTGCTATGGCTGGTGCTGGTGCTGCAGCTAGTAATGGCCGTGGAAGCCGTGGTGCAGGTGGTACTGGCGGTACTGGTAGGCGGTGTGGGGGTAGGTGTGGAACTCTCTTTCTGGCTGGCGTCATTGTTGCTGGTGGTAGAGCTGGACTTCTTTAAATCCAATGCTAGGCTAGACCAGCAGGACTCTGAGAATAAGTTTGCATACACGGCTTTGATCTGTGCCAGGCTGTCCTGGGGGTAGGAGACACTGTCTGGACCCTGGAGCTCCTCCTTCTCTTCTCTGGAGGAGGAGCTTTTGAAATGGGCCAGCTGATCACTGCCCTCGCTGAAGGGCGATCCGTAGCCAGCGTCTTGATTGGTGGCAGTGCTGACAGGGGAATTCTGATAGCTCTGGGCTTCTTTGATCTCTGCCTCTTCACTGCACACGAATTGGCTCTCCTGAATGTCCAGAGACAGCTCGCCATCCTCCACGTGCTCCTCAGCTCTCGCGGCCGCTTTCAGCTCTTCTTCGGGAACATAAGCTAGGAGAGAAAAAGGACCCACAGTCAGAGGAGTAAATCATCCTCAAGGACGCAGGCTCCCCAGCAGTTCGATGGTCTTTAAAAAGATGGGTTTCAGCCAGGCTCCCCGCCTACAAGGCCACCCCAACCTCAGTTCCATGTGCCTGCCCACTGGACCTCAGCAAACAGAGAAGGACCGCACTGAGACTGTCCCCACACAAGTGTGCCCTCCTCACAGCCCTTTCTAACTCAGCTCTCCCCCTTCTGCTCTTCCTCCCTCCTGCTTCCCCAACTCCTTTCTCTCTCCCTCCCTTCCTCTCTTTCTCCTTCCCTCTCTTCCTTCTTTCCTACAGGGTCTCAAGTACCTCAGGCTGGCTTTGAACTCGAGATCCTCTTCCCTCCACCCCCACATGTTAGCATTAGAGGCATGCACCACCCCTTCTTAAAGATATCGCTCTGCCTAGAGGCTGGGGAGAACAGGAAGGAACATGCTCTGCCTCAGTGGACCTGCCAGCCCTCTTTGATTTCCATAGGGCACATTTGATGAAATTAGGAGGAACCCAGCTCTCTTCAGACCAATGTATTTCCCAGGCAATATTCTATGTTTTCCATAAGGAAAAATACTCTTTTGTGGGAAGCAGTAAAAAATAATATGGTTTTCACTAAAAACAAATGCTTATCACGTCCTGAGTCTGCTGCCAGGACAAAGCCCAGTGTTACCCACGAAAGAATGCTCAGGGATGACCACAACCATTGTCACACATCGATACCCAAAGCAACACCACACGCCACAGCTAAAGGGAGAAATAAGATGAGCGTCGGCCATCCGGACAGATGTGCTCATCCACACCACAGAACATCATCCAGTCCTAGAAAGGAAAACATTGACCCCTGACCCCACCGAGGCATGGGTGAGCCATGAGAACCCTGCACGAAGGAAAACTAGCTACTTACATAGGACAGATACTGTGAGGTCTGCACAGCAGTCAAGTTCACAGACAGAGAGTGGTGGGTGGCAGGGCAGAGTGGGGTTGGGACAATGGGAAAGGGATGTCCCTGGCTACAGTTTCAGTTTTGGATGCTGAGAAAACGATGGGAGAGTTAGGGGGTGGGGACGGCATCCCAGCAACAGGAATGTTCTGGATGCTGCTGAGTTGTGCCTTTAAAAATGGTTGCAGTGGTCACTATCATGTTATGAGAACTTCATCTTAATAGTTTTTAATTATGAGGGCAGTAGCAGCATATGCCCGGGTGGCTGCCACAGGCCTACGGTTGCCTGCACGTCCGCAGGCTGAAGGACACTAGGTGCCAGGGAAAACCTTGATTCTTACTCCAGGTCATTTTAAATGCTTTGATGTGTGATATATCTTGGTACTGACATTTTTTTTTACTACCTCTTAAAGTTATTTGAGCAATGTGCTTCTCTCTCCCTCCCTCCCCGCCTTCTTCCCCCTCCCTTTCTCTCACAGAAAAACTAGGTGACCTACTGTTTCTTGAGAAAGTAGGAAATTTGAGGTTGAGGTATTCTCCAGCAAGCCCCTATTAGAATGCGCTGGCGTGACCTGAGAGGGGCGTCTCATTAAACATGATCATTCATTATCACATTATCAGAGCCGGGTCCTACGGGAGTGTGGCAAAGAGCACAGGCATTTTCAGAGAGGGATGACAAGAGAGACAAAGAACAGCTCTGTGCCCCGGGGGAGGACGCCAGGGTGGGTGAAGGACCAGGAAGCTTCCACACCTGCAAATGAAAGGCTCCAGGCTTCAGGGCAGGCACTCACAGAACATGAATGACTGCTGTATATACACATACACATATACTTACATACACATAGATACACACATGACAGTGCATGCCCAATCATATAGTATGTCTAAACTCATGCATGACAGCACACATACATCAGGTACATGAGCACATATATGATGATAGTACATGCATAACCACTCCACTGTATGAACACATGCATTACAAATGCATGCATGGTCACCTTGTGCATACAACCACACACCTGAGGGCACATGCACAGTCATCCAGATGTGTAAACTAAACACAATAGAATAGCACTATCATTCCTGTACATATGAGAACACATAACAGCACATGCATAACCACTCCTGCTCACATCTGACATGCCATTCACAGTTATGCACATTTACAAGCACATATGTAATAGGAAATATATGATCATACCATATTGTGAACCTATGCATGACCAACATGCATATGGAAGCACGTGTGTGAGATCACACATGAATGACTACCCCATATACAAGAAGCACACACATATTGTACACACAATGAAAGACTGCTGACTCTGCCACATGGAGACCTCTAAGGCCCTGAAGAACACATGTGCCCCTGTCTTTTTACATCCAGCTCAGCTCTGTGAAAATCCCAAAGCAGTCTGAACATACAGGGCTGGTCCCTGCTCCACTGACGAACCAGGAAGTATCATTCTGCTAATGCTATACCACTAGTGTGAGAAACGGTGCACAGTGTGAGGCCTTGGGCTTCCTCTCCAGGCACCATGTCCTGGTCAGTTTACAGATGATTCTACAGCCCTCCTAGAAAATGGAAGGCTCCCGACATTCTAGGATGACCGCCAGACACACACACTTTCATTCCACTCACAAGAGCTAAATGTTTAAGATATCCAGATCAGGGATACCATGAGGCTCACCGATAAGGCCTATTCCCCCACAGGAAGCTGGGCTGGGCTGTCCTGGCCAGAGAACATGTAAAGGGTATATATAGGTAGTGGCTCATGTCCAGACTATAGGCGTCTGGTATCGGTAGCTTCTTCCCACGTCATCCTATATGTCTGATCTCCCCCTTGTCCCAACAGATATGTAGTCACAGGCACGCCGCCTTCTTCCTACCCTTTCTCCTCTCAAGGAACTACTAGCCTGCACGGTGGTCCTTAGATTGAGCTCACATGTAAATCCTGAGCAATGTCACAGTGCCAGCACAGCAGCTGGTGCCACGGGGACATCGAACACAGCAGACAGTGCCACGGGGACATCGAACAGAACCACAAAGCACAGGGCTCTCAACCTAGCGCCATTCTCTGGCTGCCACCACCCCATTGATGTCTGTCAGCAGCACTGCCTGTTCTCTGAAGTTGGCTGTGGAAAAGAAGTGCTGTCCCTGACCCTTAGAGCTTATGTCTCAGGGGAAAAGAAAGCAGGAGGAGTATGTCGGGGTGGGGGAGGGGACAATGGACCACCGTGGAAACTAGGTCCTTGGTGCCAAGGTTTCTCTCTGTCCCACTGAGTTCATCCACTCTGCTGGAAGTAGATTCTGTTTCTTCTGCCCTGGGAACGCAGGTAGAGTGGCAGAGGTACCCTTGCTGGCTCTGTGCCTGCCGCACTGTAGTCTAGAGTACTGGCCCTGACTTCATCCTTAAAGGCCTATGACCACCAAAGCCTTCCATGTCCCCTACACCTGCTGATGACCACCAGCCTGAAGCTCCGCCCACCCCACGGAGGCCGCCAACCAAAGCCAAGCCTCTGCTGCACGCCACTGGCTGCAGCTGTGTGACAAACACACGCCGGGGACACAGGAAGCAGTGACGAACCATTGGTGGCTTAAACATGGCTTTAAGGGCTGTCTCTCTATGAGGCAGCAGCAGCAGCAGCAGCGCAGAGAGAGAGAGATCAAATTCCCACAGTGAAGAGGGGGGGGGAGATTTTTTAAATTTGATACCTTCTAACCCAAAACCTTTATTCTTGGGTGCGCAGCCTAAGACGGTGGGAAATGAAGCAACTGTTTCAGGCATGAAGACTTACTGCACAGCATCATGACACATTTGCCAAAATCTAAGTCTTCAACAATGAGTTTTCAATACTTCAATAAAAGTAATGTTCTAGGGCATACCTTTTATACTCTAGACTCAGGGTTTGCTATGTAAGAATAAGGATCCGAGTTCAGTCCTCAATTGCATAGACAAAAGTAAGGCGTGTCAGTGCACATTACAGCACCCTGGCCTGGGATGGTGGAGACAAGGCAGATCCCCCGTGGGCTCCCTTGTTACCCAGCCTAACCTAATTAGCCTCATCAGGTGAACAGATCCTGAGGGGTAACACCTGAGATTGACCTCCAGCCTTAACAAGCATATACATGTGCCCACATATATGCACTTACACACACACACACACACACACACACACCATGCCCTAATGACACAGTGAAAGCCAAAAACAACAAGAGAAGAACACAAAGGCGTGTGGCCAGCAGGATAGGAAAACCCTTCTCAGGGAACATTAATGGTGGCTTCACAGGAAGCTGGGTGGTGGGGCAGAGTGGGGTTGGGGCAATAGGAAAGGGATGGACACACCCCTTACGGACACACGGGGTGTGGACTGTTGACATACACGCCTCCTGATAAATACTGTGTTTTCAAAATCTCCTCCAAAGTGTTCCATTAGATTCCCATTAGCCACGCCGGCCATCTCTGACGTCAGCTGTGTAGCATTCCCTGAGCATCCATCGGGTATGGCTGTCAACGGGACCCAGGAGCACGGAGACTAACTGGCTCCTCCTGGGAGGAGGGACGTCAGAAAGCCGCACTCATCACTACTACTTCTCCTGAATGCTGAGCGATCAGCAGGGCTGCACATGGCCCAGGACGAAGCATCCGGCTGTCCAGCATGCCCACACCCATCTCCCTGTCACTCTTTATTCCGTGTCCACCCACAGTGGCCCTCGGAAGACAAGTGCAGTCTTCCAGGCGAGCAAGGGTATGGTAACCTGGTGATGTGGACTTCGGCTGCCCCGGCTGGAGCCTCCACCTCTGCCCATCGTGTTCAACCATACTCCTCTGGGTCCTCGTGCCGAGACCTTCTCCTTTTCAGTGACTTCCCGCTTGTCCCTGCTCTTAGTACACGCCATCCATTCTCAGTCACTGTCTCACCAGGACTCACGAGGAGGCACACGTCCTGGAGTGACAGCTGGGGACATGCATCTGCGCTCCTGCCCACGCCACTGGACACCTCTGCCCACTAGTTTGAGGCTGCCCTGCAGCCCTTTCTCCCTTCCAAAGCAGCGTCTAATCACCCAGTCTGTTCCCAGCCCCACCTGTGAGAACCTCCACTTTCAAATGCTGGAGACAAACAGAGTTCTGGCATCTCCAGCTAGAACTCTAAGAATCTAAAATCCGCAGAATTTCATCTCTAAGTTCAGCACCTGCAGAGAAGAGTGGCCTGTGTCACAGGATGAAGGCCATGAAGAGTCCCCAAGCCTGGAGTCTGCCGTCTGACAGCAAGAAGGGCTTCCCATACCCTCACTTTAGTAGCCACAAAGGCAGAGCCTGTTCAAGTCACAGAGGAATCCCAGAGATGTTGGGAACCAGCCCCGACCTGCAATTCCTGCCATGCATGCAACAGGTTATCCTATTGACCCTGGGATTCGGGGGTGATCCAAAGAAAAGGGTGCTCCCAGGATGTGTGACGTTGGAGTCAAGAGAAACAGAGGGCAGACTTGCACTTACACGGGCTGGGCCTATGATCACTGTGGTCCCTGTTAAGGGACTGCCAGCTGCCTTTCTGTCTGGCACAAAGAGAGGGAAAAGGGACAGACTCAAGGCCTGTTGATCCCAACAGAGAGGTAAGGCCAGCACACATACTTGTTCCTTGAGGCCTTACTCTTCCCAAAGTAAGTAATGGAGAAGCCTTTAATGTTACAAGAATTACCACGGCCCGTCAGCCAGTGCTGCGTGTATTTGTTGCCGTGTCTGTTTCTGTGCTCTCAGAATTCACCTTGAAATCCAATCGTGGCCGAGGCGATCAGGAGGGACTTTGGGAAGTGCTTATGCCACAAGGGTAGAGGCCACAGGAGAAGGATTAGTGCCCTCCTAAAGCAAGGTCCAGAATGCCACTGTGCCCGTTCCTGCACAGGGGCACATGGGGAGATGCGAAGACCTGCTGCCAAAGGTTAAGGAGCCTGGCTTTCTGGCCTGTGAGCTGGAAAAAATAGGTTCCCATTGTTTTGTTTTGTTTTTTATCTCACCCTGAATGTGACACTGTTTCAGGGGCTAGAAGGCACCGAGACATCTGCTCATCTGTAGTGCACCCTGAAGATGCACACGCAGAATAAACAACAGCAAGCACACACTAACACGCCCAGTGGCCTACTCTCCTTGTGCTGCTATGGAAAGGCTCCCCAGCTCAGACGCATGACAACAGGAAGAAAATGACAATCAGCTTGCCTCATGGAAGTGGGCTCCGGGTACCAGGCGTGACGTGTGGCCTGGTCGATTATCAGGGATCCTCTCTTTTCATGTGGCCTAGAGCACCAGGAAGGCAGGCAGGAAGCCCAGTGTGGGTCTCAGGGCTGCACCCAGCAACCTCTGGGGGGAGGGGAAGGGGGGAGGGAAGAAGAGGGGAGAGGAGGGGGGAGGGGAGAGGAGGGGGAGGGAGAGGGAAGAGGAGGGGGAGGGGAGGGGAAGAGGAGGGGGGAGGGAAGGGAAGAGGAGGGGGAGGGGAGGGAAGAGGAGAGGAGGAGGGGAAAGGAGGGGAGAGGAGAGGGAGGGGGAGGGGAGAGGAGGAGGGGAGGGAAGAGGAGAGGAGGAGGGGAAAGGAGGTGAGAGGAGGAGAGGGAGAGGGGAGGGGAGAGGAGAGGAGGAGGGGAAAGGAGGGGAGAGGAGGAGGGGAGGGGGAGGGGAGGAAAGGAGGGGGAAGGGAGAGGAGGAAGGGAGGGGAGGAAAGGAGGGGGAGGGGAGAAGAGGAGGGGAGGGGAGGAAAGGAGGGGGAAGGGAGAGGAGGAGGGGAGGGGAGGAAAGGAGGGGGAGGGGAGAGGAGGAGGGGAGGGGAGGAAAGGAGGGGGAGGAGAGAAGAGAAGAGGAGGGGGAGGGGCAGCTCATTCCACCTGCGCTCTCTTTTCCTCATTAGCCCACACCACCACCCACACCACCACGGGGAGAGATGGCGCTGAGGAAAGTAGATGTTTAAAAGTATCAAATAAAAAGCCCAGGTCTTTAGTCGCTGCTTGGTGACTGCCTTACAGGGAACACCAACTTTGCTATTGTATGACCACCTGGTGAGGCGACAATCGGACCAAATTGCATGTTTATGTACACCAAACTTTTTTTTTTAACTGGCAAACGTGATACTCCTGAACAGATGGCCATTATATCAAAATACATTTACTCCAAGGGACCAGTTCACAAAAGGGACGCACGCACACCGAGAGGATGGGTGTGCGGCTTCAGATCACCACAGAATCCAGCAAAACACAACTTCTTCCAAATTTATAAATTTACCAATTTGTAAAGTAACTTCACCTTTGCCATGGAAAGAGCAGGTGGTTTTAGCTAGAGTCTGAATCTATCAAGGAAAAAGATGCAGAGAAAGCAGAAACAGGCAAAACACATTCTTTCCTAGTCTGAAAAGAACATAAAAATGTAAGCAAGATATACATTAATTTGCTAGCGGGGTTTTGATTTCTCAGAGGAAAGCTGACGCCCTGCCAAGCAAGGCTGAAAGGCCACTTCTGTTCCACTGTGATAGGGACAAAAATGTTTCTATCACTTCTGCAAATTTTAGTTGCTGGTAGGGATTGCTAACGCATCCTATTGTCCATGCGTTCGACTTGTAAGAGAAGTCTCTTTACTTAGGACCCAGTAGAAGCCATCCCTAAGAACTGCAGGGCCAGCAAGTAAAATTGACCTCCCCTCACTTCCAATTTTAATTAGGAATACATAGGCAACTGCCCCAAAACAAATAAAATTTCTTCTTTCTCTCACTGCCCCAGAATTCAATTTGAAATTAGCTTAGAAGTAAGAAAGCATCTCCCAAGCTCCATCCTGATCTGCCCACAACTAAATCAGATGTTAACCTTTGTCTCAAGCTGGTGACGTCACAACACAACTTTAGCAAGGATGGCCCATAAACCAATGAGGAGCTTTCTGACCCTCAATGGGATCAGGGAGAAAGGGAAGAGGGAAAGGTCAGAGGGAAGTTAGAGTGGACTGAGAAAGCGGGGGGTGCACCCTCCTAACCCTCCTACGCACTGAGGACGGGGTGGGTCTCTTCTCTTCTGGACACACAGATACAGGTATACAAGGGAACACTCCCTGGGGACAGGGGTGGGTCTCTTTGGCACACACAGATACAGGTATACAATGGAACACTCCCTGGCTCACTCAAGATGTGGGAACCCAAAGCCAAGCACCAGGGAAAGACATGTTCTCAGTCATTTCCCCAGATGGAAAGGACAGACCCCACCTGCCCCATTCCACGCTAAGGCAGAGGAGGGGTCTAATCTATTCACCCAGTATTAACAAGTAACCCACAGAGCATGGGGCCCGAGCCCAGGAGTGTCTGATACCCCCAAAACAGTCATTTTAACTAACTGGTGGGACTCTCCTGGTAGAAGACAGAAGAAATAGGATTCAGGACCAATGCATGGCCTTTACCCTGACTCACACCTCAGCAAGCAGGGCAAGCCTGTGAAGAATGCCACCGCCAGACCCACTGCCCTTGCTCCCTGGCACACTGCAGCCCAGAGATCACATCTTCTGTAAGTTCCCTTCCCTGGACCTCAGCTGGGGGTCTTGGGACTTGGGACTGGGAGGGGAAAGAATCACAGGCTCCACAGTACCTGAAACCACTGCACATCCCAGAATGCAGTCTGCATCAGAAAGCCAGACGCGCTGTTTTCTAAGGCACACTGACTAAAAGATTGTCGATCTGTAGACAATTACAGTATGTACTGACTCGAGCTAATAGCAGGACGTAGTGAGGGCGCTGAGGAGCCTTTGGGGCACCATGTTAGGGAAGCTTTTTATCTTCAAGGATGCTACAATAGACGCCAGTTTTCTGAGAACACGAGGAATCCTGAGCAAACATACCTCACGATGGTTTCTGTTCCTGGTCAGAAACTATGCACATGATCCCACAGCACCCGGCGTCCCTCAAATCTCTCTAATAAAAACATTGGTGTTTGAACCGAATTATATCTGCCCCATCGTGACAGAGAATGTGATTTCATCAGAATAATTACAGGGTTTTTTTTTTTAATATTGTCATTGAATCCTCAGAATTGCTTTCAAAGATGCTTCCTTAAAAGATTTTCCATGGGAGAAGGAGAGAACTTTTAAATCCAGCTGGAGGAATGATTTATCAGCACCTTTGTTTTCAGCACATGTGATACTTTCCTAAAACTCCTTTGTTTTATATAGGCTACGATTTTCTAAAAAACCTTTCATTTCCATGTGCACAAATGTCCTGGCATACAGAATGGTATTTGTAGAGATTGCTATTTCTACAGATGAAACTGGGAACAAAACACGTTACAAGGTGAATGGATATAATTTTCTGGTCTAACAGGTTTTTTAAAGGAAAGAGTCTGATGAACCCAGGAAGTAAAGTCACCCCATTACCTTTTCTCCAGGGACACCCCCACCCCACCAGCAGCATCCATGCGCCCCTCCCTCTGAACCTCCATCACAGAAGTCTCGTGAATGAGCAGCCAGGAATTGGTAACTGCAGTATAAAATTCTCCTTTCACAATTACTTACAGAAATAAATGACATCTTCCCCATCAACTAAAACAAAGACTCCGAATCATCATTTCTGCTATTTCTCCTTGTGTCAAAACAGCTTTGCTGGCACTTCCCCGCCCTTCCTGAGCCTGGCAGGACGGTCGGTGGGTGCAGAGTGTGGCAGTATGAACATATTCAGTATGTCCTGCCAGGGGTGGATGGGGGGGGCAGGGAGCTGTCTCAGGAACCACGAGAACAGAGATGGACCAGCAGCGTAGGAAGGCCGCAGGCATGCGCACACCGCACACGCTCATGCACGTGTGCAATGTCTATGTTTACAGGTGTGTGCTCATGTGTGTGAACCTGATAAATTTCCTACCCCGACCGGTCTCAAGACAGGAATCTGAGAAAGAAACCTATGATCAGACTTTAGTTTTCTGAAAATTAAATCTTGTTAATAATTTTTGTTATAAAATGTGCCTTCTGGGTGCCAATGTGTCCCTAAAGATGTGCTGTCATCCCGAGCCATGTTAGATTCTGCACGTTCTAATACGAGTGGACAGAAGGCAATGTATACAGCCCTGTTACAGCTTAATGTGACACCAACCATGTGTGCCCTGATGGTTTACAACGTAAATACACACATATTGTCTGAAAAAATATTTTCATCTCAAATCCTAACTATATAATGAGGCACAAACATCGTATCTTTGGCAAATTAGATAAAAACTATATTTTTCAATTCACAGCCCAAAATTGTTTGGAACATCTTTGTTTCCTTAAAGAAAACACAGCTCGCTCTTGTCAACAGTCATTTTAAGGATGGTGAGAAGTGACAGCTGTATTTGTTTTTTAATGACTAAATGTAGTAAAGTTCCCAACTCCCCCGAGTCTTACTAACACTGGCTCGGAGCAATTAGGTCTGTGCCCCCCTCCCTGAGCCTGTGTCTTAATCTGCACCCCAACTATGCACAAAGCACAGGGGTGCTTCCTAACCACCCTACTTCGTATTCCCTCCCAGAATGCTCCAGACTTCTGCCTCGTCACCACTATTGTCCCTCCTCAGATAGCTGCACAAGCGTGGGTGCTCTGTTCAGCAAGCCTCGCAACAATAGAAGACAGGCTTCTGGGAACACACTCCATGCTTCAGTCAGCATGGGATCCACTGTGAGAGAAGCCAGCAGGTTCCAACAGGGCTGCCCCAGTACCCACCCCAGAACAGAGTCACATACACCTGTGGCAACACTCTCTGACAGGAAGCATTTGGCAAAAGTGCAAGGCACTCTAAGGAAAGGATGCTCTAAATGGGAGTGGCTGCAGCCTCTCAGATACCCATCCTCAGTAAAGAACAACAGGCTGGTTGACCAAAGGTTTTCACTTCACGTGTGTGTGTGTGTGTGTGTGTGTGTGTGTGTGTGTACATGCATGTAGTATACATGTTTTATGTGCTAATGGATATAGGCACACATGTAACATGTGCACATGTTTGGAAGTGGCTTTCTCATTTCCTCTCCACTGCATTTAATGAGACAGATTCTCTTGCTGAACACAGTGCTCTCTGACTGTGCTAGTCTACCTAGCCAGCTTGCCTCAAGGATCCCCTGTCTCAGCTTCTGGAGGGTTCCAGGATTCCAGGCATACCTGGCCAAGGAGCTGGTTACTACAGTCTCGTTACCAAGCTATGTCCAAGTCTGGGCAGGAGGCAGTCGTGATCCTTGACATAGCATTTCAGCATGAGAGCTGTCAGATACTCCACATTTGTGTGCTAACTGTACACAGCTATAGGCTCCCGGGCACATCTGAAGGTCCCTTGCCTGCAGTCAGAAGCTAGTTGCCGCTCTAGAGCAGTAGTGGGGTTACAGGGTGTGTGGCAGTGGGGTTACAGGATGTGTGGCAGTGGGATTACAGGGTGTGTGGGCAGCAAAGACCTAAGTTCCTATTTAAAAACATTTCCAAATAGAATCAACAATTCACATAAAACGGTTCTTCACATGAGCAACTTCTGGAAACGGTGATTTTTACCAAGAAAGAAATGGTTATCCCCAAAGTGTATTATTTATAGTTAACAAGGAACTAGGGAGAAGGACAGAGCACCTCCTCCTTTTACATCTCAGACAGGGTCTTCCACCGCAGTAGCTCGCCATGGTGGTCTCTGTAGCTGGAGATGACCTTCACCACACCCCATTAGGGGAGCACACCAACATGGAGCACCCTGTCCCAGGTTCTCCCCCTCCCCCCAGTGAAGCGAGCTTGTGGTTAGCAAGGTCTGCCAGAGAGATCGAGGGGCTGGTGTAGTTCTGCTGCGATTTTATCTCTGAGACTCGCTGGCTCTTCCTGCGCCATCTGATAAACTATCCATCCCGCATTCTCATTAGGCTCCCATCACCAAAGGGAGTGGAGATGGATCCGTCTGGACCCCTCCCTTTCCTCTCTGTCGGGTGATTTCATTGAAATGTTCATTTTCATCCCTGCCGGCAACATTAGAATGGAAGTATTTAACCTGTTTCCATTACTTATACAAATTGCCATTATGGGGTAGGACAGATGTTAGAATCACGCCACATGACTAACTTCTGTACATCCTTTACAGGAGCTGTAGGAGCAGCAGAGCGGCTGGGTCACAGCACCGGACCCCGTCACGCGTGTGCTGCTCCCCACCCGACTCATTAACTTTGCACGTCAGCTTTTGCACTTTCTGCGTGAAAATTCCCAGGCTGTTTGGACTCATTTAATTTGGAAAGAGAAACCTTTGTCGGGGATAATGTTTTGATCAGGTGTGTTGAGAGAGAAGGGGAGAGGCAAATGGGTGAGAGGAGGAATGGGGGGGCAGGAAGAAAGAGCTCAGAAGGGGAAACACCTTGTCGAAATGTTCCCTTCCCCGGGGAATGATGAAAGAGAAGGCGGTTGGAGCCCCTAGTACTCAAAGATGGCTGTCACTTCAGATAGGCACGGGCACAACTCACCTCGACAGGTGACAATGTTGTGGAGCAAAATCTTGCTGCATTATTGAGCATGCTGGGTAGGACTCGGAAGACTGCAGGCCCAGGATGCCTGGGGCACCCAAGGAGGGAAGTCGGCAGGTGAGTGGATTTTGCTTCACTTGTCTCCTTGAGTGAAGGAGAGAGAGGTTCCCGGTGGATATGAAGGCACAAGAGGCACAGTCCAGGTCCAGAACAGTCTCCCTGACCCCAAACTCCGTGCCCACAGACTAATCAGAATCTGCATTTGAGATTCTGGTGTTTTACCTTGAACACCAATTCCGAGTCTGAGGATGTTTCCCCACTGAACACGTCCAGACACCAGCTACAGGCGATATGCTTAAAAATGTTCAAGGTGGCATCGGCAGGATTTCTAGGAAGCCTCTAAACTGAAAGCTTCATTTGTGGACTATAACAAACTGACAAGTTATACTCTGTCTCTGTGTACAGGAAAGTCCTCTTAAGAGCAGTGGATCCCGACACTACCACCACACCTCATCTAATTCTGTTTCCCCGTCCCTCCCTTCTGCCTCCGTAGGCTCTGCCCACGAAACCATCAGAAGGAAATGTTGAGTGTGATTAAATCAATGGAGAGAATACATGATGATATTCACCGGTAGAGAGAAAGAGCTCATGGGCAAAGATCTAAACAACAGGACACAAGTGGGCTCCCAAACACAAGTCAGCAAAGCTGAGAGATGCAGGAAACAGGCCCACAGGGCTGGCTGACAGACACGCACACATGCACACGCACACACGCACACACGCACACACACACATGCGCACACGCACGCACACACGCACATGCACACACATGCGCATGCATACACACACACACACACACACACAGACGCATACACACACTCTTCCTAGAAGGAGTAGAAGCCCACTACTGACAGCACCAGCATTTGCTCCCCAGTGGCAACAGTGAAACCCAATGTCAAACAGAAACAGAATACAATGGAAAACATCCCGGTGAGACAAGAATTCCCACGCTACAGAAGCAACTTGTCTGGAGAATGGATAACAAATACAGCATCGTCACTGTGTGCCCATGGAGAGTGGCGTCAGCACCACGTCTGGCACAGGAAGATCACTCGGATGGCACAGCACCAAGCACTGCTCAGTACCTCTCCCTGCCTTGAGATCACAATCCTACGGTCACCCTATCTATTGCCAGGTGGGGAAACTGAGGCACAGAGGTTCAATGAGGGAGTTCCATACAGCCAGGGAAACACCAAGAGTTCTCCCCAGCACTCTGTTCCCACCTGGGCTCTTGACACACCCATGCTGTTGCTAAGCAGTATTCTCCTCCAACAGCAGCAGGAGTTCGGGTCAAAACAGACTAGAAAGGAAGGTCTTTTTCTCCAGAGGTCAGTAGCACTGGTCCTGGGCAGCCCAGCCTAACAAGCTTCAATTCTGGTTATCACAGGCTGCAGAGAAGGATATTTGGAGGCCTGCCACTTACAGGCTGCTGTAGAGCCCCCATGGGACTGTTTCAGCCACATCTGGCCAGGTACTGTCAGACCCAAAACAGGTCAGCACTCTCCAGAAAAGACCGAAGAACATGCTTGGTGACAGAAGCCAGCTGCTGTAAGTGCTGGCCGTGTTTGTGTAGTGAGCTTTCCCCTATTGCCACTATGGTATGCTATGCACAGTGCACTCACACGGAAAGGGGCCGTGGTTGAGTAGACAGCTCAGTCAGGAAAGCTACACAGCGTGAGGACCCAAGTCCAACAGCCAGAATCCACAGCCAAAGCTAGTTAGACGTGAAATCAAGTCCTGGGGAAAGGGACAAGGGAGCATGCCTGGGGGCTTTCTGACCAGCCAGTCCAGGAACATACTAAGAGCTTCCACATATATGTGCACACGTATGCTCACACATTTACACACACATGTGAACATGTGCATACTTGCATGCACACACACACACACACACATACACAGACACACACATACATGCGTTGTGGGAGACAGAAACAAATCTCTTTCTAACCATGTCAAGCCAGTTTTCTTCCATGGGGTCCTGCCTGATCTGCTATCATCTGCTTCCTATTGAAGAGGCTCCAGCCAAGATATATGGGACATCCTGCCTGGACTCTCCCTATGGAGAAGCCTTTGCCTCCTATAGCTTCCCTATGGTGGCACGAGTCTGTAATGGGTCTTCCTGCTGGTGCGGGTCTCCCTGGGCACGGAACAACACCTTGGCAGATCTTGGCAGCTAGCACAGGGCCTGGAACACAACAGATGCTTCAGAATTGGTGGCCAGAAGAGTGAATTAAACAGAGAGAGGACAGTGACTTAATTCAGGGCAAACTGACATAGATAAATGCATGTTGCTTCCTTCACACACATGCAGTGAAGAACCTTTCTGAATCACAGCAGAGAAACTTCTTTTACCAATCCTTACTATAAAACACTTGCTTAATAAAAAAAAAAAAAAATCCCACTTCCACATGCTGGCCAGCTAGCACCTGTATCTGTCAACACTAAACCTCCTGGCCGTCAATCAAACCCGGTTCTGCCAAAGTTCTGACGGCCCTAATGATTTGACTGTGAATAGGAACAACACATCAAGCGGAATCATAAAGGAAGAAAATGGGGTGGAAAAGGGAAAAAACAACCACTCTGAAATCTTGTCTCAGAAGATCCATCTTTCCTGAGATGTGCCTCCCGCTAAATCAGTAGGAATATCTGTCAGAGATAGCCTGCTACACCATTTGGCTGATGTCAAACCTAAATAAACCAGATCAGAAAACCAGCAAGTGGCAGAAGAGAAATGAAGGGGCTTGGAGCAGCCGCGCTGTAACTCGCATGGTTTGCTTGCTGATTTTGGGGGGAGGGGGGGAGGCAGTCGTGGCAATCGGTGGCGGCAGTCATTTGCGGTACTAATGTCCAATTCAGCCTTCTTTCATTCTCCTGATTTAGGTGGTCAGAGTGGTCTCGTAGGCGACACGGGGAAGCTGTGCTGTTTAGCAGGCTGTTTAATGGGAAACTGGCAGTCTTATTTCTTCTCTAGATTTGGTTTGTCACTGGGTCTCCATTACATGCCACTCAGCTTTGATGTCTTTGGACAGGACTGATCAAAAGATGTCATTTGACCTACACAGCATGGCAGAAACTTGGAGAAGTCTCATAAAGCGACACTCTGGCTGTAAATAAAATGACATTATTATTTCCTCTCTCCCATCATGTAGAAAAGCCAATTATGGTAATGCACTGCACGTCAATGAAAATACAGCAATCTTTTTTGGAGCAGCGACTGCAGGCATCAGTATTGCAACTCTCCTTCCTGGGAAAATTTGCCCATTGGAAAATGAAGAGGAAGAAGGTGCTAGATGTCTTAAAGACACTTAATAAAATCCCGGACAGCCGAGAGAAGTGCAAGTCAGCAAAACAATTGGAGGCGTCAAATGCAAACGGTTAAGTTTCCAAATTATCTAATAATTTAATCTTCAGTGATTTATATTCTGTCACCAAAATGGCCAGTATCATGTCCCATGTCTCTTAGCATTTGACTGACAGCGAAGCGATTTATGGTACTAATAACCCCGTTGTACCCACCACTTCTGAAGAGGCCAACTGGGGGAGGGGGTTTCCCGACCTTGTTCCTGAGATTCATTTAGAAGTGATGTCATGGGGCACAGTCTTGTCTGCCCAAGGTCTGCAAGACCATCTGACAATCATGCTGGATGCCGTCTCTATTGTTTTAGAATACCCCATTTTATTATTCCACAGATTCAAAACAATCTCCATCCCTCCCTTACTTAAGAACACCTTAGTCAGAACTAAGCATGCACACAAATCCCTCAGTTGCTTTCTAAGGAGCTAGCTTCCACCGGACACACCTGTGCTACAGTCAGAAATTCAAGGACCTTGCTAACAGTCTGTGTCAGGCCCACTCAAACAGTCTCCTGTTGTTTTGCCCTGAGGCAGGGACCAAACCATCCAGCCTCTCGAGTGCCCTCTTGTTTCTGCCTCCAAGGGACCCTGGCCTTTAAGGATCAAAGTGGTGTGATGCTGGCCTCGGTGCCCTGCAGGTTCTACAGCGTGCCTGTCTGTGAGACTTCTCTATTCAGACCATGAGAAGGCAGCTTTGGAGCCTTCACAGGATTGTGGGTAGACCAGGTCAGCTACACAGCAAGGGTCCGCTCGGGGGTACATTTTAATCTTTCTGTAATCATGGCATAACATTCATTTCCAGGGGAGGGGGGAATATTCCTGTGATTTGTGTCTATTTAAATCAAGGAAATAGAACTGTTCCAGAACCACTACATCCACAGGAGAAAGAAAAACTTTTTGGCTATGTCAGAAAATTCTTTGACTGTCCCAATTATTTGGGTTAATTTTTTATCTCTGTTATATTAAGTCATCTCTAAGCATATTCTACAACTACATCTTTCTCCCCTGCAATGTAATTTTAGTACATAATAAAGTATGGATTAAATTTAGAAGCTTCAACAAATTGCAGTAACTTTAAATAATATTTGTCATGTCAATAGTAGCAAGGGCTTCCCAAAAAGATGGTATTTGTAAGGCTGCAAATTTTTATCAAAAAGCCACTGCCAGGAATCCACACTTCTACTCGTGCATCTTGGGAACCTATATGGTGCTTTTGATATGAGTACCTTTGACTGCAATGTCCAGGGAGACAGCCCAAGGAAAGCATGAGCTGCCCCAGGTCTGTCCTGGTTTTTGATTTTCTGAGGATATCACATGTCAGTATTGTCTTCACAATTAACACTCATCTGTGCATCCAGAAGGCCATGGTGATTACTACAGGTTCTTTTACACCCATCAATAGGCAGGTCAACATGGCCCCAAACTGCCTCCTTCCCAGAGCTTCACATAACAAAAAGATACTGACTTCTTGTTGCAGAGGCCTAATATTATCAAGAGCTAGAGATAAGTGCATTGTGCTGAACTCTCCTGTTTTCCCCCTCCCCAAAGAACTTCTATTTAATATCAGATTCCTGAACCGAACAGAAAAATCTGGAGCAGATGGTTATGTCAATATCAACAAGTAAGTCTGAGGGCCAGGAGGCCTGGCTCTGGAGGGCACACACATATACACATCATGGCCCACAGCTGGTCACCTCACCACTATCCACTGTGTGACTAGTAAGCTGTGAAGCCTGGTTTGGGCCACCATCCACCATCAGCCACAGGATTCAGGGTGCTGATAAAAGCTAACCTTAATTAGGAGTTTCCTCTAAGTCCCCAGGGGCCTGGAGGTCAAAGACTTGGACTTTGTAAGCAATGCAGTTTAGAACCAAAAGTGAGGCTGAAAGAGATGCTTCCATTCACAGAAGCACCAGGACTTGAGTTTGTTCCCCTAAAGCTCATAAGAAACAAGCAACAACAGAAAACACAGTAGCATGCGTACAGGAAGCCAGAAAGGCGGGTGCTGGGGCTCACTTGTCCACCAGCACCCAATGAACAAGTTCCAGGGAAAAGACAAGGTAGCAACTGCTCCTGAGCAATGACACCTGAGGCTGACCTCTGATGTCCCCAAACACACACAAACCGGCACATGTATGGACACACATATATGCACAAGAGAAAAGCAACAAAAAACAATCCCGAAGCTCACAGGGAAAAAATCCATAGTTAAGCTGTCATGGCAAGTGTATTCAGTAAACATAAGTGCTTTATTGCCTTTTAGGTGGGAATTCATGAGCTGTATATAGGAAGAAAAGACAAAATTCATCATCAGGCAAGAATTACAGAGTCTTCCCATAGTCCTGAGTTGGAAGAGGTCTAGTCTGGAATGAGGTGCTGCGATCAGAGGACAGACTTACCCACTGATATATCATTCCTTACCCCAATATTAAATTTTATGTGGAAATGTAGGAATTTAAAAGCTTCACATTTTTGTGTAATAAAAAAGAAATACAATATCCTGTTGCCACGCACAGTGACACTTCGTGTAGGAAAGAAAACCATTCTCCTTAGCTACTCTTTGAAATACGACCTAAGACGTCATTTAATTTTTGAAAACCCTGAGGTCATGTAACACACTTTCTCTGTCATTTGTAAGTACATTAACTCAGTGGTCATACGACAGCGAAATTATGATAATGGGCTGCTCACATGGGTCAGACAGGCAGTGCACTTCATGTTAGCTTCAAACAATGTCAGGACACAGCCCAAATGAGACAGGACAGCAGAGGGAGCAGATTTTACTTTTCAAAAGTATCTTTGCCTGGATCCCATACGTGCACATGAAGAAGACACAAGATCTGACATCAGTGCTGAACGTCAAAGAAGCAATGCCAGGGAAACAACCAATTCCTACCCACACACTCACACACACACAAGAACAAACACCCACATAAATATGCACACATGCATGCATATCACATCCATCACACACAAGTGCTTTAAAATCAAAGGTGAAAGTTGAAAGGTCAGAGTCAACTTAGGTCTCCTTTCCAAACATCACTACTATGGTCCAAGATGCAAACATATTCCACAGGTAAAACCAATCTATTAAATTATTCTAAAATAGTAGCATGTTTAATATACCCATATAAGCAGAAAACAAACCTTTAAGTAATACTTCTCTTGTAAGCTGAGCTTTTCTGAGAAATCAGAAGACCCAGGAAGTCCAAAGATGTTTTACTATGAATGTGCATCTTTGATTAGACTAGTTACAGAGCGAGAGATGCGGCCAGGGAGATGGTTCAAGCCTGTGTTTTCCTTACCAGCATTTGGGCCTGACTTTAATCTCCAGCATCCATTTGAAAAAGGTGGGCAGGGTGGTGCTCATGTGTAAGCCCAGTGCTGGAGAGACAGGCAGAGTCCCAGGGGACACTCACGGGCCAGTCAGCTTGTTCCAATCAGACAGCTGTAGCATCCCAGGGTCTCAAAAAGTAAGGTTAACAGTGCCCTAGGAACAACGCCCAAGGTTGACCTCTGACCTCCCTATAAATCATATATATGTGTATGTACAGAGAGACAAGAGAGAACCCACAAACACAAAAGACATACCTAAAGAGTTTGTTAAATAGAAGTCCCCTTCCCCTCTATTTTAAAGAAATAAAAAGAAAATGACAGATATGCATCTAAAGTTTAAAAATAGAACTTTCTTACAGGACACTTAAGTCTACATCTTCTTCTGATTCATGTCCATGGGGTTACACCTAAGAAACGCTGTCATCCTTGACTGTGGGCGGGTGGCTGTGTCTCTAATTAGCCTCCGGAAGACCCTGCCAAAGAGCCCACCTCAGGCAGCCACCTTGATCTCAGGGTAATTTGCTAACTACCTGTGTATCAGAGTGCAATCCCCTCTAAATAGCCCTTTGCCTTTCTTCTCCTTCTCTCTATACTAAAAGGGGAAAAAAATCTGTCAGTATAATAGCTCCTGGGAGAACTCTAAGCAGAGGTTGATGAGCACAAAGGCAGAGAAACACCATCCGAATGCAAAAGTTAACTGAACAGCAAAGATAATTGCTAAGATAATTATTTTGATAGAAGCCAGCTGAAAGCTTCAGTCCTGTGTTTTACCGTTCCTGTAAAGGGTAAACTATCCGTTTCAGATCTTTGCTATTCGCATACATATTTACTGGATGACATTTTGTTTTCAATTTCTTTTTGGAAAACAATCATAACAAAACCCAGGGACTTTAAGCGGATAACTAGCTAGGTAAAATTTTAACATATCTCTGTCAGGATGATACTATAATTTTATAAACGAGTGGCATGGCCTAACCTTGTGAAGCAGGCTTGCCAGTCTATAAAACCTTGTGTTTCACAGGAGGGAAGAAACACAAAGGATACTTTGGGCTATTGTACAGTCAGTATCTGTGGCTTCCTCCTCCAGACCTAAGGGGCTGACAATGGAATTTAACGTCGAATAACTACTGTAGCCTTGAGCAAAGATACAGTTACAGCTCAAAAGCATCCTGATTCCCGACTGTTGCTGGAGTCGGGGTATAAATCAACAAATGCATCCACTCTTGCTTCTGCGGATGGCTCCCTCCACATACAAAATACAGGATCAAAAAACTTGGTTAAAAGGTCATTTTGTTTTTCTCAAAGCCATAAAAAACTGAGTAGCTAGATCAGCCGTGCATATGTAAATCGGCTCAGAAAAAGCCTGCTTTTCCTTCACACTGAGTTACTGTATCTGTATAAAACGTTGATACCTACAGCAAGAATAACAGAAAGCAAAAGCTCTATGGTCTAATTGCTAAGATGGAAGTAAGAAACATAGACATATTGGACACAGTTATTTTCTCCCGGCCCTATTACTAAAGCCAGACATTTCCTTAACTGATAAACATGTATTTAAATTAATTTAATTGTGTTAAGGGGTAGGCATGGTACTATTTGCATGTAAGACGGGGGCTTCTAAAATACACAATGTGGTGTCACAGAATGTATTGGTTATTGGTAACTCATTTATACTGCTATTTATTACAAAATGAAAGTGTGTCTCATTTTAAGAAGAACAAAGAAATCTTAAGATTATTAAGACAGTAGTAAAAAAAAAGAGGGGGTGCAGAAATGCAGGTGGAGCCTGCTCAGATGCCTAAGTCAGAGATAAAAGTTGGATCTGATTTTACCTGAGAAATAATGTTAGCTTGATAGATTATAGCCCTGACAAACGATTCCATACCCTTTTTTTTTTTTAAAACAGCTTTGACCACAGGTGACAGGTTAATTGTAACAGTTAATGAAACCACATCCTAAACACACCAGATCACCATGCAGGCAGCAAGATGCTGAGAAAAGCACAATCAGAAAAGAGAATTTTGTTTCTCACAGCAGGGCAAACATGGCTGGAGTGCCTCAGGTAAGATCTGCAGCCAGCAGTGTCTCTGTTCCTACTCAGTTAAATCAGTAGCTGAGACCCACTGCAACCTAAGCGTGTGCTTCAGCCCCTTAGAGAAAGGTAGAAGTGGGTACCAGGCACAGAACAAGAAAACACGCCAGGGAGACGGTGCCCCCTCCCCGGGGTTGTCAGCACACTGAAGATAAAGTGGACATCCACGCAGCCCAAGAATAAGCAGCAGAAACCTGGCGGGGCAGGGGAGAGGTAGGCATGCTGGAAGGCAGTTTCTGGGATGCTCTGGAGCTGCCTGAGGGGTGCTCCTGGGCTCGAGATGACATAGACACCAGGACTTGGAGAAGGTGTGACAACAGACACCGGAGACCCTCCTCAGTGTGGAGAGGGCACGCTTCTGTCTGCAACACCAATCTTGAGGCAGAGGTATATATCCAACCCAAATTCATTTTAAAGACAGAAATTAACAATTTCTCAGGTTCGACAGGACACATAATAGAGTCCCAGTCCGGAAACACACTGCCAGTCTTTCTAAATCATATGCTTAAACGTGGTAACCGCAGTCTATCAGCTGGTAACCGCCAAGCACCGCCAATGGCTTGGCACACACTAGGCAAGCATTTGACGAATCCATCAAAGAACATAGGAAAGCACATATGACTGTCTGTCACACAGTGCACGCTGCAGGTCCCGCACAGGTCCTGCTTGCTTGTGCCTGTCATGACATTTTGATTGTATGCTGTTGTACAAAAAAAAAAAAAGAAAGAAACAACAACAAAAAAAAAAAAAAAAAAAAAAAAAAAAAAAAAAAGGAGCCGGCACTTCCAGAAGGTTGGTGGTGGCCAGAACCTGCTGTGAATCCTATGGGGACTGAGGAAAGTTTTCTGAGCACATCTTGGGAGCTAGACCCTATTATCCTGGGAAGCCACAGCAGGCACAGGCCCCACCTCCTGAGGAAAACACCTGGGGAGCTCTTCCCAAGACCAAGGTCCTAGGATGTGGTTTACAGGACAGCCTGATCATGCCCTTGACTCCCATGGCAGCCACTAGCTTGCCTTCCAGTCAGCCTCTGAAGTTCCCTGGGTATAAATGACTCCAGCTTAGTTCCCAGATCCCACAGCGGGCCCCGGCCTCTGCAGGCGTACTGTAACATAAATGCAGCATGTGCTCTCCTTTTCTTTGTTTGTGCCTGTCTCGTCCCCACCCTCACACACTAAATAATGAATACTTGAGAAAACTTAAACATTGTGTTTCGCTTAAAATCCCTAAAGTGGGTCTTCTCTTCTGCTAAACATACTAAGCATCTGACTCTAGGAGGGTCACCTTCTTCCTGTCACTTCCTGCAGCACTGTACAAAATGAGTAACTAGGACAGAAAGAATCAGCAGCCTTGGCAGGAACCATGGTGGGGCCGGGGCCAGGATCTAGAGAAGCCTCGCCCAGAGGGAGGCAGCTCTGTGGCCAGTCTCCAGGCCAGCTCCAGATGGGCTTCTGCCACCAGAACGGGCACTCTCCTGTTGTTGCTTTATGGTAGTAGGTGCAGTTCAGGCTGCACGTGAGCAGCAAGACTTCCGGCATTCCCAAAGAATCCATTTCTGGAGACGACTCTCTTGTCCTTTACAAGAGTCACTGCAGAAGACCGGGGCTGTGATGCCCGCATGCCGTTAGCCAGCTATGTCTGGCCCCTCTTTGGTTGGCGAGTCAACAGTTCATACTCGTGGGCCACACTTTTCTCTGTCTCCTCCCCATTCCACTCAGCTGTGATGTAGGCAGTAGGGCGCCAACGTGCATGATCTGCCCTTCTCTAGTGGACTATATGATTTGCACTTCTTTGCTTCCTTGAGATTGGACATTGGCAGTAACATATTGCAGAAGGGATGCCACATACTTCCCATATGCCTTCAAGATCCAGAGTGTGTATAAGCTGCCACGTCCCTCACCCTGATGGAAGAAACGGCAGCACGCCAGGTGATAGTCACAGGGCCACTTTGTCCCTCTGTGGGCATGTCCTGGAGTGTACACAGAAGTGGACGTGTAATGTGATCAGAAGAGCATCCTCTGCCACTCTGCTGATCGACACCATCCTCTGCCCTCCTCGTCCCCAAGTGATTACGATGGCTGCAGCATGGCTAGTCTGGTGCCTCAGGACACAGCCTCTGAAGCGAGCTGAAAACTACGGTGCCAGGGGAGGAGAGAAACTGGACCCAGGATGAGAGCCGGCCGGCCGGGGGAGAGGGCACACTTCCCACCACTGTTGGGGTTTAGCCTCACTCCTCTTGCATGGAGAGAGGGGTGCTATAAAAACAGCAAGAGCTGCTTCCCTCAGGGCCCTTTAAGCTGGGAAGTTCGAGCTCCTCCTGACACACCATGCATCAGGGCTGTAGGCTGCAGCTATGGCCGGGACCTCAGCACTCAGTGAGAACACTGCTGCAGGTCAGTGCAGGTGAAGATGCCTACAGCCATGTATTCCTAGAAGAATGCAGCGAGAAATCTACCAATTTCTGATAACTGGTCAACCTTCCCCCAACCATCCTTCACCAACACTGCTGAAGTGTGCATATACCCATCTGCATCTCTCTGACTCAGAAAGGAAGTAGAGGAAAGGCAAGAGGAACTGGTACACAGCTTCACACAGCTTCACACATGCTCTGCCTGCTGACCCCACACCGATGGCCTGAGTTTTACCTCTTTGGCCCCAGGCCCCTTCTGCTTGTGGTGAGAAGAATGCAAAGCCTTTGGAACTTCATGGAACTTAGGCACAGGATGTGAGAAGGACCCCCCCCCCCCAGCTTACTTGACAGGAGGCAAAATGCTACAAGCATTTCCCTTGAGTGACAGACGAAATGACAGAAAAACACAAAGCAGGGTGGACTCCTGTCATGTTTCTGTGACGATACAAACATTTGTTGTTGCAATGACTTTATCGACTAGTGGACAATGGCCAAGGGAACATGAGGGGTCTCTGGAGCCAGATGGGGACACAGAAAGGAACCCTCGGGCTGTTCCTCTTCCCATTCCTTCATTCTCTCACATGGTCACACTCACAACTTTGCCTGGGGGAAGATCTGGAGCCAAGCAGCTGATGGAGCGCCAACAGAACACTGAGCGGGTGTGAAGTCCGAGTGGCCTCGCACAGGGCTCACACTCACAGAACCCGGGTCCTTATACACAATCAGAAAAGGGACATGGGCAAAGCTGTTGAAAATTAAACCTGTACATTATGAGGCAACGTGACTGTAGTCCCAGCCCCCAAAAGGCACAGCTTTCAGTGTCAGATTCTCTCATGTCTTACTCCTCATAGCTCTGTCCTCTTACAAAGGAAAGATGCTGCACATACGAGGCACACAAGGTCACAGCTGGGAAGGTCCCAAATGATCAGCCTGACATAGATAAAAGTGGCAGTGTCACTTCAGTGGGCCAAGGCACACAGGTGCAATGGGGACCAGCATATGCTGACACAATGCATCCCAAAGAGAGGTGCCACGTCACATAGGATCATGCCAGAGATCAAAGCAAGAGTTTATGAAAGAGTTTACCTCAGGTGGCAGCTTGTCTTCCTAGCACCAAACTATGGTGTTTGAGAGTGCATGTGTATGAGTGTTCATCTGGAGGTCAGAGGTCAACCTGGAGTACCATCTCTCAGGTGTCATTCCCCTTGATTTTGATTTGAGAGAGGATCTCTCACTAACCTGTAGTTCACTGATTTAGGCTAGGCTGGGTGTCCAGCAAATCCCTGGACGCCTCCTGTCTCTGCCTCCTCGGTGCTGGGATCACAAGCATTTGACATGATGTCCAACATTTTACACGAGCTTTGAGGATCAAGCTGAGGTCTTTATATGCATGGCAAGCATTTTACCGACCAAGCTAATTTTTCATCCCCAACACCAGGCTTCTTGAGCAATAGAATACCAATTTTTTTTTAAAGAAATGAAGATCTTTTAACTTAGTAATTGACATAATATCCTCAAATAATGAATGACTCTTACAACATTTTCTCACAGGAATCTGTGCTCTCCTAAGCCCTCCCTATTATTCCCAGTCCATTCTAGCCCTTCCTCCGCCTTGCCCAAGCCAGGATTCTGAATCATGAGCAGAATTGCATGTTTCTCTTTGGCATACGACAAGAAGAGGCATGGTTTTATCGCAGCAATAAAAAGGACCCATCACTTTAAAATAGTTTTAGCATCTTCTGTATGTATTAAGGTTTTTGGTAAATGTTTCAAATGAGTTACTGCCGTAGGAAGGAAATCACATGCTATCTACGGCCTTGAGTAGTACGTCAGTGAAGAAGGCCAGGTCATTAATGATCTCCCAACTGAAGATCAATTTGATCAAGCTTTTTAACTGTCTTTTTTAAACCTGCAGCCAATAGCAGGAAGGGCCTGAGCCTCGGGGACACGGGCCCAAGAGCGTTCCTCACGCACATGTCAGGACAATAAATATACATCACTGCTGCTTTTGGATACATAGGCAATAACATCAAGTTATCTGGGTATTTAAAAGCTACAACATTTCCCATAAGTCTGTCATAAGTAGAAATACTTCCTCTGAAATAACACAGCTTCAAGATGAAAACCAAAGTCTTCATTTCAAGCAAAAAAAAAAAAAAAAAAAAAAAAAAATGCCTCAAGCTACCCAGCTAACGACGGACGGATGCAGAGAGGCAAAGCGTATCTAGGCAGCACGGGTAGCTTTGGAAGTCGCAGGATATATGTAGACAATTGTGTATGATCATGGGCCTTCTAAACCACAGAGCTCCAAACCGAAAAGGTGTGTATTGTAAGAAGGAATGGGAGCCTTTCCCTCTCACGGTTATGTGCGAATCTCCAGAGGGTGGCAGTGAGTTCTTCTTAGTCTAGATTTCACTGCAATCTCGAATTCATACATGAATAGCAAGAGATCTCTCCTCTTCCCATTTTGTTCTCTTGAAGAAACCATATGCCCCCAGTGACAGCCCATACGACTGTCTTTTTTTTACAGCATTGTTTCTCTATGAAGCAGAAATACCTGCATCTGTGGAAATACACTTGCGTGCTTAAAGTCCTCTGAGTGTCTGTCTACATTAAAGTGCTTGCATTCTTACCTTGGCCGCTATCCCTAGGAAAATAGCTCCCAAATTAAATTCCTAATAAATTAAGTTAATAATTCACCTTCATTAAGTAATTTAATTTCTTTCTCGAGCAATAAATAGTTCTTATGACATTCTTCTAGGACATCAGAACAAACGTTATTTTTCTTCATTACTTCAGTCTCCTCCTGAGTACTAGAAGCAAAATGGCCAGGCAGAGGTGTGGTCGGCTTGCTCCCTTTTGATTTTGAAACTAGAGCATTAGAGTGACAACTCCATGTGCTTAACAGAGATCAGATGTTTTGGTGGGCAATTTATGTAAGAAGTAAACTGCTGGAGATGCTAAAAAAAAATTGGGCTTCATCTCTATCATGTATGCTAAATCCAAACAGATACATTTTATATATGACTATATGTGAAAGTATATAAATGTACATGCATACGATGTATTATACCCATCCCTATCCGTCCCTAGTTCCCGGATCAACTCCCCTAGATCCCACCTCTCACCACGCCCCCTCCCAATTCTGTGTCCTTTTTACCTCCTTTTAAGTATTCCTCCACGTCCAATTAGTTCTGTCGCTATGTGTATGCATGCAGTCACCCCCTGGAACGTGGCAACATATGAGCATACTTCTCGCTAAATAAAAATGTCTATTTTCACCTGCTTGCATCAACTGCCAATCACTCCATAGCCAGTGAGAGACCTTTGTGTATAATGTGTATTTTAAATATACATTTTTAACAATTAAGAAAAGCACATAACCATTAAAACATACAAGTGACATTTTCCCCTAATACCTACACTATTATTAGATATAATCGCATGCATTAAATATAAAATAAGTGCATATTAAGACATGACAGTTGGCTTATATTACATCTCCAGCTATGTTGGGTTAATAGACTGTTTAGAATATACTCCTTATTGTATGTGTGCATGCAAATAGCATGTTACCTGTTTATAGCATATTTGATTCATGCTGAGCTATGTATACTGTAGTATACCTGCATCTATAGAAATATGCTTGTGTGAGTATCTAAAGTCCTTTGAGTGCCGTTCTGCATTAAAGCTTGCATTCTTACGTTGGTGGGCATCCCTATGAAAATAGCACCCAAATTAAATTCTGCGTGGACCAAATTCACACAGGCTGTGAAACTGTCCCAGCTCAGCTGGGCATGGAAGACCTCATTGCCTCCATGGACCAACAAGGATGACAGCTAACAGTGACTGGGTGGGTGTGGACTCAACCAGGCCGTGTGTGTGTGTGTGTGTGTGTGTGTGAACAGCACTAACCACTTCTAAATGTTGTGTGAGGAAAAGCAGCCCAGACAGTAGAGAGAAGGAGAGGAAACAGAGACGAGGGGAATGAAGCCAAGCACAGCTACCAACGCCACTTACAACACACGCACACTAGAACAGATGCAGCAGGTGTGCTTGGCCACGAGAAATACTCAGGAAACATCCCTATGAAACACATGAGGGATTTATATGATCGCTTCTTGAAGGTACATCTCCAAATACAACTGCAACTAACAGCCCAAGTGGGGATACGGCGGGAGGCAAGCTTTATGTGCATATTCAGAATATAGGTACAAGAAAATCTACACATATCTGGATTTGTTGTGGGGTTTTTTTTTTTAAACCATGCTGAGTACAAATTCAGTCCTCCAGAAACTAGAAATAAAACATATGAGCGATAGCGGTTGGTAGCTAAGGGGAAGGTCCACACCACGTCTACCAGCAGCTCGCCCGACACAGTCTGTGGTGCTGGTCTTCCCTCCTCTTGTCTCCTTCCCAGTGTCTGTGACGACATCTCCTCATTTCTCAGTTACCAGGCACCATTCCCAACCCCAGTCTTACAACTTTCAGTCTGCCGGAGCTGAGAGCGAATACCCATGCATTTTACAATCGGCAGAAAACCAGATTCAAATGGCAGGCGAGAACCAAGCGTGGGGAATCTGACCACTCAGTAGGTTGCCTGCCGACACCTCACCTCTGGTTCTGAGCTCTGTTTGGGGAAACACAGATGGCAATTACTGCCTTTATACATTCCTGATGTCTTACTATGTTTCAAAGATGCATTTCCTTATTAGTGCCCCGAAGCCTTATTAATGTATTACAGCACTCTATTACCCCGGGTCCCTGTGCACACACAGAGAACAAACAAGGTTAGAGACACTGCACTGCTAACAGTGGGACAGAAATGTCTCTGTCAACCCATCGCCTTCCCTCCTGGACTGTGGCACATCATGAAAGATACCAAGGTAAAATTCTCACTTTAGAAACAAAAGGAAACAAATGGTGGCCGGAGAGATGCCCTCCCCCCCCCCCCAGTGTTTGCAGCACAAACATATAGATTCATATGAAAAACCAGGCCTGGTGGATGTACTATAATCCTAGCTCTGGGGAGGGGGTACAGGTGGTTCTCTGGGACAGGGCGCACTGGCCAGCAGTCTGGCTAAAGCTGAGCCCAGGTGCAACGAGAGAGCGTGTCTCAAAAGGAAGGCGGCGAGCAGTAGCTGTTAACCTCCGGCCTCAATATGCAAAGACACACATGGTCAGGTGCACCTACACCCATACACGCATAAACACAAACATGAACAGGTACAACACACATGCACACGTGCATGCACACACACACACATACACACACAGAGGTGGGGGGGAGGAACCAAATAAAATGAGGGAAGTTATTTTATTGTTGGTGAAAGATGACCAAAAGAAATTGCCCCCAAGCATGCCCATATTGCAGTAGACATGAACATAAGCCTCCACAGCCCTGGGACAAAAGAAGGCCCTGAGCCCTCACCAGGGACTAGACACACGCCATGAAAATAAAGGCCCAGAGTACAAACGGCTATGATTCCCTAAGTTTTTAAAGATTTATTCACTGCCACCAGATAATGCTGACTTACTGAAAAAGTGTAAGTATTTATAAAGGACGCTCAGAGGAGGCAACAGCAGAGGCATCCCTAACCCTGAGGCTGAGCGAACCGGAGGATTCCATTATTAATGCTCCTTGTGACAATCAGCCTCAAACCCCTATCAGGTGGGCACCTTTTATATTCAAATGCAGTTCTGCTCCCTAATTTGTGATGTCTGAGCCCTTCTTCCTGCCAGCATGCTCTGGAAACTTTCACTTTCTAGCCACTCAGGGTTTATAGACCAGGGAAGGGGCTCCAGCCTGGGTCCTCATCACCTGTAACCCACTGTTCCCAGACCAGGCAGAAGAAACCCCGCCCTGACCGCACACAAACACCTACATCTCGGGAAGTCAAGGCTCCCAGGTGGACATTTGCATTGCAAAAGACATTAGATGACACCATCAACAAAAAGATACTAATGAATTTTTTTTTCTAAAAATCCATTTGTCATTGATTTTCACAGAAGTTGAAAAGCTACCACATTTTCTCAAAACAGAAGAGCTGCTACATTAGGCCATTTAAAAAAATTAAGATACCCTAGATTGTACTATTATACACAAAGACACACAGGAGCCTCTGCTAATACAGAGGGCTAGTTAGGAAGGAAACAAAATTCAACAGCACAGCAACACAGCAATAATAACCAGCTAAAAATACAACAGAAAAGCAACTCCATTCATAAAGAGAAATACCACAATAAATAACTGAGGACCAGGCAACAGCAAATAAAATAACCCTTGAATAAATTTTAAAATATATCCATTTTACTTTAAGGAATAGAAAGTTTATTATAGGTATGCCAAGTAATTTTAAATTCATCTGTTAATGTAATACCTTTCCAATAAAACCACCTAAAGTACTATTTTAAACTGACAAATAATTCCATGGTTCACCTAATACTGATAAACAAAAGATACACCATAGGCCAATGGCCATGGTGACAGGAAACCACAGGCCATCCAAAATATATCATAAGGTCATGATAATTCCAACAGGGGAGACAGGCTGGAAACAGAGAACAACCCCCAGTAGGAATTTAGTTTATATTTCGAATAGTACTTAAAAGTCTACATAGAAAAGAAAGATGTTTTTAAAATGGCATTAGAAAAACTGCTTCTGAATACTAATTGTCACACGTTGATCTCACATTATGTGCCAGCATCAAATTCGCGGTCATCGAATACTTAAATACAAAAGTAAATAAATAAATAAATAAATCCAAGAAAATAAATCTGAATGTTGAAATAATCTTCAGAATTGGAAGGAAGCTTTGAATGTTCCTTCAAAGGTAGAGACCACACAGACAAGGGCTGTTCGAGCCACATGGAAACAACTTAGTACTATGAAATATAAAATTCCACAGCCACAGAACCTGTGTAAGTAGGGAAGGCCAGTTGGCAATAAAGGCACTAAAATAATTTAAAGCATCTAAAACCTTTGACCTGACAAGTTTTAATTGCAGAAATTTATCAAGAAAATTACGAGAAGATGGCCAAGTTATTAATTATACACAGTTGTTTACAAGCGTGGATCTGGGAGACATCCAACCTTCCAACAATCTACACTCCATATCATTATGCATAGCAATAAAGTATGGTGTAAAAACACACAATGAAAACAGCATGCAGTGAACATATGATCCCGCATGCAATGCACATATAAGAAATGATCCAGCATGCAGTGCACATATAAGACATGATCCAGCATACAGTGTACATGTAAGGCATAATCCAGGCACATAGAAAGACACATTTGATCATTTCTGGATGGTAGAATTTCACATAAGCTTCATCCAGTTTAAACGTGTTCAAACTTTTCCAAAATAAACATGTATCGTTCATATCATCTTAGAAGTAACTGGAGGCAGCAAAGGCAGCAGGAACTATTTTTCAATGTCAAACCTTCTAGGGGATCATCTACAGCTATCTTCTAGAAAGATGAGGTAATGTCGCTATTATAACTTCTCGAAATCAACAAGACAAATGAACAAAGCAACAGAAAAATGAGCAAATACCACAAGCAAAAGCAATTCAAAAGGGAAGAAACACACTTGTCTAATAAAATACGCAGGGGTAGAGCACCCCACCCTCACCTGCAATCCAAGAAATCAACGCTGAAACGGCACAGTTAGACTAGCAGCCACAGAGCAGTTAGACGTGTGTGTTTTCACAGGCTGTAACTAGAAAGGTACCTAGAAATATTTTGAAGTCTGATTTGTGAGAGAGGCCAATGCTCAATCAAAAAAGGGGGGGGGGGAAATCAACAAAATGCATACATACATACATACATACATACATACATAAAAGGTAGTGCCTAAAGAGATATATTATGGAAATGAACAAAGGGATGTGCGTGTTCACAATGCAGTAAGTGAAAAAAAAACTGCCAAATACTATTGTCATGTTTGTATTAAAAATATAAAGGAACGCAAGAAATAGAAGAAAAGAAGAAAAAGATTCTGGGAGGATTCAGATTTAAAAAATTCCACAGTAATAATATTAGGTAAAATGATATTTTCCAAATCTCCCATGTACCATGAATAGTTTTGCAAGGAGAATAAAATATTACATAATTGAGGTGTTGGTCATTCATTATTATTTTATGAAACTAGAAATATGAGACAGCGTTTTCCTCCAAGATGCATTTTACCAGGAAAGACGGAACCACTGATACAAGGGAAAGGCTAAACCCCGCAGCAGGCAGAGTGCACTCTGGACAAGCAGAGCCCAGGGTAGCAGCTGTGGTCTCTGGGAAGGGCTTCCCCCTGCAATCCTGCAGGAACTGGTGCACGGCAGCTGGATTCAGGGCCTGAGCCTCAGCCACACTCAACCACATAAGCTGGGAAAGGAACTTGGCCTATCTCAGTTGGAGCCCTCCCATGACCCTCAAGAGGAACTCATGCAAGATGGCCTCACTCTCTCTGGTCCCTGTAAGCCTGACTGTGGCACTGCTATGACTTCCAATGGGCTCTATGGCTTTTTTTTTTTTTTAAGTAGAAGGATTCATGAGCCTTCCCAGTAATTGCAAACTGCCTTCTGTGGAGACCAAGGACCCTGCATGAGGGTCCTTTCCATTTCCATGAAGGGTTAATCCTATCTCAGTCCAGGCCAGCAAACAAAGGGGACAGGTCCAATCACCAGCTAGCTGGCTGGCTTGTCAGTCACTCAGCAAACACTCACTGACCTTGGTCAGGCACTTTCCACGGCAGAGGAAAGGGAAATGGGCTCCAGCTTCTACCTGCCTTGGTCTAGCTGGAGGGCTGATCTAGTGGTGCCAAGTATAGAACTGGCACGCGTGACAGCTAGCCACTGCCGTGAAGGACAAATCCACAGACAGAGTGAAGACTGGGAACTTTGCTCCATCTGCAGCCCCTCCAGCCCTGGGTTGGAACTGGGGAAATCTGAGGGCTGAGGTATGCAAAGGCAGAATGGGAGATTCCTCTCCATGGGTAGAGCACAGCAGAACACAACCTGCATCTCATGCTGTGCACCGAGCCAAGGAGCTGGAGGACCTGATGGGGCTCCTGAGCTCCCGGAACAGAGCCCGGGATTGTGCGGAGCCTACACACCACACGGGGCCTTTCTTCCACTGTCAATGCACAGCGAGAGTCAGCCCGGCAAGTACAAGTGAAGATGGACATTTGGATGGTTTGACCCGTGCTGTGGTTGTGTACAAGTGAAGATGGACATTTGGATGGTTTGACCCGTGCTGTGGTTGTGTACAAGTGAAGATGGACATTTGGATGGTCTGACCCATGCTGTGGTTGTGTACGAGTGAAGATGGACATTTGGATGGTTTGACCCAGACACAGGGGGTGCTAATCACCAGGACTTCACAGAAGGGGATCATGGACATAGACTGCCTGAGCCCTGTCCTGGAGAAGAGTCTGGGCGAGGCAAGAGAGACACTAAAAAGACTGTAGCAGAAGAGTGGCCCTATAGCCACTGGGCCACCTATAAGCTTCCAGTCCCCTTCTACAAGCAGAGAGCTGATGTTCCCGCCTGCTGGAAGGCGGTTGGGGACGGCCTGCAGGCTGCTGGTCTGTGTGCTGCTTACTTACATAGGACTCCTGGCTTCTGCTAACAATTCTAGACCTGTTAGAAAGACCCCAGCCTGGCTCTCCCAAGACACAGGAGAGGATACAGACACAAGATGGTACAATTAGATGTCCCTGCTATGCAAATACATGACGCACAATGAAGATAGAAAAATATAAATGGGCACATAAACACGCATGTCACACTGAACCGAAGCATTTGCTTCCTAAAATGTGTATAAAATGAATTCCAAATGAGAAAAAAAAATTTTTAATTAGTGGCTGCTCTATTTTCTTTCACTTCAACCTTCCATTAATACGGGCCAATTAACTGTCAAGTGTATTTACAAAGATATCTTTTTTTTTATTATTTGCTGCTCTGTATTTCTAAGTTCATCATTACTCAATCTATCTAATAATAAAACAACCTTTGGATTATATAAAATAATGAATGAGAACCTAAGCAGTCCCAAATTAATGCCTGAAATACATACACACGTGAGAAGAACGGGGAAGAAACCAGTGGGCCAGGATCTGTTACTTCCCAGACACTCCTTAGGATTCATGCAATTCTAAATTCCATCCCATCCCACACCCCCACACTGTCACATATTTCTGAAGGAAAGGCCCTCATTAAAAGCCGGCATAATTACTAAGTCTGGCCCAGGTAGGAGTTTTACACTGAGGCGGCCAGACAGCAGTTACTGGAGCCACTGATGCTGTGACCGCGTGCCCTGCGCTGCATGCTGGGAGCGGAGGATCTGGATGACTGTTGACCTAGTAGATGCTATCTGCAGTATTTAAAGGCTTCCTGGAACTTTCTCCCTCCCAGACTGCCCCTGAGAAGGCAGCAGCTGTCTCCATTCTCTACCCTTTTATTTTGGAAGACAATGTCTTGTTTCTCTGGTGTTTCCAATGCCACCGGAAGCTGGGGATTTACTTTCACTTTGCCTGCACTGTGGCCCAGAATAAATAAAACGTTTCCATTCTAAATGAACCGGAAGTTTTAAAAAAATGAACTAAAATCTAAATATTAAGCGCACACACACATACGCACACACAAACACCAAGTTCATTTAAGACAAAGTCACAGATAGATATCTCATCCTTCACAGGCAGGAAAAGCTATATCCCACCGCCCTGTGGTAGCATGTGTGGGAGCTCACACTCCTGTGTGGTTACTTTCCTGGGGATCCCTTCTTATTCTATGAAATACAGAGAACATTAGCAAAATTTAAAAAGTGGTTTCACCTCGTAATCAGAAAACCACTTTTCTGGAACAGGCTTAATGAAGCAAGCCTGAGTTTTCACAAACAGGGGTGGGGGGTAGTTGTGGGGGAAGAACAGGATGCTTTCCAAACTGAAATTTCAAGGAATGATCTTTCCAAAGTGAGGTAAGTTCAGGGAGAGGCAATTTGGGCAACTGCCTCGAACATCTGCTTTAAGTCATCAAGGCCATTACATTCTGCTGGTTATACAATCTGCTGGTTAACCAAGTTTGTGCAAAAGCGTGCTGAGAGCATATTTAAACCCAAGGGCAAAGGGACTCCACTAACCTGAGGAAAGCAGGGCCTCCCTCCACCCGGCACCCTCCAGGGCACCTCGGTCTCCTGAACCAGCCACGTGGCCTTTTCAAAGAGAGGACAACAGTCCAGTCCGACCTGACCACACGGCTCTGGCTATCCTGCCCGTGTGCATCGCCTGCCATTCAACACTGGTGTCTGGTGGAAAATAGGCTGTACTCTGAGGTGACTAGTGAAAACGAAACTTGGGGTGCTTTTGGCTAGCTCGACATCCCTGGGTAGAAATGCACAGGAGCGTTCTTCCTGAACAAGGAAGGTGTGTAGAGCCCCCACGGGCAGGAGCAGAAAGGCTTAGATACCTCCCTGATGCTGCAGCCACCCCACGGAATAAATCCTCCACTCCCTCTCACTCCCCTGCATTTCCAAGCAGGGCTTTAGCCCTCCATTATTGTGAATGTTCTTTGGCCCACAGCAAAAAATATTGACAAAATTCTGCTTTGAAGACAGTTATTGTCTCTGTGTACTTGATAGCAGCCTTCAACAGTTCACCTGCTGGCATTAAATCCTTGAGTTTGGGTGAGCAGAGAGAAAATTTGCCACATCTCAAGCCCTTCCATGGTAGCAGCAGCAAATCAAATTATTTTTTCAATTAAAGTAGCTTTGTGCCTAAAAGGAAGAGTGGGGAGAGGCCACGGGCTTCTCCCCCTTGTGTACAACCTGAACCCTCATCCTTTCTAAACCCCACGATTCCAGAGGGATCTAAATGGCTTAGTATTCTTGAGTGCTGTAGCTCATAAAGTTAAATCTACTATAGAGATTTCAGTTGCTCTGCGTGCTCTGAGCAGGTAGGCAATCCTGGAGGGAACTGTGCATTGGGGTGCACTTTGATCACCCTGATGTAGGTCGCTCTGTCTCTGTGCATGCTTCTCTCTGTGCCCCCTCCCCCCTCCCCCACCTCTTACTCCCATCCCCTCCCATTACCCATCCATGTCTGTGCACCAAGGCACTGCAGTCAATGACACTGCATTCATCCGTGGTAAACACTGAGCCCACTGTCATCCCCACCTTCTGTGCGAAAGGGGAACCAGGCTCCATGCCTGCAGTGGGGTTACAGGGCATGGCTTCTGCCGTGAATCCACGCACAGAGGCTACATGAAAGCACTGTGGGAAGCCGAGCCAGGGCAGCCTGCGCCTATGAGCCACCTTGCTTCCAGAGAGCTAGTTAACAAATGTCCTGTGTTCGACTCCGCTTGCAAAACATCCAGCTCAGAAGAGCAAGCAGTGAACAGTGCCCTCTCCGATGGCGTTGCTCAGATAGCGGAGGAGAGCTGCAAAGGGTGTGAGCATGTGTTCCTGGGAAGATAGAAATCTACCCTTTCCACAGCTCCGCGTGTTCCACACGGTCCTGTCGGCAGAAGTCAGAGACGTGTCTACCCAAGACTCATCCCAAACATAATGAGAACCATACTCAATGAAACAAAACACAACCTCCTCTCTGTTCTCTGTAAAAGGAGCAGCCCTTAGAGAACTCAGTATCTTCTGCTGTGATTATGAATAACTGGCCACAGGAATTAAATGACGGTTATTCTATGATGAAGCTGTGGACAGGGAAATAAGACCACTCGCTCCTGCCACTGGTACTTGCCTGAATGAGCCGAGAAACCTAGACTAAAACACAATCTGCAGTTTGAGTGGGCGAAGTCTAAAGGGACAAAGGAAGAGGGTTTCACTAAAATAAAATAAACCAGGGTAAAGTGAGAGATTCCAGAAACTTTGAAAACAGGAATCAATGCATAGAGTCCAATGAACTAAGGAGACAAAACCAAGCATCGTTATGACATGCCTTTCAAAAGTCAGGGGTCCATGTAAATGTGCCCCCTTTCCAACAGGGCATGCCAAAGCACCACACACCGTTGGTTCCCATGGCTGTCGGGAGCATGGACTGTTTTCCTGAAGCCAGCTTCTAAAAATACCAAGAGGGGTTCACCCCTCTGCTTTTCTCTTTTTTTACCTAAAGGCAAAAAGTAAATCCAGTTTCTCTTCACAGATCTGTAGGCCTGGTTTTAATTTGTGCAATAGTCCTTTTGATAACAATGCCTAGTTAAAACATCCATTAAAAGTCTGCAGCAGGCATTTAATGGGAGGAAAATCTAATAGGGCTCTACTGGAACTCCTTCATTAACTTTTAAAAGAGTTCTCTCTCGTAGAGCGCTGGGCGGAGGTATGGAGAGTCAGAGACAGACAGACAGTCACAGAGGAGAGGGGAGAGATTGCATACTCTACATACTGAGTTTGTTTGGTTGTTGTGTTTTATTTTGTTTTTTAAGAATTGAGTTAAAAACTCTTTCCTTTTTCAACTCTTACTAGAATATGACTTTAGCCACTGTCTGCAAATCACAGCAGTGAGACTCACTGTCCAGGAAGCAACAAGGCCGCAGGTCAACAAGATGCTCAGTTTCGTGGAACCTTAGAGCCTTCCCAGAATACCACAGCCTTAACAAAACCTCTGAGGCCCTATAAAACTCCAGAACTTTCCTCCAAAGAAAAGACAAGCCCTGAGCCAGGCTATCAGAAAAACCCCAGGAAGAGAGGCTCCCACCTCCTGCTCTGATCTGGCAACAGATGCTTGTGGCAGAAAGGCAGAGATGGGCTCCTGCTCAAAGCCTGGCTGGGAACTTGGGTCAGCTCATTCTCCTCTGGATAAATGAAGCATGTGGTTAAGCCAGTGTGGCATCATATTGGTCAACACATGGTTCTCCCAGCATAGAAGCATCTTACACTATTCTAAGAGAGCCAGCAACAGTGGGAAGTCTCACCTCCCTCAGAACTTACTAGTGCTTGGGAAAGCGCAGGGTGCCTAAACAGCAGCCCCACCACAGCTTGGCTCCACACTGCCTTCAACCTACTTTCTGCTCAATACTCACCACAGCATCTCTTCCTTTACAAGAGATTCATTGTTGTCTTTCTTTCTGATACATTTTTCCACTCTGTTACAAGCTACATGGACTTTGAATGGTATGGCCCTATTTTTCCATGAGCCCTGCCCTGACAGAAATGCATGTTTTATTATAGCTAAGAGTCTGCATGGAGACCCTATTAATAGCTTTGAGCAAAGGCAAAATTTATCCAAATTAAGTTCAAAGGAAGGCTGTGTACATATCTTTGGGCTCCTGGACTAATTTAAAGTTGCTAAATTGGAGGATTTATGCCCCCGGTGAACATGTACAATATATGTCATGCTGTAAGTCTGCCCATTCTCAGCTACTCCTATGGAATCTGACAAAAAAACCTCTGGTACAAAAATGGCAGGCAAGGGTCTTTCTGGGCCACCGTGTAAAACCACAAATCCACTTTATTCACCCTGCTGCATAAAAGCCACCGGTTTTCAAAGACCTTTTGTCCACACACATCCCCTAATTCCTTAACCCACCCAGCCAAGAGACAACTTTCTGGGCTAACTCCCCATGACAAGTTATCGGAAATCATGTACATTGCCTGACTCTGTTGAGCAATGTTTAGGGGCTGGAGAGATGTCTCAATGACGAGGAACACTAAATCTCAATCACAAAAACCAGAGTCTGGATCCCACCACCCATGCTGATGACTCACAAGTGCCCGTAAATTCAGTTTCAAGACATCTGACACCCTCTTCTGGTCTCTGTGAGTACCCATGTATGGTATGCATGTGTACTCATGTGTACACACACACACACACACACACACTTTTTTTAATTTGCAGAGACACGTTTGCATGATTGCTTTTCCCACTTGAGATCTGAATGCTAATATACCTCTAACTGATCTATCCCTCCAAATATCCAGTGGAAAATCTTGGCCATGGAGATGCTTAGATATGGTTGAAGAATGGACTGGAAGCCCACAGATACACGCTACTGTGTGGACAACCCTCTGACCTCCAGCTGACACGGAAACTGAGATGATGAATGGAACTGTCCTTATACCTACAAGCTCTGCCCACAATGACTCACCTCCGAAGCCCACGCAAAGACGCTCACCCAGCCCAGGTGCCCTACACGTGCATCCCTCAGGCTCTCTCCAGGGTTCGATGCCCCTCAGGTTTGCAAAACCCCTGGCATGTGTACTCTGGGGGAACATCAGAGCCAGTGCACGTTAGACTTACAGTTGTTTGCTGGGAAAACCTGCAGTGTGGGAAGAAAATACAACCATAAAGGGGGAAAGAATATGTCCCAGAGTCTAGGCCAAAATCTGTTTCAAACTGATAACTTAGAAGCTACCAAAAATCCAACGCAAGGCCACAAAAGCCAAGCAAAGCACCTATTTCATTACCAACTACCCCTGCTTGTCACTGAACTGTTGTTCCCAACTGCCCTGTCAACAGATGAAGCAAGAAGCACTCTCTTGATGCCAATGTTGCGGCTGCTGCTGCTGCTGCTGCTGCTGCTACTGCAGTTGCTGCTGCTAGAGGAGAATCCTGGACAAGGTTTATCTCATTTACTTAATGTCTGTAGTTGATGTATCAGGCATAGGAGGACCATTTTGTCTGAGGATGATACAAGAAGGAACAGTTTGCTATTAAGTTGTCAAGCTTTACAGAAACGTATTCAAAGTGGCAAATGATACACCCATTGCCTGACCTCAATTTTCCTTGGAGATGTTTCACTGAGTCATATTACAAGTTTCCTGATGACAATTGGGGACCCTTCTTTGGTCTCACCCCACCACCTGGGGTGGTGCTGCAAGGCTCTCTGCAGCTGCCAGTCAGCTCTATAGATACAATGTGTCCTCCAAGATCAGCTGATTCATTCCCATGTTAGTGTGTGCTCACAATGACCAAGGAGTCAAGAGAAATATCTAGTGAATTGGTTATTGCCAACAAATCTACCAATAGCTATTGGGAATCAAGCCTAATTAATAATACACCTCGAGTAGATTTATAATTCAAAATCACTTAAACCACTATATCTAGTCTTCAATAGAAATTGCTATCAATAAGAATTGTTTGTGAACATTCTATGTGGTATTAAACGGATCAAAGTTTCTTTCAGAACACAGGCCCTTCCAGAACATCACAATGTTACTTCCTTTTGAGGGGCAGTCTCTGCCAATGTCATTAGCCAAGTTTTAATGACATCACACTGAATGGCATTGGTCTTAAATACAATAATCTGTGGTCTTAGAACAAGAGGTCACGGAGCACAGCAGTCATACAAAACAGTCACTGAGAGTTATGCCAGAAGGCAAGGAGAAGGCCAAAGCCGACCAGAAGCCACAGGATGCAGAGAGAAGCAGGGAGAATCTCCCTCGGGAGCCTGCACAGGAAGTGTGGCAATCATGCCTTGATGGTTGACTTCTGGCCTCTGGGACCAGGAGAGAATAAATTGCTGCTTTCGTTACTTGTAGAACTACTCCTCTTCCAGCTTTAAATGCTTATCTCTAATTACTGTGACTCAAAGAACAAACCAGAGACGTTAGCTAAGAGAGCTGTGAACATCATAAAATAACACACTGGTAGAATGAAATGGCCAAGGTGGTCTATTCCCATGCGCACTACCTCTTCCAGGTCACCCTCTTGTCCTCCAGATCCTGGTAGGGTGAGAATCTGCCCTGACTTGCCCAGCAATGCAGTCAGTGGTTCCCAGGACAGGTAAGGGAGCCAGCCCGAGCCTGAAATCTCTGTGATGTATTCTTAACTATACATGCTCACATGTGCGTGCCTTCTAGAGGATACTGCTAGAAATGGGGCAGAAGTGAGGAGCCCTCAAACTCCAGAAACATTCAGACTCAGGAGAGGACTGACAGTACAAACCAATGGATACACCCACTCTTGTGAGAACTGATCTGTTTGTGACCCCATCCCACACTCAGTGAGGGGAAGGCCAGTCTATGGAGCCCCACAGATGTGTCCCAAAGTCAGAGCACATGGTGATGGTCCTACCAAGATGCCATACAGAGACTTCTATCTCAGTATAATAGAACATTCACGTCATACAAAAAACACCCCATGGGCCACTGTCCTAACCATTCAAATAGATGGCAAATTGAACGGGTTATTAACTCACCGAGTGACTCTAACCATGAACACTGAGAAGGCCTATGTTTGGGACCTGCGCTCATTCTGTTGAAGGATCTCACAATAAAACAGCATGAGAGGCTTCCATATGCAATGAGACCACAGCACTCACCAGCACTCTTGGGGTGCTAGGGACCAAGCAAGCCATAGAGAAACAGGAGTCATGAGACGACACCCTCCGCGGGTACACGTATCCCTGTACATGGCAGGCACACAGGTGAGAGCAACAAACACAGGATAGAAATGGCATCGCTATTAAAGAAAGACAGCTGAGGTAGCAAGCAAGGAACAGCATTTTGAGAGACACAGCACTAAGTGACTAAGACCTTTAAATATGCATGGGTGGGACCTTAATCACTCTGCAAACCACAATGTTTCCTGGGAGTTCTGACAGTGGACTTTTATACATCACTTTTCAAATTATCTCCCCAAAACTCCAGGCTTGGCAAGGAAGAAGGAAGGGAAGGAGATGTGTATGTGTGTGTGTATATGAGACTGTGTGCATGTGTGTATGTGTATATATGTGTGTATTGTGATTGTATGCATGTGTACGTGTGTATATTTTTATATGTGTGTATATGTGATTGTGTGCATGTGTGTATGTGTATAGATGTGTGTGTAGTATGAATGTGCATATGTATATGTGTGCGTATATATGATTGTGTGCATGTATGTATATGTAATTGTGTGCATGTATTTGTATTGTGTATACAAAGTGAGAATGTGCATGTATATATGTATATATGTGTATATATGTGGTTGTGTGCATGTGTCCATGTGTATATATGTGTGTAGAATAAATGTGCATTTGTATATGAGTATATATGTGTGTATATGTGATTTTGTGCATCTGTGTAGTGTGAATGTGTATATGTGCATGTGTGCAGTATGAATGTGCATGTTTATATGTATGTGTACTGGCTGGTTTTGTGTGTCAACTTGACACATCCTGGAGTTATCACAGAGAAAGGAGCTTCAGGTGAGGAAATGCCTCCATGAGATCCAGCTATAAGGCATTTTCTCAATTAGTGATCAAGGGAGGAGGGCCCATCATGGGTGGTGCCATCCTGGGCTGGTAGTCTTGGGTTCTATAAGAAAGCAAGCTGAGCAAGCCAGGGGAAGCAAGCCAGGAAGAAACATCCCTCCATGGCCTCCGCATCAGCTCCTGCTTCCTGACCTGCTTGTGTCCCAGTCCTGACTTTCTTTGGTGATGAACAACAGTGTGGAAGTGTAAGCTGAGTAAACCCTTTCCTCCCCAACTTGCTTCTTGGTCATGATGTTTATGCTGGAATAGAACCCTGACTAAGATAAATTGGTACCACCATAGTGGGGTATTCCTGTGACAACCTAACCATGTTTTGGGGAGGACTGTGGAATACCTTTGGACCTTTGGACTAGAAGATCCTTTCGGTGTTGAGAGCTCTGTGGGATGTTGTGTAGGAGCTTGGAAGACAATGTTGAGAACAGTGCAGAAGATGGATGCCTGGCTTGGGAAATTCCAGAGGGAAGATTAAATACTATTATCAGGGCTGTTGCTATTTTGATTGTGAAGATTCCATGGTTTTGGTTAGCTGGGGCTGAAGAAGCAGCTGTGATTAACAAGATACCAGAACTACTAAAGCGAAAACTTTGCATTACTGGGAATGGTTATTGATGCTGGTTAGCTGGAGCTAAGAAATTAGCAGTGATTAAGAATAGACCAGCATTACTGAGTTGAAATCTTCAGGGAACTGTTTTCTGAAAGCAGAGACTGTGTTCCAGAGATAGCCAAGGTTGTACCTTTTGCTGTGCCTGGACTTGGTAATGTGTAAGAGTCAGCCAGGTGGTACTAGTTTTGAAGGCATGAAGGGGTCATGAAGAACAGCTGAGGCTTGGCACTATGAGAGGTCACAGAAGGCCATTGGTGAAGGTGCAGCCTCAGTTGCAATTGTTGGCCAGGGACGGAAGGGATCATGCAAAGGAGTTGAGGCTTAGTACCTTGAAGAGAGCCTATGAGAGGCTATTGGTGAAGCCTAGTTACAGCAGAAGACAGCAGTGTTTTGGAGTACCAGTACCATGAGATGACCACCAAGAACAGCAGCAGCAGTGGAGTACAGGCAGCTGGAGCCTAGAAGACAAGCTGTGTTCTACAAAGGGCAGAGCTGGAGAAGTGACCCAAGCCCTTGGAGGAGCCTAGAAGATTATGAGTGGATCCCAGACACTGGATAGTTGGAGTTTGATTTCGCTTTTGATTGTGACTGTGCCCTGATATTTTTCCCTCTTCAAGAAAGTATTTTAGTGGAGCCCACAATTAAGAGACTTTTAATTGTAAAGAGTTTGGATTTTAAAAGAGATTGGATTTTTTTAAGGGGCTGAAATTTTAATATGCAAGAATTTGCAAAGACTGTGGGACTTTTAAAGTTATTTATATCTTGCGGATTAATAAGAAAGTAAGAGTTGAGGCTTAATAGTGATGTGTTTGTGTGTCAAATTGACAAAGGGTCAATTGTACTGGCTGGTTTTGTGTGTCAACTTGACATAGGCTGGAGTTATCACAGAGAAAGGAGCTTCAGTTGAGAAAATGCCTTCATGAGATCCAGCTGTAAGGCATTTTCTCAATTAGTGATCAAGGGGGGAGGGCCCCTTGTGGGTGGTGCCATCCCTGAGCTAGTATTCTTGGGTCCTATAAGAGAGCAGGCTGAGCAAGCCAGGGGAAGCAAGCCAGTAAGAAACATCCCTCCATGGTCTCTGCATCAGCTCCTGCTTCCTGACCTGCTTGTGTTCCAGTTCTGACTTCCTTTAATACTGAAAAGCAATGTGGAAGTGTAAGCTGAGTAAACCCTTTCCTCCCCAACTTGCTTCTTGGTCATGATATTTGTGCAGGAATAGAAACCTTGACTAAGAAAGTGTATATATGTGATTGTGCATGGTGCATATGTATAGTATGAATGTGTGAATGTGGATGTGTATAGTGTGAATGTGCATGTGTGCAGGATGAATGTGCATGTGTGCAGTGTAAACGTGCAAGTGTGCATGTATGTAGTGTGAATGTGCATAGTGTGAATGTGCATGTGTGCAGGATGAATGTGCATGTGTGCAGTGTAAACGTGCAAGTGTGCATGTATGTAGTGTGAATGTGCCTGTGTATTGTACAAGTATGCATGTATGTAGTGTGACTGTTCTTGTATGCAGGATGAATGTGCATATGTGCAGTGTGACTGTGCATGTGTGCATGTATGTAGTGTGAATGTGTATGTGTACAGTACGAGTGTGCATGTAGCAATTTCTTCTCAAATACTAACTCACTGTCCTTGAAACTTTTATAAACATTTGTTCCAAGGAGAGATTGACAAGCCTTTTTAAAACCACTCATAACAGAGAAACGCAGGAACATGTCTTTGAACATGAAATTCCATACTACAGACAGCAGTAAAATGGGTTTAGATTTGCTTGGTAAAACCACAATTTACTTTTTTTCAATGTTAGACTCTTCAAGGATATTTATATTTCCTAAGGTCAAAAGTTCATGATTTATCTTTGAAGGATAAATTCTACCACTGGGCCCAAGGAAAGGGGCGTTAAACACTTTAATCCTATTTTTCCCATATTCATAACAGATGACAAAGAAAGCCAGGGAAATGAATGGCCCTGCCACAGATGGAGAACTGTCAAGAAATACAGGGTTTTCTCATGGCAGGAAGCATGCTGGGTGCATGATCTGAGTCTATTCTTTCTAGCAGACACACGTATGTCCTGTGGAGGAAAACAGAAACCTAATGTGATTTTGTGTGTGTGTTAAAGGACTGGGCCCTTAATCTCACTCAGATGTACCCAACTGAATGAGATTTTGTTTTACAACTAAAAGCCTAGAAGAAATTTTAATTTTGGAATTTAAACTGAATGAATGATAGAGGTCTCAACATCTTTCCATAATAAAAATTAATCTATCATCACACAGATCAAGAAAAGCTACATGTGTATATACACACACACAAAAATACACATGCACATACATGAATATACCATGCAAGTGTACCACAGGAAGTTAGCTTTGAGCCTCCCTTTAAATCTGAATTAAAAATAATTCAGACAGGACTACCAACTGGTGCGGGGTATGGTGGTTCACACCTATAATCGTAGCACTTGGCTAAGGCAGAAGGGTTACTCTCAGTTAGAAGGCAACCTGGGCTATATAGTAAGTTCCAGACCAGTCTGGGTAAGAGATAATAGCCAGCCTAAAATATTTTTTAAGACAGAAATACTATAAAGACAACTATATTAATAAGCAGGATTTAAACAAAGACAGACATCCAATGCTACCAAAGCCTCAGAACCTCTGTGAGACCCTCAGGCCCAGTGCCCGCGTGGCTGAGGAAGCTTCAGCCTGCTCCTCCTCCCTTCCGTCCTCCATTTCCCACTGGCATGTCAGGAACAGGAAGAGAGCTACAAGGCTGAACAGGTCTGACAACACAAATGAACAGTCTGGACCACGCCCCTTAATTTTGCTAATAGACTGGATGACCATTCTAGGTAGCCAAGACACGCAGGAAAATATGTCGGGCAGCTAATTAATAATGAGACATCATTTTGCTGGACTTGCCGCAGTTTGGGCTTTTTAAGAATTGTTGCTTGTTGTAATCTCCTTTCTCACATGAGACACCTTTACATAGTGTACATCATCCTGTGTTCTTCTAAAAGACTCCCTTCAGAAAATCCAGGGTTCTTGCCCAGCACTAACCATGACAAAAATGCACGCTGCCTGGTCCTCATTTCGCACAGGTAGGCCTGTGATGTCATTCACCCAGCATCTACCGGAGCTCTGAATATGATACAAGCCCCTGCCCTTGGTGCACAGTTGACCCCACCCTAAGCACATTCTACCCATGCACAGAGAACAAAATAAACATCACCCAGGTAGACTGTCTTCCTCAGACACCGTGATTTCCTGTCCCAGTCAGCCAACCTTTAATAGTAACCTTGGAGCGCCCAGCACGTCCCTGCCAGCAGCCGGACACAACCCACATCAACTCTGCCAACATCTGCGCACTAGCCGTCGTTCTGGGCTGTCCAGAACCATTCCGTCCACAGTGCCCTACCCACCTCCAACCAGTGGCATCCTGCCCCACCCCCCCACCCCACCCCCGGGGAACGTCATTTGCCTTCCCACGTCGTAGAAGCTGGTATTAAGCGTCAGCAGGTTAAGAGAGTAAAGAAAAGTGTAAAGGTGGGATAACCAGTTTCTCCTGCAGCAAACACTGGAATCACTGGGCAGATAAAAGCAGAAATGACAGATATTGTGTGTGTGCATCTATGTGCACATGCAGACACACTCATGAGCCTGACCGTGAAGGATGTGGTTTTGTTCCTCTTTCACACGTGGGTGTGAAGAGGGTGTCACTGAGGAGGTATGGGACCAGGGTGACACACAGCCATACAGAGCAGACCTTACGGACCCATTAAGCCATGGCCTCAGAAGCCTCCACTCCAACACCATTCCCTACACCCCAGCAACCCAAAACGGTGCCAAAACAGGCACAGATCCAAAGTAGAGCTGTTCGTTCAGACCTGCAGACAGTTTCTGAGGAATCAGAAACGTCAGGGATCCATTATTAACCCTACTCTAAAGCAACCTGAAATTCTATAAGCCTCAGTATATAAACAGAGATAATATAGGATCCACAGGAAAACTAAATTACATAATGCAAGTGAAAGGGCACCAGAATCCAGTTTATTTAGCCACCATACAACTACACGGGGAGCACCCACCACTTCGCAGCCGCTACCCCGGCACTGCACTAAGAACAACAGCCATCAGGAGATGAACCCCATCTCCCCCAGGGCTTCCAGCCTGGGCTGGGGTTTGCTGCTAATGCTATTAGACACTGGTAGTTTACAACGGTACACAAAGGCAAAGGGCATAAGAGAAAGAAGTCAACAACTAAATAGCTAAATGCTATTTCCTTTCATGGGTGTTGATGCGTGTGCAGTATGCACATGTTTGTGCTGGTGTGTGTTCCTGTGTGTGAGTGTGGGGTCCTGCAGTCTTCCACCATTCTCTACCTTATTTTTTGATTCCTATGAATCCTATTATAATCTTTGTTTATATCACTGCCTAGAGCTTGCTGATTACACCAGACTTGCTGCCCAGTGAGCTCCAGGGATTCCTCCTGGCCATCTGTACTTCCCCAGCAAAGGACTGCAGGTAACTATTCAATGCTGCCTGTAGCCTTTACCTGAGTACTGGGGCGGCTGAACTTAGATTGCAGGCTTACTATGAGCTCTCTCCTCTACACTCCTGTTTTCTTTGTAACAATCTAACAATCCAGAGTGCAAATGTAACAGCTGTACCTTGACAGCAGGCATTCTGTCTCCCTGTCCAGCTTCCAGAACAGAAGGCTGAGGAAGCCCTCACCAGGAAGTAGCAGCGGCAGGTTTTCAAGAAAATGTTAAACTGCTGGAAGGGGTCCCCCCAAAGAACCCTGCCCACAGACCTTATTCAGTCCTGGAAGATTAGGACACAGGCAAATGAGACAGCCACAGCCCTGCTCAGATAGGGGCTGAGTAAGGGTGCGCTAACGTTCGTGGATAGCAGCAGTGCAGTATCGGTACACCTTAGCCAATATACCACCCCTCACTAGATTCAGATATGGGTGCTAGAACTAGAGACGCGCTTGGGAGAGCCCTCACTGTCCAAATCCTAGCTTCCCACCTGAGGAAGCTGACAGAAGAGCTGAGAGAAGAGGAGCAGGCAGCGAGCCAGAGGAGGAGAGGCCGGGAGTTCCCCAGAGCCGTGGCAGAGGCAGAGGCAAGGTGGTGAGCCACTGAGTTATGTGGAGGCAAAGAGAAGACGGCAGGTGAGATAAATTGGAAAATGGATTTTTTTGTTTCCCACATTCAATCCTGATAACATTTATTTCATTACTCAATGAGATTTTTACATCCAAGGGATGCATAGTAAAATATTTTATATAAAGTTAATATTGATAACCACTTTAGTCTCCGACATGCTCTTGCCATCCTGTGAGACTCATTATCTTGAGGGCCCTCTTCACAATTTTTCTCTTCCCCAGAATGGCCTGGAAACAAGCACATACTCAAAATAAGTATTTACTGAATAAAGCAATGGATGAGCTCGCGATGGACGGAGTGAGCAAATGAACTCATCTAGGGGGCGGACCATTGCCAGGCACAGCGTCTCCATTTACAGCTGAGAAATCTAACATTTAAGGGTGCACAAGACCCTCTCTGCTCCAGCACACCAATGGGGGCCCCTTAGACGGTTCCAGAAAGGCAAAAGTGAGAGTCGGAGACCTTTCAGGGCTGTATGCCAAGAAGCCAAGGGGGCTATATGTTTAATGTCAATATTTATTTCTTATTTACATCCCTGGCTTGCTCAAGGAGGAATTAAGGCAGCTTGATTTACGCTCAAGAAGGTTGTGCTGATTAAAACTTCATTTTTGTGCACATGAGATAATGTGTGTAAGACACCTCCTAGCGCCCTTGAGGCCTCCGTCTTCCCAAGCCCCAGAAATCCTGGGCACCAGGGCCTATGTTTTCATTATTAAAAAAAGAAGAAGAAGGGGAAAAAACCTAATAATTATTACTCAGTTAAAGCAGTTTCTCAACAGACAAAAATCTTCTACTGCTCTGGGTCTACAGAGAAAATGAAATAAAAGATGCTGCAGCGTACCACAATATCTAAAATTTATTGTAAAAACCATCTAAAATATCACAGAAACAATTTCTCCCTTGAGTGTTTTATGAGCTGCAAATGCGAAGAAGAAAAATATTTTTACAGATACCTTGAACTAAGTTTATAGAAATATGTATGTGAGTAACTAGGCCATATTTAACAAAGAAGCTAATGGCGATATGAAAAACCACTTGGCATTTTCTTAATTCGACTCGGTAACCAACCGACTGGTATAAAAACACAGTAACAAAGGCCGTCTCATGCACAGGCCTTCACAGCCGGCTGGGGCAGGGTGGGGGTCCTTCCAAATAGCTGTGCAAAGTCTGGGCAAGCCAGTTAGGGCACCAGGCCACCGCTGCCCAGCCTCAGGAACCAGAGTTACTATGACTTATTAGATTCTGGAACAATTGTTCTCTGAAGAGCACAAAAGGCTACAAAATAACTTTTTAAACTGAGAAAACTTCACACCCATCACTGAAAATTGTTGGAGGAGGTAGCAGACAGAGAAGATGGACAGTAAGAAAGAAAGATGAGAGAGAAGAAGGCGCCAAGGAGAGGAGCCAGCAAACCAAGAGCAGACACGGTCTGCAGAGAAGCCCTCCACTGTCAGTCCAACAGGAGCCTCTGTGAGCTGCCACATCCCTACCAGGTCCACAACCTCTGGCTCTGGTAGTTATGACTACAACTGTGGCTGGCCAATGGGTGCTCATTGACTGTGGCCAGGAAAAAATGTCCCCCCAGATTTGCAGAGTGCATCTCAGTTCTGCTCTGTCGATAAAGTGAGGGGACCATTCAATGTAAACATCTTATAAACAATAGTAAAGGAAGGAACAATAGCTCTACTCACATGCCACCTACAAGGGAAGGGGGGTGTATGGGTGTGTGCATGCATGTATGTGTGCATGTTCGTGTGTGTGTGTGTGTGTGTGTGTGTGTGTGTTCATGTGTGCCTGTGTACTCATGCATGTATTTGCATTTATCTGTGTGTGCCTGTGTATATACGCCTGTGTGTGAGTGTGCGTGTGTTTGCATATATGTGTTGTATGTGCATGTTGTATGCATGTTCATGTGTGTGTTTGTGTGTATGTGTGTTGATGTGTACCTGTGTGCTCGTGTGTGTGTGTGTGTGTGTGTGTGTGTGTTCCTTTGGGAGTGTGCACATGTGCATGCAGAGGTTGATATTAGATATCCTCTTTGGTTGCTTCCCATCTTAGCCTTTGAGGCTGGGCCTCCAAGGGAACCTGAAGCTTCCTCCTTCAGCTACACTGACTGCTACAACGTAGCGGCCATGAGCTCTGCCTCCTGGTGCTGGGGTTACAAACGCCTTCTGCTACACCCAGCTTTTTAATGAGTCCTGAGGATCAAATTCAGCATCAGACAGATAACCCTAACCACTAAAGCCATCTCCCCAGGCACTAGGACGGGCTTTTAAAGAAATCATTTCATCCATGATCCCAACCAATTTGCTTGAAGAACATCTTCCCCACCCAGCAAGCAGACTCTACTCCAGTGTGACTCAATAACACAAAGATGGAACAAACTTGTCCAGTGGAAAACTGTAAGGCAGCACAGCACAAGCCTTCTGTGAGGAAACACGAAGGTAACAGACCTGCAAGGCAGTGGATTACACAGAGCACCGCTGTGAGCTACTGAAACCATCTCCTGTGAACCCAGTAGAGTCTAGTGACCAGACTCACCCCTCTGTTCACCTCTACCCCAAACTACAAAGGCCCCCAACACATCTGTACCCTCCAACAGGAACCACTTGTGACTCAAAACCATACCCTCACAGCGGCACAAATTCTAGGACATCCCTTGCAGAGCTTACATGCTGCATGCATGACCCTTCGGGCTTTGCTACTGCATTTACGTGTCCACCATATGCATATAGCCATATGTTGTGGCTTTTTCCCACAGACAAGCATCCTGCAATTCCGGCTCCCCCTAAAAGTAAAAAAAAAAAAAAAAAAAAAAAAAAAAAGACAGTTCACCAAAAGACACACAAAGATAAGCTGAGAGTAATAATTTTATTTAATGTTTTAAAGAGATAGCCAAGAAGGTTGTGGGGCTACACACACAACTAATACCACTTTTGATATGTGGATATAGAGTGAAACCCCAAGGACAATTCCCACCTCAGCAAAAAGCAGACCAGCCCAGAATGCCAGGACTGGGAGGCCTTGGGAGGCCCAGGGAGAAACTACCAAGAAGCCTCCAACCCAAGCAGCAAGACAGGCCTGGGAAACAGGCCTGTGTGTTACCACAAGCCTGGCCCTTTAATGGAATCCTACAACCCAAAAGGCTTGGTGAATTGCAGAGTTTCCCTATGTTTTTGTCAACCTACCTGGCCAGAGCTCAACTAGTAGCAAAATCTAGAGCAGATACAAAATTACTTCAAGTCCTTTTTCACCCTGATAGAATAAACATTTATAGCTCACTGTAGGGAAGTTCTGGTTCTCTTAGGCTGAGAGTGCTACAAAAATAGAGTGTATTTCTCTAAATTTGTTTTCAAAGCCAGGGCCACAGAGATGACTTGTACTGCAGGCATGAATACCTGAGGTTTAAATCCCTGGTACCTATGTAAAATAAACAGGCATGTGTGCCTAGAGCTCCAGCAGTGGAGGCAGGGAGGGAGGGGCAGCAGCCGAGAGTCAGAGCCCAAGAGCTTGCTGGGCAGTCAGCCTAGCCAGAAAGGCAGCACTGGTTCAGTGAGAGACCAATAAGACAGTGATAGAGAAAGACAAGAAAGACACAGGCCTGCACACTCACATGCATGCAACACACACACACACACACAATTCCACCAGACCAAGAATTCCAAGTAGAGGATGGCGAGTCCTCCAGGAAGAGTCCCTGTATTCACAGGTCTGGTATCCAGAAACCTTGAGCAGAAAACTCTTTCCTGGAAAGGAGAAACAATGTTTCTGATACTCAAAAATACCTATCAGATGAATACATGGAAAGCAAAACATCTCCATGATAAATTAAGTAAGCAAACCAAATCTCCTATGTGTATCTTAGACCTTGTGAAGCACATGTGTAGGGGTGTGAACAGCCCTTATGAAAGTCAAGAGGTAGGAAAGCTTCCTGAAGACGAGAATGGACTGAGCATGCAGTACAGCTCTCCCGCATCCCCTGTCCACTCAAGCAGAGCCTGAAGGTGGAGGCTCCCCAAGGATCGGAGTCTGGCCAGAAGGTGGAGGCTCCCCAAGGATCGGAATCTGGCCAGAAGGTGGAGGCTCCCCAAGGATCAGAGTCTGGCCTGAAGGACTGCAAAGTAGGTTTGTGCATTCTTCTCCCCATCCCCCATCAGGGATCAGTTTTGAAGGACCGGGATCTAACATAGGGGTGCAGGCCTGGGATCTAACATACATGTGCAGGCCTGGGATCTAACATACATGTGCAGGCCTGGGATCTAACATACGTGTGCAGGCCTGGGATCTAACATACATGTGCAGGCCTGGGATCTAACATATGGGTGCAGGCCTAGGATCTAACATATGTGTGCAGGCCTGGGATCTAACATACCGGGTACAGGCAGAAAGCAGTACTCAAGCATCAACAGACCCAGCACAGATGTCTAGAAATGTGCTCTTGAAGTTAAGTGCTAAAAGGTTCAAAGTCTTCTGGGGACAGTGACAGAAGACCAGGGCCAATCCCATGTGACCCTGTACATGACCCTATTCAGGGAGACAAGATAGTAGGACAGAGCAGACAGGCAGAGGGAGTTGGCTCTGAGCTCCACAGTCACAGCCCAGCTGTTAGACAGGTCTAGGGTCTGAGCTGAGAGGAGGCCAGTGCTGAGCCTGGCTACCACATACGTACCTGGCCTGAGTACGCTCTTTCTGAACCTCCAGGTATAAATACACCACCAACCCAGAGATGCTAGGTCAGTTCCTAGCATGTGCCACCCATTGCGGTCTGGTTTTACCCCGCCAAGAAAGTGGATATTTTTTTTTTTGACCACTATGTAAATCTATAAATCATGTGATTCACCTTCTGTCCACAGGAGGCAGTTACTTGAGGAATCTATCCAGGGTGGCACAAATACAGAGCGTAAGTGAAACACGCTGTATGAGGAACATTTTTGAGCTTCCAGTCAAGGAATTTTCCACACACTCCTTTGTTCTTGTTTTTTTTTTTTTCTGGTGCTAGCCAGGAAGGGCCAGTACCACACCAACAAATCACAGGGAAGGCAAGGGAACTGGGGGGAAGACGACATCTCTTTAATTTTGTGCGCATGATGTTCACAGCCACTAAGGTCATACCTGCATGTGTTGACTGACAACTTTTCAGCTTGATTCAAAGCAAACAGCTGCTGGTTTGATTGCCTAGCAACTAAAAAATTGATGGATGGCCCTTAAGATGAATAACTACCATAAATCACCTCATTCAAACTCTCCGAGAAAAAAATTAAAAAACAATGGTTTTCGTGACATTTGCTGCACTCCATAATGTGCCGTGATAAATTCGGCCCCTCGTGGGTGCGGGGCCAGGGCTGCCCACGCTGAGTCCCTTCGGTTTCTGTGTTGTGTGTTCTTAGTTCTCCTCCTTACTTCTCCATGCATGCTGCCTGTCAGGAACACGGGCCCCTGTGTGCCTGTCAGTCACTGAGACAGAGTCGCTGTTGATCCCTTAACCCCAAACACCACTTCATCAGGAAATCACAGCCCTATATCACAAAGACAGCAGAGCGCCTCATGCATTAATAATGGTTATGGTATATTTAGTGTAATGACTTGACCTCAACCAACATTACATACGCCATGATTCATACAAATTTGATAAACTACTTCCTGTTTGTAGACATCTCATATGGTCCTGGAAGAGCAGGAATCTGTTTCTAGCTCCCAGGTAAGCACAGAACCATAAGTCACAGTAAGAGGAGGTGCTCCTGTATTTACCCTGTAACATTCCACAACACCCCACTCGGAGGCAGTCCCAGAGACACCGGGGATGATGGACAGGCCTACATTTTCCAGATGTGACTTACTGTATCTCTCCTTGGCTCTGAAGGCAATTCTTCTTACCATCTTCCTTTGTCCATCCCTTCTTCTTGTACCTTAGTCTTTCTTGCTTTCTTTTCTTTAAGGTCAAATTTATAAGGAAGGCCATTCCTGGGTCATCAGACCCACCACCCAATGGGAGTTAGTTTAACACAAAACAGGGTCTCCGCTCCCTCTCTCATCATCCCTGCTTCTGCTACGAGGAGCCTACATCCTTTCCCAATCAAGACTGTCAGCATCCTGGGGCTGCCCCAAAAGAACCAACTGTCTACTCACTTGTCCTCGGGTATGCTGGCACTCTCTACAACAGAGCCCCCGTTACTCAGTCATCAAAGGGATGTTCTGACTGTGAGAAAGCACAGTGTTCTGTGTGGACTCCGTGGTCTGGCATCTTTTACACTAGAAACTTGTCTCCATTATTAGACAGTATACCTCTCCCTCAACTGAGTGTGGAGAGTACTCCGAATAAGAAGAACTACTTTTTGTTCAACAGACTCTGCACCGTTGCAGGAATTATGTAGAGGAAACAAAGAGGGACTTGGAAGATGCGAAGGGTCATGTTCACGGTTCAGCATGGCCCAGAGTCACTAAAGCCATGTTTGCTGGGAGCGTTGCTGATCACGACTGGCCAGAGTGCAGCAGTGTGCCCCACACTGGCTTTAAAAGTTCCTCTGTTCAATTTAAGCTTCTGAGACGGAAGAAATAAAAAAAAAATGAGTTTGGGAAGCCAAGGAGCCAGGGCCTGAGTAGGCAACACATCCATCCAGGCATTGGATACGCATCAGAAATGAGGTGGCCATCTTGCTGCTGATATGTGTATTCAGGTGTGAATTCCTAAATGCATACCTCAGGAAAATGTAATAAATCTTCTAACTGGGAGTGCCCAGCCTTTTGAGAGAGCAACATGACGTTGCCATCTACAGAATCTATCCTCAGGCCTGGGGTAATAGAATTAGAAAACAACACAAGTCTCCATGTTTTAAGTAAGGTTATGATCTTATGTGCTAGCCTGTGTTCATAGCTATTTACCCACATGCAACCCACAAACTAGGGGTTAGATATCCCTGCATCCAGGAAAGTAGTAGCATCTGCCATTTCCCAACAGGGATGCTAAGAGGGCCATGGGGACCTAAAGGCCTGACTGTGGAAGCTTAGACCTTATGTATTAAGCTTCCTTCCTGGGCACTTGTGGCTAAGCAAGTGTTGGGACATGTCTGAGCCCTTATAGATACTCATACATCTCCCCATGTTCGTGGCCTGGAATATTCTAGGTGCGATTTACCTTCTGACCTAGAGGCTCCGGGCTAACACCATCTTCACTGTCCCCAGACACAAGCATGCAATCATTTGCTCCTGTACTTCAAGGGCCACATAATCTTACAAGGTTGGAGAAGGTCAGTGGGAGAGCAGCCTTCTGTTCAAGCTGTATGGCTATGGGCCCTTAGGCCTCTCAGCCTTTCTCAGTACTTCTGCCTGGTTCTGACCAGCCTGGGCCTTGGAGATGGGAAGGAAGAGCCAGACTGGGCAAACAGGATAATCTGGAATGCTGTCCCTTTAAGACTGAAATGCTTGTTTCCTTCCAGTAAGAAAAGTAAATCATACTACAGAGAGTTGAGCTTTGAAAAAAGCATCCATCCATTAAAGTTCCCAGATCGCAGTTCTCAGGTTGTCCCTCCCCTGGCTGTGTCTCAAGTTACAGCCTTGTACAACCCAAGTCTAAATAATATTCACCATGATAAATGACACCATAACTCTGATATCCACAATCAATCTTTGCTTTAAAGATACATCCATCTTCAATAATGTTGATGGGGATTCTGTAAAATGGGAAACGTGACTGTCTCCCGGCCCTCCTGACGGAGGGGGAGGGAGGCTCTGAGTGATGGCTGTCAGCCCACATCTGGCTGCAAAAAATAAATTAGCCTTATGTAGACAAATGAAAGGGCCAGCTCTGCCTCGGAAGCAGCCACTCCTGAGCATTGGCTAATTTATAGGACATCTTTCTGGAAAGTTCCTGGCTGAGGCAACCGTCTCCCTGTCATCTCTTTGAACACTATCTGATGCTGCAAATGACCGTCATGGGGAGGGGCTGCACACAGTCCAAGGGGCAGGGGAAGAAAGCCGCCCACACTCTCAGTCACGTCAAAGGGCAGAACTCCTCTCTTCTAGGGAGAGGAAAATTTTTACTTTAGGCCAACGCTTTTTCGATTTTAATGCCAATTCCCCCCTGGCTAGTTTGTTGTTGTGTTTTCACTTCTTTGGTGGTCTTGGAAAACCCAGATAAAGTAAATAATTTGAGAGCAAAGATGGGGAGTTCTCAAAACTCCTTCTGCGCATGTCTTACCGGCAGGAAGCCTGCTACACATGCTAAGCAAGCAAGAGAAAGAGATCTACTCAGTTTAGGAAATCGTTTCAAAACCAGCCTGGGGTGAAACACCTCTAGGAAAACTCTAAAATAATTAAGACCAAACTTCTTCCCGGACCAGAGGGCAGCCACTCTGCCAGGTCCTTCATGCCTCTAACCTTGGCCAGGGAAGGGGCACTTGGAGCCTGTCAACATGGGGCCTCGGCTGTGCACAGGACACTCCCAGCAGGGAAATGGGGGCTCCATGGGGTGTGCAGCAGAGTGATGCAGGACATCTGTTCCCAGGCTGGGAACAATCACCGGTTTGGGCCCGAGTCTCCTGGGCAGCAGACACGGCCCGCATGGTCCTGGCTGGGGAGGGTTAACTCTGAGAAATGAAGGACTTACAGTAAGGCTGGAAGACATAACACACAAGCTTCCTGGCAAGGGCTCCTGGAGGGTAGGAGGGGACTGCAAAATGAACTCTCTCAGGCTTTGTGGCCGCCTTTCCCAAGGCCCAGCCTGGCCCCTTTGATAAATGACACATGTCATTCTGTCAGAGCTGACAGTGCAGCTGGGAGCACTGCTGATGCATGGCTCCTCGAAGAAGGAAATCAACTTTTTGGCACCGAGTGAGTCTGTGCCCTGTGTAAGGATTTTGTTTCTCAAAAAGTAAAAGATAGACTTAGGATTGGCCGGTGGGCGGGGGCGCGGGGGTGGGGGGGGCTGGAAAACAGATTGAAGGACAGCTCACATTTAACATAAATTAACCGGGGTAACGGCGAAATGTGCTAGCCTGCAATAAATAAAAGCTACATTAGTCAATTATTAATCACACTCTAACTTGTAGCCAGAACCCCGGACTTAAATCTGAGGCCTGAGCTGACTTATAAACAGATAAGATGGTGTTTGACAGATGTCTACCTGAGAGTAATGAGGATGGAGTCAAAGGTTCGGTGGGCTCAGCCCTGGGAACGTTCTGGAAGCAAGGTGGGTAAGGCAAGAGAGACACATCCGTGCAGACACAATACCTGCTGCTTGTGTAAGGAGAAGTACACCAAAAGCAACTTCTGAATGCTTTTCCCTCAAGACCTGTTCTATTTCTCTCAATATTCAAGATATTTACACATTGCCAATGTGTTCCTGTCTGAAGGTAAGACTTTCTATCTTGAAAAATCTTGTTGCTGATTTTAAACATGGATCTAATGAGCTATAACTTCAGTGGGGGGGGGGGTGAGCAGAAGAGGTATGGAGACAGGGTTTCTCTGTGTAGCCCTGGCTGTCCTGGAACTCACTCTATAGACCAAGCTAGCTTTGAACTCACAGAGATTTACCTGCCTCTGCCTCCCAAGTGCTGGGACTAAAGGCAATAAGTTTTAACTGGTGCCTAGTAAGGAGATGTCCCAGGAGATGGGATTTATTTCGAAATTATTTATCAGAGATTATAATGCCCACATTTTATTCTTCAAACTGGCACTTGACATCCACAGAGATTAAAGCATCAAGCCACTCCAAGTCCACCTTCCAACCAAGTGGCTTTATGTGCAGCTGAGTTATGAGCAGTTCACAACCCACTTAACACCCAACCACACACAATCAAGAGAACACAGTCACACACCACACACACACACACACACACACACACACACACAATTGGCCTTATCACCATTTGTCATAATAAATAACGAACTGTAGTAATGAAGCACAATGAAACATAATAAATATTAAGCACAGCCCACGTGAAGAGTCCAGCCCTCTACGCTGTGTGTGTGCTGCCATAGGAATTCGCCAAGGCTTCATCAGGGACGCTTCCCCTCTGGGCTCCGAACACAGAAGGTGGTCCTTAGCTGTGAGCTCTGCAGTCCATGAGGGTGAGCTTCCTCCCATGGAGTTGAGGTTCTACAAGATCTGCTGAGGTTGGGGAGTGGGGCGGGGGAGGGGGGATGCTTGTGATGCTCAAGAGTGAACGCTGAGGTGAATGTGGAAGCACAGAGCAGAACACCACACTGAGACAGAAGAAAGGGTGTGTACCCCACACAGCCAACAGACAACACTAGAAGCTGCACCAGCTGGCCATAAGCATGCGCAGGCCCCAGCACTGTAAAGCAGGGTCTGGAAGCAGGGTCTGGTGAGTGGCAAGTCTTTAGTTTTCCTTAAAAGTGTGCAGCAAGTCTGCTCTTCTAGGCAGAGGATAAACACAGATCCTAGAAGCCGGTGCAATCGCTCCACACCCAGACCCAGGGTCCCCGGCCAGGTACCTCCAGATCTCACCCAGGTGACACGTTCCCTGTGCCGTGACACGGAACCAGCAGCAGAGCTCCAGCTCCCCTGTCTCAGCGTGCACATTTAACAAATAAAAATAAACTGAGATGTCACCGAAAGCTAATGTCTGAGCATAATCAGCATTTCTTAAAAAAAAAAAAAAAAAAAAAGGAAAAAAAATAAAGAAGAAAAGAAGGAAAAGCTGTCAGGTGCCACCAGATGGGTTAAATAAGCCATGGAGTTAAGCTGTAAAGGAGTAATGCTTTTAGAATTCTCTGATTAGACAAACCTTCTCCTACAGATAAGTAAACTGAGACCTGGCAGAGGAAGAAGAAAAAAGTCAGTGACTGAACAAAGACTCAGGCCTGTATCCACCATCTAACACTGCCTACAACCCCCAGATACACTCAACAACTGATTGTTGTTGTTTCTTTTTTTTTTTTATTAAAGTCAACCTCCTTAATGGAATCACAATTAACAGATTCCAAAGCCCACAGAAATGTTTTAAAGCCACTAACCCCAATGATTTCTCCACGGCCACATGTAAGAGTGTGGTGGGGTCATGTGTGGCCTGCTGTGCAAGCCTCTCCCTTCCTCTGGATAAAATATAATTTTTCTTCAGTCCATAAAAAATTCAGATAGTGTGCAGAATGTTTATATATGACCAAGGTCTCTATTTAAAAGGTTTGTACTTTTACTTTATGACCTGTCCTTGATTTGACACTTCCGCTCATCAGGGAGGGATTTATAAAATAATCTTGAAGGTGAGGAACAGACATCTGTCAGGGACTAGCTGGGTTTCATGATGTGAAATGTAAGAAGAGAAAAAGACCCTGTTAAGCTCTTTTTAGTCACCAATAGACATCAAAGGTAATAATTAAAGAAGACAGACGTCATAAAACATAAATTTATGTCTATTTTAATAATGCACAAGTGGTGTAGTGTGTAAAATATCTATTAGGTTGAAAGAACATGAAAACGTTCCAATATAGGGGGAAAAATCTATGTTTTGTTTTGTTTTGGGGTATTGTCCTTTCCTTTTTAAAAAAAAAAAAGTGGGGATTTTTTTTTTCACAAGTTTAAAGTGAAGTCTTTGCAAACCTCTGCCATCTGTGGGTACATGAACTATGAATGACCCCGGGTGATTTGCACTCTGCTGAGAATCCCTTAGAAAGCTAGGGAAAAAGTATCATTAAGAATGACTGATGACTGTCAGTCATGGTTGACCTCATCCAGGCTTTGGTCTCTGCCTCAGTAATAAGCTGTCCTTTATTAGTACCAACACTCCATAAAGGGGGTGTGTTTAGTCACAGGATAGTGGCCTTCTAATGCCCATTGCTTCTCCAGAAAAGATTGATTGGTGTTCATTTTTACTGCCTTCCCTGCACACACACAGAGCCAGGGCTGCAGAGCATCAGGCCTGCGGACCACAAGCCGGAGGGAGGAGGTGGGAAAAAACATCTCAGAAGAGAGAGAGCCCAGGGCTGGGGAATGGAGGCAATTCTCTCTTAAAGAAATCCATCCTCAAAAAAAAAAAAGCTCCAGCACTCTGCCATCTGTATATCTGATTCCAGGTCCCCAGAAGACACGGCCAAGGAAGCAAATGAGCGTCAGGATGCAAGCAAGGGCCCTTGCTAAGCACCGCTTATCTTAAAACCAGAAAGGGACTCTGGCTTGGGCTTCTTCCCCTCAAAAACTGCAGTAGCCGAAAGTCTGCCCACAGAATTCAGCCTCATAACCAGCCTGACACCAAATTACAAAGATGCAATTATTACCCATTAAAACTGAACGTGTGAAACTAAAAAAAAAAAAAAATTAAAAAACTCCTCCCTATATGAGCACATAAAAAACCTATCTACTGCCTTTGTATTAAACTACTAAATTGTTTTTAAGAGGCAATTGCTATAGAAACAGACAAATGAACTATATGTGCGCGCACACATACATACACACACATATGCACGCATGCACGCACACATGCACACACACGTACCACACACACACACACACACACACTGTCCTAGGAGCCCTCAATCCCTTGCAGTATCTCCATCTCAAGAGAGACTTCGTGCTCTCAGGAGGCGGGGCAGGGATGGATGTGTTCCGAGCCTCCCCAGGCTCGAGCCCCACGGTGAATTCTCAGGTACCACAAGACTGGAGAGCCCTGGGCTCTGCCACATCATGCTCTGAGCAGGTGCTCACACAACAAATGAGGAGAGTGTATCCCATGTGGGGCTCTCCATTCCAAATATGTCTATAAACAAATTTAGCTCACGGGGTGATTAATTTGCAGAACCCTTTGAGAATAAGCCAGACGCTGCAGTCTAATGCCTTTAGCCAGTTACTACCAGAAATTTAGCCAAACACCACAACAAGATCCTGACTTCAGAAAACTGCTAGAGAACCTTAGGACTGAGTTATAATGCACACAGGCTTCCACTGGTTCCTGAGAAGAATCATGGAAAAGACCACAGTGGTGGAGGGCCATGCGGTTTAAACACAGCCTGTCCCTTGAAGAAAGTCAACACCTCGGCTTGAGCAGCCCAGAAGGACAGAGGAAAGATAAGACCAAAGCCAGCCTCCCAGGTCTCTAACTGCAGCGTGGCGGTCCTGGCGTGGAGCTGCCCATGGGTCAGGCCCCAGGTGTAGCCCACTGCTTAGCTTCCCAGCAGGCTCAGGCTGAACCAGCAGGCGGGAAAGGAGGAGGCAGAGCTTCATGGACACCACAGCTGTAAGTCGGCTCTCCTTGAGACCTTTCAAGACACTGTTTTTTCCAGTTAATGAAAGAAAAGGGCAGTAGAGGAGCACCCCATGAACTCTGGGTGACCTCCGGATGCCTGACCCCTGCCCAGGTCAGTCAGCCTTTTATGCGTCCTGTCTTTACCATAGCTTCTTACAATGGATTTGTAGTTGACAAATAATACAAGTTCAAAACCTGTTAGGGGAAAAAAATGAAGGAAGAGAACTTTGTGCTTCCAAACTGAAGTGCTGCCACTTAGCACACCCCACACGTACAGTCAGCACAGCTGGGGCGCACGGCTCTTGACACTCCCACCGTCCACACTCCCACCCTCCACGCTCCCATGGTGTGGAGCTGCTGCAGGACCCGGATGCTAGCAAGCTGGAGTAGGTGCTGGCTGATGGAGAATATTTATATCCCTTTACTTCACAGCTTTCTAGCAGATTCCTTCCACTTTAAAACTGTACACACACACACACACACATACACACAGACACACATGCATGCACGCACTATCATATATCCATACAAATATATAAATACATACATGTTCTTAAAGTTTGAGAAGGGATTTATACCCATCACAATAGCACTAAGATATTGTTTACTGTCACATTATTTGCCCATATTTGGCTGTTCTCAATGCCAGTACCTACCCAGGTAATAATAAAGTACAGCAGACGAAACCAGACATGTTTTACTGTTATTTTCACGTAGCTAAGAAGTGAAGCAGGGCGGGCTCTTACGGAGTATTACACAGTTTACCGCATTAATAATAGGCTGCCCACTGCTGGGACACATTCTGTACTTGAAATAAATATTAGTCACAATACTTGCGTTTTAACGCCATATATTTTAAGGCTGAGCTTTAGCGATGACACAGGCACAGGGGTGACTCGCCAATGAGGCACATTAGCCACTCCGAACAGAGCCTTCTCTTCAGCGCGATGTTCATTGATATGTCGTACCATTTCTTGCTATGAATCTTATCGCTGACTTTTTAAAAATAGTGAAAATGTAATAAATACAGGTTTCTGAAAAGTTCACATTCCCAAGTCGGAGTGTGTACTGACCTTCACCGCTGATTTAATTTATTTCTACATCTTGCTGAAGATGCGTTTCACTTTTCGCTAAAAAACTGAGAATATTTTTTATAACCAAATTCTCTAAAATCCAGCCTAGACGCCGCCCCCCCCCCCCATCCCCTGTCCATCAGTCCTCCACTCACTGGCACCTTCCAACCAGCTTTGGGCAGAATTTATGGGCATGTAACTATTTGACCTATATTTCCCAGGCACTATTTTCTCCAGCAAGAAGCTGGAGACACACCTTTAAGATCGCAGCCAGCAAGCTGAGGCAGACATGCCCATGCCTCTACTTCAGATTTAAGGAAGGCACGTGGGATTCAGTCAGGAACTGGGGGTGCTTGCCCTGCTGGAAGCAGACCTGGGGCAGGATGGAGCCCTGGGCCTGGTAGCCTGCGGGTATCCAACCTGGCTGTTTTCTTTCCTGAAGAATGTGCCACAGTCACAAGAGTCAGGTAGCCCTGCACTATATTTCCCATCAAAAATAAAAATCACTAAAAAAGAAAACTACGGCCAAGTAACTGATTCTTGACCTCCCCCCCCCCAACACACACACCTTTAAGAAGCAAAGAACAAATCCTTGTTTGTGTTGGTAGAAAATCTCAGAGACACAACAGATGTGGGAAAAAAACAGTGTCCACCATCTGAGGAAACTATTGACTGCTGCAGCAGTGTGGGGTAAACAACACAGCTATCCCAGATCAGAGAGACAGAGAGGCCTACGCGAGCTGGACCACAAGGCCTTCCTAGAAGACATGAAGTAGAAAGACCAAGCAGTGAGTCTTCCTCACTGTTAGTTTTATTTCACAGTGGAACAGAGTAATCTATAAACAATTTAATGCTAATTAAAATACAAATCCAATCCAGATATTCCCAAGCCAGAATATCCTAGCAGGTGATTTAATACAGGATGTACTAAAACAGATCTGAGCTCAAAAATCCCTCAAATATGGCCTTCGTTTCCTTGCTTGACAAGAACCATTAAGATTGGTGACTAGAGGGAGGGTTACCCCATTCTCAGGAAACAACACTGCTGGATTTCCCTAAATCCATATGTAACAGTATTTTCTCAGTAAAGTTAAAATATAAACCAGGCTCCAGGTAGCCATACCCAATTCAGTATTTGTTTATGTCTATCTTAAAAATAGAGACACACAATAATTTAAGTCACTGTCAACTAATACTTTAGCCATCCACCGAGCCCCGAGAACACAGGAGGGTCCGCCTGCAGGTGCAGGCGTCCATGCACCCGATAGTCTTCCCTGGCAGTAAACATTAATAACTGGATTTTAAAAGTTATTGAAGCTCTGCATGGACTGTGTCAGCCCCTTCCTCTGGGCTTTTTACATTTTTAGGTAGGTCACCTAAACAATCAGCTGGCAGCATACCACCCCAGGACTTGCCATCACCAGAAGGGGCAGTGTGACTACCGCAGTTATCACACCTCCGGGGGTGTGAGCAAGTCCTGCCCTAGACACCTACACACCTCTGCCTCCAAACCAATCCACAGCTCAAGGTCTACTCCACGCGCGCACAAAGTGGCTCCATCATCACCTCGCTACGTCACCTTAACATTCCTAGCCACAAGAAGATCTGAATCCAAAATCACCATGATTAGAAAGTGTTGAGAATGTTCAAGATAACTGCTTCTAGTAGTGGCAATTTTCCAAAATTAGTCTTAAAAAAAATTAGTTCAAGATTCAAAAAAAGAAAATCAAAATGAAACCACTGTTATGGCTAAGCCTGTTTTTCTATATCGAAGAAAGACCCTGAAGTATGTTAACCTTTCCTCCCACCTAACTGATGTCATAACAATGGTGCTTAGTGTGCCTCGTGTCTCAAGGACAAACGATCATTCCAGGCTGTATACAATTCAAGGGGTGTTATCGCTCCAGCAAACTGTTGTTCCAAAAATTATATTCATTGCTTTTCAAAACGTTATCAACTTAATAAATAAATACCTTCCTGGGTGAAAAATACCGTCTCGCTTCGTTGTGTCTGTGAGGGCAATCCTCTATCAGCCCCTATTGATAAAAACTTTAAAAATTACCTATTTCTACTCTGCCCAGCCACACCTTTCTGGAAAGTATGTCAAACATCTGATATTTACATTTACCACCCTCCTCGGGTCGTTTGATACTCCGTCAGCAGCCTCCGGTTACCTTTAATCAATACTAAAATATATTAAAATATATCCACCACCCCACTACAAAGGTATTCATTCACAAATGTCAACACTTTATCCCATATGCATGTTGTCAGTTGCTGGTTATCCTGATCTTTAATAGTTTGGGCCGTGATGTATTTACATTATTGTCATCCATGCTATTCTTGAGTTGAAAAGAAAAATGAGCTAAGAAAAAAGTCGTATGTCCCTTTCCCCTGAGCCAAGAACCCATCTTCTGCTCAAGGGCACTGGCTTTTCTGGTGGACAGGTAGGTGGTGGGAGGTGCTGCGTCCTCTAAGAAGGTGCCAATAAAATGCCTTCTGTTCTTTGTCCACTGTGAACTTGAGCCTGTCGTGGAATAATTTACCATTACTTTTTATAGGATTTTCCGAGAGGCACGGGGACAACAATGAGAGTGCTGCGGGCACAGGCTGCCAGGATGGCTCTCACCCGAGGCGCCGGTGTACAGGTGCAGCTCCTGCCCTTGGCTAAGTGGGGCTTGTCTAGTTAACGACTTACAATGATGAAAGTGTTTTGAACCATAGTCTCGTAGAAGATTGTTCTAGACCTGGCCTCTCAGGGAACATATATCCACCCTGAGCTGGGCACAAGCACATTTAATCAGCAGCTAATAACCGCACGGGAGGAGCTGCTCCCCTCATAAATCAATGTGCAAAATTGCTAATACACTAGTTATCGATTAGCACACCAACACTCATTTTGAGGCTATAGCTAAGAACTAACACAGTGACAAGGGTAAAGTGTTATTTCTTTCACACGCAGACAGCTGGGCTGGAAGAAACGACTCCAGCCGGCAGTAATTCTTAATTGACACCTGTCAAGATAATGGCGCAGTCGCAGCTGCTGCAGGAGAATCTGTCCCCTCGCTCTGTTCATCTGTCAGCTCTAATACCCTTCCTATGCACACATTTTTTCCTTCGCTCTAATCTACCTAAATTGTCCTGGCTTTTGTTTGGAACCTGGGTTTTGGTGGCAACTAATCCTTTCCTAATATCTGCCCTGTCTATGATTCAATAATCTCATGAATTATATGCGTAAAGTCAAGGTTTTTAGGGTTTGATTATGAAACTGAAAAGGTGAGGTGAGCAGGGAGTGTGTACCTAAATCACAGAACCCAGCGAGGTGCTGTGTCCTGAATTCTCTGTACATTTTCAATCTGTAAACTTATTGAGGGCTTTTCTTCTCATTTCCAGACAGATGGATGTCACTACCCTGACTCCTAGCTTGTAGCTGAGAAGACTGAGTCTCCCCAAGGCTTTCTTTCCACCCTGCACAGGTACACATACACACACACACACACACACATAGACATTGTTGTGTATGAATCGTTAAAGTCTGGCAACCTTGAAGTTGTGGTCTGGCAAGAGAGAGAAGGCTCAAAGACAAACTGCACGGGGTTTCCTTTCTCTAAAAAGAAACCCTGTTTGGGTTTTTATTTCTTAAGGATAATCGAGAATATATAATTTACGACTGTCCTAGTGCCTCCGAAGTACAAGCCGTCCTCTCTCCTTTCTGCCTATTAAAAAAACTGCCACGGAGAGCGATCCATTGGTCTATAAAATAAAAGAAAGAAAGAAAAACAGGCAAGGGAGAGGGTAGAGAGAAGCTGGGTTTTAATAATTCAGTTCCAAAATCCCTCACAGCTTAAGTTGTTTGACGAAATTATTGTCGCAAGTTCTTCGCCAATTCAGATCCACCTAATCAATAATTTTCTATTTCTCGAGATGTTCTGTTTGTTCATCTTTCCTAAGGCCCACGGAGCTCTCTGCAGGGGTTGAGGCCCCACTCCACCCAGAGGGACCCTGGCCTAGGCCTCAGCAGCCAACTCTTGGCAACCCCCGGCCGGGCGCTTTCCTCCACAGCTGGAGCCTGCCTCCCAGACAGGCTCCATTGATCAGGACTGCTGCTGAAGGCATTCACTGTACATGATCAGCAGGCACACCACAGTTAACCTTTGCCCTTGGCCTTTTCCACGTCATGGCTGGGACGTAGGTGGGTGAGCACACCCAGGCTGAAAGAGCAGTGTGGGCCCAGGCCAGCAGAGGAGGCCTCTTCAGAAGCATGGAAAGCCACCGCGCTCCTGAACTCCTAGCTGCTCTCGATGCCTGCCTGGGCTTCTCTCTGGGCCAGGTTCTGGGTTCAACTCCATTGCCAACAGGCATTGAAAACCGCCAAGGAAACCAAATGACAAGATCTGCAGCACGCACTCGCATCCATCAAATGACCAGAACAGAGCTGAGCGATCCCAAAACAACATTCTGGACCCAGCCAAAGGAAGGACTAACTCCAGGGAAGAGACGCCCAGCAGTGTCGCCGGCACTGACTGCTCGGATCCAAGCAAACTTTTTGAAATCTGTTAGGATTCCCAGTACGTCAACATAAAACCTCTTAACTTTCTACCCAAATCCATTTTTACTTACATTAGGCCTAGAACAGCTTATCACAGCCCGGTACACCGTAAATAAACCTCAAGAGCCTCTCAGTAGGAGACTGGAATACCATCACTTTTTTAAAAGAGTAATTTTGAAGTATACTACACAACTAGATGTTTTTAAATACATTATCATAATATTAACATAATAAGCAATGAAAGAAAATTATCCATTGTTTGCTAACAGTTATGCAAAAGAGATGCCGGGGAGTAGAAAATAAGACATGCCTACAATTAAAAAAAAAGATATTTCGGTCTTCATTCAAAACTCTCACTGTTTTCACCATCCCGTATGAATAAATAATAATTAACAAACAATCTTAAATATTCTGAATGCATATGCAGGTGGCACTAAAATTTTTTAGTGAATGAATGAATGGGCCTTATCAAAACCTCTGGGCTTCACACACACACATACACACACAGAAACAGAAACAGACACACACACACATACATACACACACATACACACCCCCCATATTCCTAGCAGATCAGAACAGTCTTAAGTAGCTGACACAATACTAACAAAGAAACACGTGTAAATACATGCTACAGCCCCTCCCATGGGATATCGTGTGTGTGTGTGTGTGTGTGTGTGTGTGTGCGCGCGCGCGTGCCTGCCTATATGTGTGTGTGTGTGTGTGTGTGTGTGTGTGTGTGTAGGGGTGAGACAACAGCCTTCAGAATCCAGCCACCAAGAAACACTGTTTACCTAGCCTCGGCATGTTTTTGCCAGATATTTCTAAAATAAGTTTACCTCTAAAATCTCA